>NC_135187.1:12953126-13291340 GCF_041146795.1 Maylandia zebra
ATGCTTAGACTGAGTCACTGTTGTCTGAGTTAACAACATTTTATACACCTCTCGACATGTGGTGCCCAATAAAACAGCTGTCTGACCTATTTTCGTCTCAAGGCATTACGAGAACTGAGACTACGGGAGAACAGCTCCAAATCCTCCTGCTCCAGTGACAAATTAAACCAAATACCTTTTCAGTTTTTTGTTACATCAAAAGATGATCGCCCTTTAAATGTGTTCCCGTCAAGTCATTACTGCCTGTTTGTGTCAAGCTCGTGCAGCTGCTCCGCTGCCTAAGGTTATCGCTAAAGAAAACCAACAAAGCGTATAAAAATGATAGCCAAAATGACAGCTTTTATAAGAGGAACATCACAGCTTTGCCAAGTGGTCAGCACTGTTATGATATGAACCATGGTGTGTGCAAACTCCCAGTGAGCAGGAATCTTATCGCTTATTCCACACTGAAAACACACGGATGCCCTAATCCGACTTTGAAACTTCAGCAAAGATAAAAATCAAGCAGCGCAAGCACTCGCAGATAATGTATCTGTGCGAAATGCACAGTGATAGCATCTTAGTAGAAAACTGGGCTCAGGGCAAAGAAAAAACATAAAAGGCAACAATGAGCTCATCTTGGATAAAAACTCCACTCTCTCTCACTCATACCCGATAGGTTTGGAGTGGTGGATGAGAGCAAAGGTTTCTGCTCACTCTCGTCTGGGTAGCAAATCCCAGCCAGAGGCGGAAACAGATCCAGCACCCTATTACGGGTGAGCCTGAGAGACGGGAGTGCAGTTTATTCCCCGCCAAATTCAGCTTTTGTCTAGCGGCCACGTCAAACGGGACCCAAAAAAACAAAAAAAAAAAAAAAAGTGGGCAGGGATAGCTCAGTAGGTAGAGTGGTGGCACCATGATCGGAAGGTCGGTGGTTCGACTCCACTGAACGGCTACCCTGAGGTACCCCTGAGCAAGGTACCGTCCCTACACACTGCTCCCCGGGCGCTGCATTGGTGGCTGCCCACTGCTTCACTGGGTGAATGGGTTAAATGCAGAGGAACTATTTCCCTACGGGGACTAACATGCACACTTTACTTTACTTTAACCCAACCTTCACTGGAAGCGGCATAACGACATTATGTCAGCTCTGGCTGCAGCAACTGCAGGACGGGCGTGCATGTGCATAGGTGTGTACCTGCATGCATATTAAATGAAGAAACGGTGATGAAGGAGAGAGTTCCAAACTCCTTATTGAAGTGCAGCCCAGAAATGCAAACGGAAGAAACAATCCCTCTGATTTCCCTCCACAAGTAAATGATGTTGAGACTAGCATACTCCCCTGAAAGACAAGCTTTGTGCCAACGGCAAGATGCCGCTTATCAAGATGGGACCATTTGAGCGCTCATGCACCTTGTATCAAAGTTTAAGAAATGGTGTCGCAGAAAGTTAAAACCATAGTTCCACACTGTGCCCTTAACACATGCCACATCAGTTCACATTAAAAGGCTTATTAATTCTAACTCTGAATGAAATTAGCTTATTAACAAATGAACTTGAGCCTGCCCGACCCCAGTCGGACCAAACCGTTTGCTAAAATCCACCTACCAGTCAAAACTATGACTTCACCACAAAGTCAGTGTTAATGACTCTGGTACCCACATGTCAAAGTTTAACTCAAATTAAAGCATGCACAAAATTGAGCTAAATTTACATTTCTGCCTCGAGTCCATTTGGTTTATTTATTAATTTTCCCAAGGGGCCGCATGATGAACTGGGACTGGTGTGGCAGGCCACACCAATAAGCCGAATCCAATTCTGCTCTCTATAAACTCATTGGTGCGGCCCTCCCAATTTGTAATGTGGCCTCTCGAGAAAACTAATCACCCAGCCCTGATTTAGAGTCTATGATGTAGCCTAGATGCTTGCCAGCATTTAGAGTTCTGCTCGGTGTGCCTGCGGTGCTCTGCAGTTTCTCCGTTTGGGCTGATCCATTGTCTTTTAGTGTATTTGAAAGAAAGAAAGAAAAATGGTGGCAGAAGAATTAGTAGCTGAAAATGCACAGGAGTGAACTGGCCAAATGGCAGTCGCTGCAGTCTGTTGACACGCCATGTAATTAGATTTGTAGGGGAGGGTCTATGTGAGGTTACAGCATAGGCTTGCCAGGAGGGGTTTGCAGTTGTGACATACCTTGAGCAAAAAGTATAAATCCCACTTTGTGTCAAAAATGAAAAAAAGCACTTCTGAGGACTTGGCTGCACTTTTTTTATTTTGCATTTACTACAAATATAAAGGGAAAATAAAAGGTAGGACTTGTTAAAGACAAGTAGTTAAACATATGCCATTTTATGACCAGTAGTCAAGGTAGTAAATTAGCTTAACAGCTGCAGGCCATATATTATCCTTTAGTTCTAATGGTGTGCTATCTATGTAGTTTAGTCTATATTATACTCTTGAATAAAAGAAACATAATCATTTGTAGTTCATTAGACAAAATGTGCATTACTCTGTATCCTTGATCAGCTGTGAATGTCTGACACTGTCTTCTTGAGAATGTTTTACTGCTGAATCATGTGAAGAAGGCCATAAGAGGGAGACTAGGTGTCTGGGCAGAAGAGATAAAACCACATTCTTTAACCCCCCTTCTAGTTTCACACAGAAGGACAGGGAGGCAAGGTCAGGAGCCAGGCTCACTAAGAATTAGAAAAACATGTGAAGATGCAGCTTTTATGACAAGGAGGGGGGCCAGGATTAGCTATAAAAGTCTGTGAAAGTTGCCACCATTTTGAGACATGCTGTCGAACCTCTGCAGGCATCTCTCCCGTCCGGACGTTGTAATGCTCTTATTGTGAATTGTACCGAAATAAATGTTTGTTGATTGAGCATATATACACCGAGTAGTGTCCTTCCTTCAGCCCAAAGATTCAAAGAACTGCTTGTTTTCAACAACTTGGTGCCGTGACCCGGATCTTTGGTGTGCTGAGGAGGTGCAGATTTGGCCTTTGGTGAGATCGTGGGGCAAGGCGAACGGAAGACCGGTCTAACAACAAAAAGGTAAGCACAACCTGTTGTATTATACCAAATGTGCATATTGGGCTTTCCAAATTAATCTGTTCGCTGAGTCACATGTATTTTCACAGTAAATTTGTCGGTGTCTGGTTTTTGGCGCAAGATACTAACAACATAAGTTGAGGCTGAATTCCAGGGTGTTAAATAAACTGCTTCTACCGAGATACTAATAACATACTACGTTGGTCTAGATTGCAGTAATCTGCTTCTACCGAGATACTAATAACATACTACGTTGGTCTAGATTGCAGTAATCTGCCTCTACCGAGATACTAATAACATACTACGTTGGACTAGAGTGCAGCCACTTTACCTTCCACATTTAATTTTGTCTAATACTGGCTTCTGTAGCAATAATACATTAGAATTTATTCTGAAGACGCGGCCATTAGTTCAGTACATTGAAGTCGAGGTTTGAAGTTTGTTTATGATGTCGGTTACGTCCTGGCTCTTGCCGGCTGTGAAATAGAAGTTGATTTAAGGAAAAGCAGATGCTGGCTTCACGGTGCGGTTAAACACTGGCAACGCGAGAGCGAAACACGTCCGTAGGTTTGGTTTATGATACGGCGTGTTCCGGTGATATGCGGCCGTGAAGTGCAGTAGTGGTTGGTGCTAACTGTAGTACATTGAACAGAGGTTTGACGGTGGTTTGTGGCGTCAGTCGAGTTTTTTTTTTAAAGGGCTGCGGTCATAAAACAAAGTAAAATTTTACTTGCCAAAGAAGTACATAGAGCAAAACCTGGTTTATGATGTCTGGTATAACTTCGGGGATGCAAGCATCACTTTTATGATGCGACTTTGCTCCGTTGTGGCGGTCATAATCGCAGAGAAAAGGGTATTTTGGTCTATGGTGCAGTGTGCTTTAAGAAGATCTAATAGTTGAGCTCAGAGGTTTCTGTGTAAAATTCCCGCTGAGGAAAAGTGTTGTGTGTGAGTGTCAAAGCGCGCTCTGGGTGAGAGAGTGTGTGTGAAGCTGTGAGGCGCGCTCTGGGTGCTGTCTTGTGGGTGAAGCGCGCACTGAGGGAGAGTGTGACTGAGGCGCGCTCTGAGTGTGTCTGTGAAGTCTGTGAAAGTTGCCACCATTTTGAGACATGCTGTCGAACCTCTGCAGGCATCTCTCCCGTCCGGACGTTGTAATGCTCTTATTGTGAATTGTACCGAAATAAATGTTTGTTGATTGAGCATATATACACCGAGTAGTGTCCTTCCTTCAGCCCAAAGATTCAAAGAACTGCTTGTTTTCAACAGACTCACACTTGAAGTTTACTTTCACAGAGCAATCCATTTATCATTAATCCATCTATTACAGCCCACGCATCCAAATTGTATTACACTTTAGAAGTGTGCAGTTTGAAGTAACATAAAACAACACTGCCAATCTTCCCAGATGGGGAGGCCAAAAATGTTAATGTTTGACATTTTTAAGCAAAATGTTAAAGTATTACCATTAAGAGCTGTCCAGTGCAATTCTGAAAGCCTACCATTAGACTGGCGACGTCAGCTCCAGAAAAATAAAAAAAATGGTGAAAAATACTTGCAGGACTGACTAAAGAGTTGAAAAATGGAACGTCTATGAAAACATTCTAAATATTCTGAATGACGTTACATCATCCATCTCTATAAAATATTTCTGAAAAAACTCATAGTACCGACAGTTTATTTTATCATTAAGATGAATGATAACCTCTGACAGAGAGGAAAGAGATGAATTTTGACAGACAAATCCCTTGGGAATTCACATCATATGCTGTGCCAGATGGGAACTGTAAGAGCATTATATTTAAAAAAAAAAAAAAAAAAAAAAAAAGGAATATTCCTTAACAACCTCACTGGCACATTAACTGAGTGTACGGGGTATTAGCATGCAATCAAAGTCTCGGAAAATACATTTTTTTAGAAAAAAGAAAAAGCTTTAAAACACCAGTGCTTGGTCTGATCGCCAGGGTAGGGTCCGCGTTTATGTGGCTTATGAAGCAAATGGGGTGACGGCTAACAAGTTCTTCTTGCTTTGAAATGCAACTCCGGATAGCTGGAAGGGCCAGATGGGAGTTAAAAGACTATGAGTATAAGACTTGCTTGCAAAGTTACAAAAGTCTTGCTCATGGGAAGAGAACAGACAAAAGAAACCAGACAAAAAAGAAAAAGAAAAAAAAAAAAAAAAACAACCTGGCGAGTACAAAAGTAAGAATGGCAGAAAGAAGAGTACCTCAGTCACTTTGTCACCTCGACTAAGAAAGTACGTTTCAAGGTCAAGATAAGCAGCCATGCTAAATGAAATTCTAATGACTGCGGTAATTGCCAAATTGCTGGAACTATATTGAAAGGGAAATGTCGAAGTCTGAGGTCACTTATCTCTCGTGAGTTAAATCATTTCAAGTGCTTAATGATCTCCTTCATATATTCCAATGAAAGTTTGGGAGCATTTTTAATGGAGCGGTGCCATCGCCAGCGCCAGATTCATTTCTTAAGTGTCGGAAATATCCCCCTTGATCTCGCTAACTAGACTATCTGCTTAAAAAGGGAAACATGCTTTGAAGGTCACAGGTTGAGATGAAAAACTATGAAAGTGAAGATGACAGGCGCATCACAGGCGTACATTAAGTTCGCACTCTTTGATTTCAGTGCCAAACGTAAAGGACCAGAAGAGGAGAAGCAGGAATGCAGGATTTGTCACGAAAAATAGCAGCAAGAGAATAACAGTAAACAACCTGTCATAAATAATAAACCTGCTGAAAATTTAGAACCAAAGACGTTTACATGGAGTTGGGAATTTATTATACACCAAGCAGAGGTATCATTTGGCTAAGTTTAGAGAAGGGTCAAGAGAAATCCGGATAATTAACTGCAGCTACAAGACACCAAGGAATTTGCAAAGAGACACAAGTTAGTTTTACACTTTATGGACTCTAAAAGACATGCTGTAAATGCATCCTTCATTTCACAGTTAATGCTCCAGGAATTCTTCAAGAAAGTACTGTGTACTGCTTTCACTGAAATGCTGCTGAACCACAAATGGAAAGCAAAGAGCCTCAGGAAAAAGACGAAGGAATAACTGAAATGTTACCAACTGGATTGAAAATGTCATCAAACTTTTAGAACCCTTCTCCTCAACTATCTCCAATTTGCATAAAGGTTTATGGTCCAAAGTCATACTGTATATAGTGGATAAATATAAAAATTTTAGCTTCATATCTAATACATAGAAAACTTCCAGCGTGTTTTTTGCACTTTAAAACTAAGGTCATGTTTGGAAAAAAAAAAAAAATTGGATGGCTGAAATTTTCTATGGCCCTTCTCATCAAAAATAAAACAGGATCTGTAGAGGAAATCTGACAAAGTCTCATATCCGAGCGCACACTCACACAAAAACTAATTGCAAAAAACAACCTGTAAGAATTTTGGAATTGTATAAATGTTATATAAATGCCATTTTTATTCAACTTGCAAGCTGGACTGAGCAAATATGATAAATTTTATAACATAAGATATCAATAGATAGTATAATCTGAAAAGATCTCAAATCTGCAGCTTACACATGGTACTCCAAGTGTAACTGATAAAATTATTTTGTTAAATATGTGCATATTTCTCTACTCTGGGGAAATCTTTAGATAAATGCCTATAATAACTGGCTATAACTAACCAATAATCAAACATGTTTTGTGTATCTATCCCAATTAACATGCCGTTTTTGTTTTTAAGAATTTCAGAATTTTACTTTCAACGGTTAAATTTAAAAGATTAATTTTCAAACATTACCTCAAAAAAAAAAAAAAAAGAAAAAAAAAAACACAACAACAATCTGATAAGTGGAATTGTTGTTTCTTGGGGTATTTTAGGATTGTCTACGTGGATTAACTCATTTTTGGAGCCAGCCTCAGACGGACACTTGAGGAACTGTAATTTTTTGGAACTTTTACAGTGGCTCAATTTTACAGGCCCAGATGTTGCTACCTGTTTGCTAACATCAGTCTTTATACCTGTCAAAGGTATAACAGTCCCCAGTTAACACTGTCCTGGTGCGTTTATAGTCTTTATGATTGTACAAAATACAATATGCTGTCATTTCTGTAAATTACAGCCACATTAAGAGACAAAAGAGAAAAACCAGGGTATGCTTTAGAGCAGGTATACCTTATTACTACCATGAGAATACAGCTGCTCCTAGTTTTTCTATCAGATCCATACCACATTACACGCAGTTTCAAAAAAAAAAAACCAAAAAAAACCAACAACAAACAAACAAAAAAAAAAAACAAATAATATTGGTGACAATAAAACGCTTCGTGGGTGACACTGGAGTGGCTGGTCTGTGGAAACAGGGTCGGCCTTGTTGACCACGATGGATGCCAGACTATCACTGTCTTGATTTTTCTTCAACTGCATCTGTTGTGCTTTTTATACATTGCTCTATAATGTTATCAGTGAAATAGCAAACATTCAAGCTCAATTTTAGATCCTTCTGCCTCTCCAAGCCAACAAAACCTGTGCTTGCATAAGTGGAATGACTTTGAGAAATGCATAAGCCTAAAGACTAAGAATTAAATGTTCAGCATCCCTATAGCAGCACGAAATAAAATCTGATATTTGCTCTTGTTTTGCGGACCATCTGTGTCCATTACACAGGAATTGCAGGGTTTCTGCCAGGAAAGTTGTTAGACTTGGGGGGGCTATGTGCTCTGTCCACATCCATCTTGAAGTGCATACAACCTGTTCAGTTTGCAACCCCACAGCAGACAGCCTTTCTCACCATTTTTCCTGCTGATAAAAAGAGAGAATGTGGAGGGATATGTTGGCACCACCCTGGCATCCATATGGTAGCTGACTCAGAAAGAATTGAGCGTGACAGCCAGTTTGCCGTGGTGACTCAACAGAGTCCAAGAACGGTTACTTTACCTAACCCATCACGCAAAAACTGTTTCACACAAAGGTGAACAAAGAAACAGACGGCTTCAAAAACTGACAGCAATTTTTCAGGATGCGTGTGGATGGCAGAAACGAATATCTCATTCAAATGGGTCATTCCACACTAATGTTAGGAAATCTAGGACTGCAGCAGACATAATACTCCGAACAATGATCATAATTTTGAAGGAAAAGATCCTCTGCTGCTGGGGTGCTACATGTCTCAAGGACATTAAGTTGTAGAGCTGGCTGGGTGGAAAATCATTTCCTGTATTAATTTCAGAGAAATCAGTTCTGAAGGCTAGGCTTGGATCAGAAGGAGACTTCATAAAAAAGGCAAAATGAGGCAGATTTGTGTCTCTGCAGACTGTAGAGCTACAAGATGACACCATCAGTTGAATAAAAATAAAAGTAAAATGCAAACCAACTTATCTATTGAATCTGTGAGAATTTAAGTTGTTATAGTGGGGGGGGGGGGGGGGGGGGGGGGGGGGGGGGGAAGAAAAAAAAAAAGTTCAGCAATAGCTTCCATAATCCCATTTTCACACTTGGCAGACAGATGGACATAAAGCTCAGGGCAACGATATTGACCAGACTGGCACTTCCCTGGAGTGTGACATACACACACACAAGAAAGCATACAACTTTGAGATACTCAAGGACATTGTCCACAGTATTGAAAAAGCTGAGTTGGTGCAGCAGATAACCAGGTGTGCAGAGCAGAGAAAGCAGGCAAGATTTGAAAGTCTCACCTAGAGAGCTCAAAAGTGTCAGCTGTTATCCACTTCTGAATGGTTATCAAATTGGTCTTTCCTAGGGATGGGTACCGGTGTCCGGTGACATAAACGGTAGTAACCAGACCGAAAAGCAGCGCACATTTCGGTGCTTTATTTCGGTGCTTTATTTTCCTGAGCTGTGATACACTTCTAGCCAATCATTTTACGTTTCCGAGGATAGTAGGCGGGGCCAGGTACGTACGTTCTTTTATGCAGAGCTACAGATTAAAAATGCCCAAGGCGAAGCGGTCAAAAGTCTGGCTGTACTTCACAGCAAAAGATGCAAACTCAGCAGCCTGCAACAAGTGCTTTAAGCTGATACTGTCAAAGGAGGTAACTCCTCAAATCCGATGAAACACCTGGCGACGCATAGCGTTTTTTTTTTTTCTCCAAAAACCAAGAAATGCGCTGTATTTGATAGCTTGCTGTGAGACCTCACACCGAGCGCATCTACTGCGGTGTGGTGCCTGTTATCGGACCCGGAGTTAGCAACATACCCAAAAACACGAAGAGGAGAGTCCTGGCCCCTAGCCCTGCCAGTGTAGCAGAAATGATGACGGATGATGATGGCAGCAGCAGCAGCCGTTCTTCTCTGCGTGAGTAATTTACGTTGAGTAGGCTAACCACGTTATTAAATTAATGCATGTAAGGTGAACTAGCAAACATCATCATATCTACATGCGGCTGTCTTCTTGTTTGATGGCAGATACTCCCTTCACCCTGGCCAAAAAGGCTAAAATGACCAAAGAAAAAGAGGGAAACAGCTGAACATGAGCGGTTTTTGGACAAAGTTTGTGTTTTTTCCATTGATTAAGCACTGCTTCCAGCCAAGAGTGATACCATATATGCCCTATAGCTGCAGAAAAGGCTAACATTGTTATCTTTTTACAAAAACCAAATCAAATCAAATCACTTTTATTGTCACATCACATGTGCAGGTACATTGGTACAGCACATGTGAGTGAAATTCTTGTGTGCGAGCTTCACAAGCAACAGAGTTGTGCAAAATACAATAATGTAAACAAGCAAAATACAAGAATGGCTACATCTGAAACTAATAAATATATGTACAATATATAATAGTATATGCATTTCTGGATGTGTATAGTAAATATTTTCCTACGTGTGTGTGTGTGTGTGTGTGTGTACATATTTTACAAATTAAATAGAGTAAACAATAAATAAAATATATAAAATATACAGAGTTGAGACATGTGCAAAACAGTGGCATTACTGTACAGTATGGAGTGCATAATGTTAAAGTTCCAGTAGTGAAGCTGAGGTGTCTATGACGTGTTCAGCAGTCTGATGGCCTGGTGAACCAGCTGAACATGAGAGGTTTTTGGACCAATTTTGTGTTCTCCATTCTTTAAGCACCGGTTCGAGCACCGTTTAAGCACCGGCACCGTTTCAAAAGTACCGATTTGGCACCAGTATCGGATAAAACCTAAACGATACCCATCCCTAGTCTTTCCTCTACGAGAAATGCTTTTAACCAGTCTGGACAAGCTTTGTACATTACAGTACAAAAGTATGGGGTTTTTTGGATTGGGGGGGTGGGGGTTTGAGTTAGACTACTAGAGCTAACTGACATCCCATTCATACAGTCCCCTGAATATACCTAGGTATTCACCACTCATCCAACGTGTGAAACCTGCTGTGAGGACAATTAAAGTGTGGCCAGAGGGGACAGACGCAGTGCTCCAGGACAGATTTAAAAACGCAGACTGGAATATGTTTACCCACACAGACCTGGACCAGTACGCCTCATCTGTACTGGATTACATCTCCGAAACCACAGACAGTGTCACCACCCAGAAACTGATCACCATGTACCCCAACCAGAAGCCTTGGATGAACCGGGATGTTCGTCTCCTCCTGAAGGCCCACAACACCACCTTTAGGTCAGGAGATGCACACGCCTACAGCACAGCCAGGGCTAATCTAAAGAAGGGCATCAAAAAAGCCAAACAGCATTACAAAAAGAAGGTAGAAGAACACTTTTCCAACTCCAACCCCCGACGCATGTGGCAAGGACTCCAGACCATTACAGACTACAGGACCACCAAACCCTCCCCCGCATCCTCTGATGTCTCCTTCCTCAATGAGCTCAACAACTTTTATGCTCGTTTTGAGCGAGGGAACCCCACAACCGAAGCAGACGTGACGCCAGACCACCAACCTCTGACTCTCTCCCCCACCGATGTAGGAGCAGTGCTGAGCAGGATTAATGTCCACAAGGCTGCAGGTCCTGATGGCATCCCCGGGCGTGTTCTCAGAGCGTGTTCTGGGGAGCTTGCAGGAGTGCTCACAGACATATTCAACCTGTCCTTGGCCCATGCCGTGGTACCGGCCTGCTTCAAATCCACCTCCATCGTCCCGATACCCAAAAACTCCAACCCATCTAGCCTCAATGACTACCGCCTAGTAGCACTCACCCCCATCATCACAAAGTGCTTAGAGCAGCTGGTCCTAGCACACTTCAAATCCTGTCTCCCCCCCACCCTGGACCCCCACCAATTCGCATACCGCCAGAACAGGAGCACAGAGGATGCAGTCTCCATCACACTGCACTCTGTCCTCTCACACCTGGACAACAACAACACATACGCCAGAATGCTGTTTATAGACTTCAGTTCAGCGTTCAATACAATCCACCCCTCACAACTCATCAGGAAACTGACAGACCTGGCCATCAGTTCCCTCATCTGCAAATGGTTACTGGACTTCCTGACCAACCGCCCCCAACATGTCCGGCTGGATAACCGCTGCTCATCTACAATCACGATGAACACCGGTGTACCACAAGGCTGTGTGATGAGCCCTTTCCTCTACTCCCTCTTCACCCACGACTGCAGACCTGCTGACGGTTCCAACACCATCATTAAGTTTGCAGATGACACCACGGTGATTGGCCTCATCAGTGACAACGATGAGGCCGCCTACAGGGAGGAGGTGGATCGTCTGGCTGAGTGGTGCGACAGAAACAACCTGCTGCTTAACACCGAGAAGACCAAGGAGCTCATCGTGGACTACAGGAGGAATGCTGACCCACATCCACCCATCCACATTAAGGGGATGGCTGTGGAGCGTGTGAGCAGCTTCAAGTTCCTGGGAGTCCACATCTCCGAGGATCTCACCTGGACGACCAACTGCTCCAAGCTGGTCAAGAAGGCTCACCAGCGCCTCTTCTTCTTGAGGACTGAGGAAGAACCACCTGTCCTCAGACATCCTGGTGAACTTCTATCGTTGCACCATCGAGAGCATCCTGACCAACTGTATAACAGTCTGGTACGGGAACTGCTCTACCTCGGACCGGAAGGCGTTGCAGAGGGTCGTGAAAACTGCCCAGCGCATCGCCGGAGCACCACTTCCTGCCATAAAAGACATCTGCAGGAAGCGGTGTCTGAAAAGGGCTGGGAAAATCATCAAAGACCCCAGTCACCCATCACATGGACTCTTCACCCTCCTGCCCTCTGGGAGGCGCTACAGGAGCCTCCGGACTAAGACCACCAGGTACCGGAACAGCTTCTTCCCCACAGCCGTCAGACTCCTGAACTGCCTCCTGACATCTGACCCACGTTAACACATGGACTGAACATACACACACCCACAATGGACAACTGTACCCTCAAACACACAATAATAACATGGACTGAACCACCACTTACAACCACTAGCACTTTATATAGCCTCTGTAGGAATTATATCTCACTTATCTTAACTGCACTACTGTATAGCTCTGTGTAAATAATCATTCTGTACATTTGATAATTTTTAATCCTACAACTGTTTACAACTTACATAGTTCCCATTTCTGTATAGCTGTATATCTCAGATTTCTGTAAAGTTATTTATTTCATATTCTGTATAGTTTTTCATATTTATATCCTGTTCATAGCCTGTACATAGCTTGTACTCACTACAGCCTGTGCATACTTAGTTATAGAATATTCACAACATACTTCATACCGTGTACATTATAACATACCATAATAGACCCATTTCTGTAATATACTCACATATCTATATTATTGCTAATATATATTGTAATATATCTATATCACTAAAGCACTTCTGGATGGATGCAAACTGCATTTCGTTGCCCTGTACCTGTGCATGTGCAATGACAATAAAGTTGAATTCTATTCTATATACTTGTTTCCCTTCCCCCCTGTAAAAAGGTTAAAAGCTACCGATAATTCTATAATGCCTCACTAAAAATTCAAAGGAATGTCTCCAAAATCCAATATGTCTTAAGGCCGAAACAAACTGTTTATCTAATGGCCTGAAAGTGCACTGATGCCTGCTGTGAGTTGCCTGGAGCCACAATGAGTCATGCTATGCTCAAAGCACTTCTCAGACATTTTTAGCAGCAGGTTAGCTGCATAGGAACAATGGCCATAGCTTTCATGAGGGTAAACCTGCACTCAGCAAGCACTCGCATTACACTGTGCCTTCTGTCACTCCATTGAAAAGGTGGAAGGCAGGTCCTTGACAGAGTTTGCAGCTTTCAATGCCTAAAGAGAAACAACACTATCTGAGGGGCGCCTACAGGGTATTCTTTATGAATATGGAAACAAATACAACGGGCTTTCAACTGCAAAGGCAGTTTTTACAGTGATCTATTTAAACTATACATATAGCATGGCCTGGCTGAACAGACTAAAGGAACAACTCCATAGGTGAAATGACCTCATTTGATATTAAATGTAGATAATGGATTTTTAGAGGCCTTTAAATTTCTTGATGAATGTGTTTCACATGATTAATTTCAATCTTAGTTTCCCCGACTTGTCTTGTTCAGCAGAAATTTCACCTTTGCCGTGCAGACATCCAGGACTGTCATCTTTTCTTTTCTCTTTTTTTTTTGAAGCTGGCAGAAAGAAGTTGAGCGGAGGACTAATCCATCTCTGACAACATGAGAGAAAAATCCAAAGTCTTCATCGTATCATTTATAGACTTGGACAAAGAAACAGACCTCAGACAATTAAATGTCTGGTTAGTACAGCACCAACTACAAAGAAAAATCTACCGCAAACTAGAGCTGGGCGATATGAGATTTTTTCATATCACGATATGTTTTTTTCATTTCAGGCGATAACGATATCTATCACGATATAAGCCAAATAACTATATTTGTAAGATTTAAATGTGCCGTTGCTCACAAGTAAAATGTGAAATAATCAGCAGCTTCTTTTTAAATATTTATTTCCCATAATAAGTTCAACAGGGTAGATGTACTTAAGGAACATGAGACTTTTTCAGCTAAATAAAGGCAAATATTGCAAACTACACAAAAGGCAGCCGCTAAAGCGTTTAAGTTTCAAAATAGAACAAATGAAACAGACTAAATTGTCAATTCCACTTAGAAATAAAGTATTAATTCTAAAAATAAATATTAGTTTGTTTTACAGAAGAACAGACAAAACTGACTAACTTTTGTCAATATCAAATAAACTGAGAACTAAAAGGAAATTCTCAATCTCTCCTTGTTGTATAGCTTAGCTTTTCAAACAGTTGTAACAGTTACTTTAGTCTGACAAAAGCCGAATGATGAATTAGCGCTTCCAGTCAGAGACTGAGGCTACGTCCACACGTACACGGGTATTTTTGAAAACGGAGATTTTCCGTTTTCGTTTTGAAAAATAATCCCGTCCACACATAAAGGCAGAAATGAAGGAAAACGCTGCTATGAACATGCCAAAGCAGCAGGTGGCGCTAGATTCCTAACCGTGCAGAAATGTTGGCCAATCAGAAGTCTAGAAGCCTCGGTGGGAAAAAGTAAACAAAGCTGGGGCATAGATGCAGAACCGAGTCGTATGTGTGGACGGACAGTAACTGTGTGTATATGTAAGCATTTAAACACTGCAGAGAGTAGAATTAACAGTAACAGTATTGTAGAAATTCATTTCACCGAAACAATAACGTGGCGCACAGTGTGACGCATGCACCAGTTTATTGTATTTCCAGACTTGCTTTCGGCACAATTTACAGTGCGCGCTACTCTGTTTTTTGTCAGACTTGAAATAGCCGAAATACCTTCACACTACGGAACTTCTATGGCTCTTCCGTTCGACAATCTCTCCAGCGTTGGAACCATCATCTGTTTTCTCTTCGGTCACGCTCGGTTGATTTTTCTAGTCGGCACACTCATTTCCTCCATTATGCGCTGGCTCCATTACCCACTGGCTGCTTCCCAAACAAACACACGTGCGGCTTGGCACTTGTGCTGTACGTAACAAGTCACGCGACGTGACGCTGCGGCTGTGATTGGTTCGGCTCTGCGCTACTGAATTTGGATCGGCTGACCTTTTTTTTTTTTTTTTTAAGAGGACAAGAGCGGCGAGGTCTATCGCGATAGCTTAATTTCTCTATCGAGTAAAAGTTATATCGCGATACATATCGTTATCGTTCTATCGCCCAGCTCTACCGCAAACATAATCAAACCGCTCAAAAGCATGGATCCTATTCTTAATAAAAGTCTTTACTGGTTCTTTTACTGAGCTGCCTGCATTCAACTCCAACGATCACGTAATCACACATCAGGCTCATTGCAGCATTTTTTGGCATAAAAATGTCACCTTGTTTCAGAGCCATGTGGCTCACCCAGGCTACCTGCCAGCTGCTTTACTGGATAACCCTGATGAAATGACAGGCTTTTTTTGCAACCGGTCAGAGATTGACAACCTATTCCAGCTGTCACTCCGTCCTGCTTGAGACGCCTTCATTCGTCCATCTGCAGTTTCTCATTCTCTGCCCTGATCTCTCTTCCACCCGCTCCTCTATCAGTCCCAGCCTGGCTCTAGGCTGTTCTCTTGACTTGAAACAAAGCTGTGGCCTCAGACCACAGCGATCCATAATGTCACACCAGGTGAGCTTACCAGCAGCTAGGCTGTGACAATAAAGTCATCCGCTCTCAATGGGCCGAGGGGAATGAAAACAAACACAAGAGCAGAACAATGGACACATCTGCACCAGAAAAACAAGAGATGGGGTGCTGCCAAAATGGAAAGATGCCCACTGGCGGCCTTACAGTGGGCAGAGTAGCAGTATACTGTGGCCTGCTCATAACACAAAACACATCCAGCAAATCGGTATTTATTCTGAATATTAAAAATTCTACTAGGAATTTCTGAATACAGCTATAATCCGCAGCTGTGTTTTCATCCCACTTTTGTCTTCGCTTTCTCTTAACACAAGCGAACGTGTCGGCTGATTAATATAAACTCCACAGCTCCCTGCGGCTGCAGTTGACTTTAATCACCTGGAAACCTAAAGTCTGGGGAAAAACAGAAACGGCAATACAGCTTCAACAACTCACAGGTTAATCAATCCAAGGCAAATTGATTGGCAACACTTTTAACTGATTAATTCCCAAGTAATCTTTTCAGGTCACTGGTTTCCAGCCTCGCTATGTTTCAGAGTTTTACGACAGTCAAATCTAAATCAAACCTTGTAAAATAAATCAAATACACTTTTGTACTGTCAATCACAAAGATATATTGATATTCAGCTCACAAAGCTCAAGTCAGTCTAATTTCACATTGGTTTCAATTTAGGAAGTGAAACTCCACTTCCTGTTTCTTTTTTTATGGCATGGAAACCACAAACGGAAAAATACAACATTTCGACTTCACACAGCACTTAGATACCATTCTGCTTCTTATACACATTTAAAAAGAATATGCCCATCATACTGTCAGTGGGTTGTTAAGTGTTTAATAAACATTAGGTTTAGTCAGTACATCTCCAGGGCCTTTGTGAGACAACTATGCATACAAGTATAAATAGGTTGTATACAGTTAAGGTAAGCGTTATCTTAGGAAACCTGTATAGTTTAATTTCTGATCTAATAAACAGATCTCAAGTAAATTAAACTCCGCTTATCAAAAAAATCTTTTGGTGGATGGCCCAAACCTCTTTGGTTGGTGCCAGAATTCTTTTATACGAGAAGAAAAACCCAGATCTCCTAAAACTGCAAGTCTCCGTTACATTGTTCTCATTAGAAAGTACTAATTTCTTAAGAGCTATAGGAAGCAGATACACGGGCCCTTGGGGACCAACTTAAGTCTGAGGCCAGTGGCTTAGTCGAGGACAATAGCAGGAGTGCTTTAAATCCCAAAACATCCTCGTTGCTGAAGAAGGAAACCAAAGCACCCAGAACAAACCCATGTAAACCCAAGAGACGTGAAACCTCCAGAGTATATTAAAATTCTAAGGAGAGACGATATATTGAAAAACAACACAGGAGGAGAAACAAACAGCGGCCGTGTAACCCTTTATAGTAACTGCAATAAAATCAGAGACTTGATTCATTTTATTTACAGAGCGATCAAAAGACTGATGAGTGAGTCATACACCTGAGATGTAAAGATATGCTAGAAGCTTACATAAAACCTACCTTGAAACAAGGAAAATAAGCAAAAGACTTCAAATGAAGACAACAAAATCTGGACGACGCAGAACAAAAGGCATTTAAGACGTGCCAACCTGAGAGCTAGCCAATCCTCCAACAAGGGATTGAGCCAACAAGCACAATAAACAAAATTAAGCAGGGAAACGTGCACCCAAAACTCAATATAACATAACCAGCTCACGGAGTAGAAAGCCTGAACAACTACCACTTTTTATCACCTCGTTGTGGAGAAAACTACTTGACATTCGCAATAACCCTTTCTTTGGTATTTATTTGATTAAACCAGCTCTTAGCCATCTACCTAGCTTCCCTGCTGATGCTAAGCAGCAAGTTTCTAGGGACTTTCTGCAAAATGTTGGAGGGATTAAATTGAAAAGAGGAAAAATTACTCAAGAATAAGCCGAGTTGAGCTATTTGAACTATTCAGTAATGCTTCAGAGACGCTTTAAGCAGCCGATCTTATTAAATGGACTCTGGTGTAAGTAGTCTATCAGCTACAGAAGACATTCAATTTAACCTGAGGCAGAGGCCGACAAAATACTACATCAACCCTATCCTCCCCCTCCATAAAACCATACAGCACATATATTACACATGAACATGCACACAAACAAACTGATAAAGCAGTTATTTGGAACAATAAAATTTCTTTGGCTTCACCGCCAAAGCCTCCCTCTGTTTGAATGCCTGGCAGGCATTAATTTCTTCTCTCTCTTTCCGCCTCCTACTATCCTATCGCCGTTTCTCTCACTCCTCCTTTCTTCTCCTCTCTGTATGCAGGTGCGCTCGCCCACTGAGCTGCATGCTGACTCCTGTCAGTAAGAGGACAGGGATGTATGATAAGCACAGATCTTCTTTGTTCCCTACACCCAACTTCACCCTGAACCATCCAGAGTGCATCGAGGACCACTTCAAAGCCAAAGTGAAGGCGAAAAAGAATGCAGTAAGAGTGAGGCAACATTCGAGGCAGCATTGTCAGACTTGTTACCTTGTTTGTGGTTTGGTGCTGTGGATTATTTTCAGTCTGTCTTAACAAGCAGATATTAGGTTTCTTGCTTCAGTCGAACTCTACTCTTTTCCCCCTCGGGAGGAGCACTACTTTTATGCTGGTTCTGCGCAAGCATCACTATATACACCTGTTGGTCTCGCATTGTTTAGTCAAGTGCAAGAAACAATTCTCACTTGTCAAGCTCTTCACGAAGCTCTAAAAATAACAGAGGCGCCCCTATAAAAACTATTATTCCACAGACGGAAGGGTGAAGGCATTGCTCGACGGTTGTGCTGCTGAGCAAACTCAAAGCATGAAAACTTACTGCCGACCAGTTACTCAATTCGACCAATGTGTCTTCTCAACAAAAAGACTAAACAAAAGTGCGCCGGTATTCAACGAGTGCTCTCAATTACGGCCTTGCATCTGTTAAGCAGACACGTCTCTCGATCTGTTGCCCCCCTACTCCCCTCCTAGATGGATGGATACTCCAGCATGAGCGGTCACGGAACAACGATCGCGTCAGAGACTCCATGACAACGCCAAACAGCTGGATAAAAGATGGATCGACCACACATTTTCACTTTGCGTGACACACACCAAGCTGTTTATTGTCACATTGATCGTTTTTTAGAGCCGATTGCTAAACATTGTTTTCGCTTCCTTTCCCCTCAGTCACGTTTGTCTGGAGGCTTTGTGACCACAGTGTGAGCGTGTTTTATGATCACTAGCCTTTTCTTTCAAAAGAACGACAAAGAAGCGTACCCGTCTGTATCGCTCCTGCCCCCTCATATACTATGTGAATGTTTGTGGGCGAATTCAGCTGAAAGGTAGCATCTTACCAAGCACATAACCGTCTTCGGAGTTTGACAGATGTATTCGATCTATATTAGACAGGCTACTCTGGCAGCAACTGCAAATCTGCACAGTATGCTGCACTAAATGTTCCCACCAAAGCGAGCCTTTCAATTCTGATAAATAATCTGTAGTGCATTTGCCAGCACCTGAATAAATTTTTAACAAAAGAGAAGTCTTACCTTTTTTTAAACAATGTGGCCTGAAATTTATTAGACCGGCGGTCCAAAGGTGAACGAATGGCACAACACTGGAAACACTGCCATTTACATCTTTAAATGTTAAAAATTATAGAGTGCATAATCATACTCTTAGCCTCGAACAAGAAGCACAATGTCAAAGGACAATGCTCTTAAAATCTCATTAGCAAACGGCTGCCAAAATTTATAAGACTGTGGTTTAGAAAGCTAAGGCAGACGACAGGCTCAAGCTAATTTGTAATGAATAATAAACCAAGGCTCTTTTATACCGTGCCCTATATAAACAGGGGACTATGTTCAAACCTCTCTGACCATAGTGTAATTAAATGTAAAGTTAAACAAATACTTAACTGGCTTCACACGTCCTTTAAAAGCTGCTAACGTGTGGGTGAGTACAGCTCTGAATGTGAGGCAGGGGCAATTCATCACACTAACAAACTGAACTACCTCTCTCACAGTGCCATGACCCTCCACGAAGGGGTCTGCAAAGTCGTGTGTTCTCTGAAAAGCTGACGAGTGAAACCAGAGAGGTGGCGATCTTGCCAGTGCTTTCAAAAACAGCTAATGAGCAACACTGGCTAAAACATAGACGCTTACAGTTTGTCTATAAGAGGAGCACTAACACCATTGTCTTCAATACTCAATGCAATGCCTGCAGTACAATGGCTTAGCAGTATCAGTCACGTGGTGTCTTTGTGATAACTGCAAACTTGTTTGTTACCTATGCACTTAACACATCTTTCCTTTTATGCATACAGGCCAGGCTCGACTAAAAGCCATTAACACAACCTCAGAACAAAGGGTATAAAGAAAGTAAATTCAAGTAGTCTCAGTTCTCAATCATGAACAGGCATTTAAAACAAATCCAAAACCTTGGTCTCTGTTAGAAGAAATAAAGATCCAAAATCAAATGACAACAGAAGACTGGGTTGTTTGTGTGACTTTCATTGTACTAGGCAGCGGCTACCCTAGGCCTGTTGCTGTTTCCTGCCAGGAGCAGCTCAGCGACACATGCCCCAGGTGCCCTGGAAGAGATCTGTCGCTTCCTGTCTTCACACATGGAGCGCTCCTCAGATTCGCAAACCTCGCTGCAATGCCTGACACTAGTCCGCTGGGAAGCCTTGCCTCCAAAACAGCACTTAATCATCAGAGGCTTGATATGAAGTCTCCTGACTGGGGAGAAAACAGAAAATGAAAGTTCTGTAAGGAAGAGGAAAAGAAACTCTTCCTGTGTCCTTTAGGTGCTGCAACATAACTTCAGCGCAAAGGTGGAATAGAAATATAGCAGCTAGCTTTGGCACTGGGGCATGCTGTAAAATACTAATACGCAGCTGTGGTCAACTCCAACCCGTTAACCAAGACTTAATGTAAGTCTTCCTTGTAAGTACCAAGCATAATATCAGGAAGGATGGGCTCCTTAGGGGAAAAAAAATCCTGCTTCAGGTAACTGGACACCAAATCTGCGCTGAATATTTTATAATCTGCCGGACAGTTGGGGGTTTAAGCAAGGATCACAGCTCCAGCCAAGTGTCTGGTGGAAAGATCAGTCACAACTTATTCTCCATTTTCCCACACTACAGCATTAGCTCACATGTTGCTGTGCCAGCAGCTGCTGGCCTAATCTACTTTCAGATAAAAGTTTTGAAAAAGACAGAATTAAAGGAGGGTGAAAAACACTCAGCAAAGTCCATCATAGACCACATTATTAAAGCAATCAGAGACACTAAAACATCATTTCTGAGGTGTTAACTCATATCAGAGTGTTGTCTGAAACAGCAAAGGACTGTATAATGTATCTGTGAAACCGCTGACATTTCACACGTCTTGTTTTTCTATTAACACTCAAAAACAGGTCATAATCATTGGATGTTTTCCTTTGCATCTTACATCAAAGTCACTATCACCCCCCCCCAAAAAAAGAAGATGGGAAAGATTCTGCATTGCTATCCAGCTGTCGTACTAATAGAGCCTCCAGTTTTGCAGGTTTCCAACGGCGATGATCAAGAACAAAGCTGACAAAGTGTTAAAATTTTAAGGATTTCTTTGGGGGGAGGGAGAAGAAGTCGTTTTGTACATTTTAAGCCCAGAAACAAGAGCACAGTGAAAAAGAGAATGTAGGCAAGTGTGATGAAATAACAGGAATATCCTTTAGAGCATGTTAGGCAGTTTTCCAATGGCTCCCATTTAAAAATCTTGTCTTGACCCGGTAACACTGCTTTAGTAAATGTGTGCACAGATTGCATGAATTCCACAGCAGGAGAAGGCACAAGCACAATCATCTCTCTCACCTTCACCTAAACATGACCCTTGCAAATTCAAACGTTTTTCAGCTGTAAGGATTTGTCGAACTGAAGTTATATGCAGATATGCAACTGGAGCTGAGCACACAGTATTTAACATTGCACTTTAAATACAGAGAAGATGTACTTTGTTTAGAGCTGAGAGAGAGAGAGAAAGAGCTCAGAGCTGAGAGATTCCTAATAAACTTAAACAATACGGACAGCCAGGCTGAAGATGACACTCCAAGGATAAGATTTAACCCACAACAAACAACCACTGACTACCAGCAAAACCCAGCTCTCAGCAGCCCGAGTTAATCCCAAGGAAGGCTCAGGCTGTCTTGTTCTCAATTTCATGATAAAAATTAATCTTCCCGCTATCAGTTACATTCATTTTGTCATGACAGGTCACCGTCTTCATTTTAATGACTCAAAAAAAATCCCTGGCCTTATACTGAGCCAAGTCTGGAAGCAGCCAACTTGGGCTGCACTGCGTCTCACACACTCACACACACCCTCCCAGTTTGGCGGTCTATTTAATGTCCAGAACTTCCAATTTCTCTCTCTAACCTTTCACTGCAGTGCTGCCAGCCGGATATTCACTTATTACTCCCCACATTTATGCTTAACATATCTGTGGGCAGTGATGAGCTTGGAGCCTGGAAACCAGACTGACTATTTTGATGCTTTAATTAATCAATCATTTAATCTGAGTGTTATCTGACTGACATTACTGCATCTAAAAAGCAATGCTTGTGCTGAACTGGTAATCTGTACAACCCTGAGCTGAAGAATCTGAAAAAGTAGCACACCACCAGTGAGTATCAAATCTCTTTTCCAAACAGCTTCTGAAAACCCAATTAATTTAATTCACAAGCATGTGATGCAGGGAAAAAGTCCCCTTACAAAGCAAACCTTACAGCTACTCGCAAAAATGAGTTTGGTATTTTTATGCATGATAAAGCTACTTCTGGCTGTTCCCTTCTACACAAGGGGTCACATGTTTGGCGCTCTTCCTGATGGACTTCAGAGGGACTTGTGCCCCCCTCTCAGAACCGAACTGGTAATCGTTGGCTTGTTGGGTGAACGTGTAAAACAGCAAATTCTTCAAAGATCACCAACAACAATCTCACATGACCCTGTACTGCTGTAGCAGATTTATACTCGATTAAAGGGGGGGGGGGGGGGGGGTTGCTGACAAAAAAAAAAAAAAAAAAAAAAAAAAAGTGTAACGGTTAAATGTGAATTATGCAACTGGTGAATTTCTGTCTATGTAGACTGCAACACATGTGAGATTTTTGACAATTTACCAAAGCAAATTGCCGTATTACCCAAAACAGGTTGGATGCAATTGCCAACATGACCCCATTCAACCACAGACTGACTGCAGACTGCAACATTTATGGTAGGTTTTGTTGAGTGTCAGCAATCTCATTTTGCAGCTATGGACGAAATAAAGTGAGATAACTTCGTATTACTGGATAAAACAGGTGTTGGCAAAGTTTATCTTTAAGGACATACTATGCTGTTGAAAAAGAAAAGTGATAAATTGCAATTTATGTTACTGCAGTATATCAAAAAATTATTAAAAAATTAAATTAAATTTAAAAAAAAAAAAAAATCACAGTAATATTATATCCCAAGTATCTGAAGTGAACCCCGCCTCTAGTGGCTACCAGAGAGTCCATACATTAACCCCACTGAGAATCTGGGATGTGCTCGGACGTTATCAGTATAAGAGCTTCTCAGAAACACAATGTGACTCTAGATGACGATAAATGTTATGACATTCCATAAGCTTATTTTAAATACGTTGTTTTGTAGCTTAATGATAACTGAATATTTAAAACTCCAGACTACCCCTGTCATTTATATACACGACAGCACAGTGACACCGTTTCCTCACAGCAAAGAGGTCCTGGGGGTCCTGAATTCGATTCCATTACCTGGCCAGGGCAAAAGACTGTGGGAGGAAAGCTAGTGGGTTAGGTTAATTAGTAAATCTAAAATTCCCCATAGGTTTGAATGTGAATGAATGGTTGTCTGTCTCTATCTGGTAGCCCTGCAATAGACTGGCGACGCGTCCAGGGTGTAGCCTGCCTTTAGCCCTTCAGTAGCTGGGATGGGCTCCAGCCTCTGCGACCCTGACAAGGATAAGCGGAAGAGAACGGATGAATAATACTACATAAAAGGTGCTGGTCCACTGTTTGCGGCAATCAGCTGCCCCTCCAGTGACACTTCTCCTTGTCCTGTTCAGCAGCCTAGGCAAACAACAGATGAACGGCACTAGCCATCTAGGCTATGCCAGTCTCCTAATGTACTCCAGTTATTGTGAGCCAAATCATCATTTATCTTTATGTAAATGGGGTTAAGTGATTCTTTTGTTCTCTTGCTGACATAGTGCACCTTACCTTACTTTAGGAGAGAGAAGTTGGCCGTTAGTAGCTACACACTGTGTCTGCACCTAGGCAGCCGTACTGTTCCATCTGTGCCACACAGCAGGCTGGCACCTATGTCCTCCACCCACCCTTGGAGTGTCCCAGCCATCAGGCTTTACACCTTTCTTGGCACGAACCCTAATTAGCTCAATGGATGAAAATAAATAAATAAATGAATCCCACCTGAATGCCAACTAATCCCCCCTGATTTTTAAATAAACAAATATTAGGAAATTAAAATTAGCACAGCCAGATATAGCCGAACCACGGCAGCGACCCTTCTGCAAAAATCAGCACAGCTCAGAGCATTTGCATACTGCAGAATAAGCTTGACATTTGGGTGCTTGTAAATCCAATCTTGATTCTTCAAATTGCCAGCTTGTTTAACGTAATGGTTAGCTGCTGATAATTTGAAGCTCTGTGCAGAGGGGGGGAAAAAAACAATAAAAAACAATAAGCGCTTAGACAACAACGGACAACGGCACTGATGGTGTGTCTGGTGCTGACTTCCAATCAGCATCCAGTGTTCACACAGCTGGAAAAAACAAAACAAAAAACACACAATTTCTTTCTGTCACAAAAGTGAGAAAGTTATAGTGCTTGATGAAACATAATTACAAAACTCTTTAAAAGATGACCAAACAAACATTAGTACATGTTTAAAAAGGACACTCAAAGTAAAAACCCAAGGGAGGGTCAGGTTTGTCGGATTGTTAGGAGTATGAATTATTAAGATGTCAGTCGGTTCTTGTTCAAAACATGACACAAGGGGAGGAGGACAATTTAGTATCAATGAACAGCTAACTGTAGATATATTTTTTTTGATGCAAGTCTCCACTTTAATAAGGATACTGTGCATTATAAAATAAAAATAAAAACACTCCAATGCGACAGAATTTACAGTTTTACACATTTAAGCTGGCAACAGACGGTTGAAACGGTGCTTTGTTTTGTGTTGGGGGGACAAAAATTGAGAACAGATGCAGACTACTCGTTGCTGCGAGGGCTTTTTAAACTTCTGAATATCAAAGAATGTCTTTGCTTTCTTTCCTGTGACATGCTGCCAAAGACCTGTGCCATTCTTGCTCTGCAACTGTGGAAACGGGTGCCACATTATAGCTTTATACTGAGGCAAAACAGCTCCCACTGCTACTGTGAAATGCAGCACAGTACCATAGATAATATACTGTATCCAAAAGCTCTATGACTACCCCCCCAAACTTTAATCGGGAAATATGAAGGTTGTAAAAGCAGCTTCTAATGAGTGCAAGACACATGGGACTACTCATTAACAGCGCTAAGGTCAGCCCTTTCAGCAAATTCCAGTCTGAGAAAAGGAGCAAGCTCATCTGAACCACGCAGAACCTCCCACAGCCATAAGCCTTGGCCCTTGGCTTTTAAATGCAATCAAGTTATCAACATAATTGAAGACGCAAGTGTCACCCTGAACTAGATGGAGCACCTGTCCTTGAAAATTAATAAATGGATGCATCAGTTCTGCTGCCTCGTTGAATGCCACACAATATAAGAGAGCAATGAGGGAATGACAGGGCAACCAGGCGGCCGCCTGTGAGCCCATGTGACACTGTTACAAAGCGGAATAATTCTCCATTGTGATGACAGACACGCCAGATCGGATCAGTTGGCTTCCGGGTTACAACCTGCTGTTACGAGAAGCACCGGCTGGAAGCTTGCAAGAGACCCTGGTCATTCAAGATGTAGCGAAGCAACAATAAGACATGAGAAAACCAAACTACTTCAATCAATCAAACATCAATCAAGCACACGAGTAAAATAATCAGGCTGTTAACTATTTTACATTTTCACTGGTTAAAATGCAGATTTATTTATTTTTTTTCTCTGCTCTTTCAATCCGAATAAAGTTCCTGCAGCTGAAGACTCAAGGCAGAGCTCACTGCAGCAAGTACACAAACCTACTGTTGGGTAACACACAACTGGTCAAACCAGACTAGTTAGCTAGCTCTTTATCATATTTAAATGTCAAGGTCCCGCAGATGGGCTGCACATTGGGCCACCGAGCCCGTATATACAAGTGTATGTGCCAGGGTCATTTGGGGGGGGCATGCTGTGTAATAACGAGCATGAGCCGCTAACGAACCACAGCACGAAATCAAAATTAAAGTTAAAGCTGAGCTGCATTCAAAAACTTAACACCGCTGCGATTGTGCTAACTTTATAAAGCGTAAAGCAAAGCAAGGAGATAAATATACGTCGTGTTTAATTTTAAAAAAAAATACCTCCCCTCTGTAGGGATTAAATTCTCAGTCTCTCATTTCCATTACAAGCAAGTGTAACCAGCGAACAGCAGACAGTAGTTAGCTAGCTTACCACGGGTCGAACTCGTGGATGATGCTCTCGAACCGGATCACCGCAAAAAGTCTGGAGCTGAATCCCGCCAGGCAGGCCAGAAAAAGAATGCTAAACGAGAGTAAAGACTGCCACCCAGCTGGCTGTGTCAGTCCGCCAGACAGGCCTCCTTTGCCCCCTCCTCCACCCGCGGCGCCGGGTCGACTGTTCCCGTGCACCGAGCCCCCGGCGTTGGTGGACGCTTTGTGCTTGCCGTCGCTGGCTGCGTGTTGCTCCGCCATTTCTGCGCGCAGTGTCGGCTGGATTTGCTCCTGCCCCGCTCCACGTCTTTCCCCCCGCTCCGTACTGTCGTATACTTCCCTATGCTGTGCCCACTTCTCTCAGGTATCCTATCATCTAACTCCTTCGGGTGTAAGGTATGATTTAATTTGGTATCGCTACTCCGGGAGACCGCAGTTACATCCCGAAACGCACACTCATGCGCCACATACCGAGGCTGCAACCGTCAATCCGCTTCACGATTGAACGCCGGCGGAGAGGGGCGGGAGGGATGCGAGAGGCGGGCTCTAGGACGCTCAGGCGACCTCTCACAGATCGACAGGTACGAAGGGGCGGGATTCTATGTATCTAGACCAATCAGAGAAACGAACCTTCTAATCCGACAGAAAGTTTTACCAATGAAAACGGAGCAAAATTATGGCTGCAACTGATTGAAATAGGGATTATCCTTATTATACTTTCGATAAAGTAAATCCGATAGTAACTATAAATCAAACTTTTATCACTATTTTTTTTTTACAGTTTTTAAGATAGAGAATAAGTTACAGAATGAGAGCGCACAAGGTTCTTAATCTTGAGGGAAGCGCTTTCGTGTACCTATGGGTATATAAGCAGGTGTGCGAAGATAAATTGTCTGTGCGACTGCAATATTTCTGTTGCCCTTGGATGTTGTGGACTGACGGTAGGGTGATAATACAGATTGATGTATCTCATCATTACTGTGTCCCCCAGCAAAGACAAGAACACAGCATTCATCATTCCCTTAAAATCGGGATGTACTTTCACAACTTGCCCCAAAGCCTTGAAAGACTATATTGAAATGAAACACGTTTTTTTTTTAATATTTCAAATAAATCTTCAAGCTTTTTGTATTTTGTAATTTTTTTTTATGATTGATTGTATACATTTATTTTGTACTTGGTGGTTTCAAATAACGATGAGACGATGAGAGAAGTATTATTGATTTATCTGAGGTGTGATCCAGTCCCAAAGGAGGAAAATTATAGTCCAACAGCCCTCTTCGGTGTAATCTGATAGCAAAAAACGTTTTGTTTTTTTTCCGAACTTATTGTAGACCAAATAGATTTAACCCTGATAAGGATAAGTGGAAAATGATGGATGGATGGATTGACACCTGTTTTCAATACTTTTGAATTGGGCTGTTTAAACGGATGATGTATATTCTAATAGCATTAGCATCTTGACATCATAATTTTGAATTTATAAGATAGAACAAACAGCTAATACCCTACACTGGTTTGGAAATATCTCAAACTGGCCCAAATTCGCATACCTACTTTGCATCAGCACTGTTTACAGCTACCCTGTCACCTGTGAGACGATCATTTTTGAAAACTCAAATGAAAAATTCATGTAAGAGAACAGGACTGAAGCTTGAGCCGGCTTAATGTGGCTGTGCATTCAGGCTGTCTGGTGGTGAGATGAGAAGGGGATAAGAGGGAGATGAAAAATACAGCTTTGGAGAGATGGGTAGATGGAAAGCTCATAATAAAGGAGAGTAAAAGGATGATTATGAAAATTGATGGGGGTCATCATAGAAAGCAGGTGGAGTGGCAGAAGTGGATAAGAGTTTGGAGTTCAGGAAGAGATCGTAGAGACTGAAAGAGAGACGCCATCAGCGTCTGAAGCTGGGATTCAGTGCCTAAATTCATTCACACACAAAGACTAAATGCAGACAGACGGCAGGAGTGTGATACATGTAAACACATGAAATCCCACGCACACATAACCGCATGCATATTGATGAAGCCGTCCTCTTGTAGGCGCACGACAGTGTGCTCATTCACACACATATGCGCCCAGCGTCTCGATCATTCGTTAAGGCCTGCTTATGCCATGAAAAACACTCTAACCCTTCACGCTTTCTATTCTACCTTAAGATTATGAATGGGTGACCTTTGAAAAGAAGAAATGGAGGCTGTGAAGATTTCTTCAATTGCATCTCTTGTCAAAAGGCCAAGCCCAGATGAAAACCAGCCAAAATAAGTGCTGTTGCCAGGCTAGAGCGGCTTTGCCTTCACCCTCTCTCCAGAGGCAGGCTTGACTGTTTCTGTTTGCTTTGTTTTTATTTTCCTTTTTTTTCTTCTCCCCACAGCATCACAGACTTGCAGAGTTTATGCACAGCATCCTTAGGTGTCTCCAGCTTTTAATTTTGCTAAAGGGCAGTTGTAAAGAAAAACCCCCAACCCTAAACCCTTAAATGCCTGCCATGGGTCAGTGAGTGAGGTGTCATAAATGATTAAGAGGATTATAATAACAGCATGCCAGTTTTTGGTTTTCTGAACATGTTACAAGTAAATCCTGTAAGCCAGAAATATTTATCATGTCATAGAGGCGGAGTATTGATTAGCCTAAACAATTTGTCTGGAGATACCTATCAATATCACATCTCTGTCTCCTTTTGTGACTCAGTGAAAAGAGAAGAAAACAACTCCTTTATTAGATGTCCCCGATGAGAGCAAAGTTGCTGCCCGCTTTTTAAAAAGTAGCCTCCCATCTAATACATGCATTATATGTGAGGTCCAGTTAGGAGCGAGCCTGGAGTCAAAAACTGACGTCACAAAGCCTGACCAGATTCCTGATACTCTGGGGATTTGATAAGGAAAGAGAGAATTATAGATCGATCTGTTATCTATACCTGCTGCTTCCTATTGAGGGTCATTACTGGAGGCTGGAGCCATTCCCAAGATACAATCGTTTGAAGGAAGGAAAACAACTAGATTGATTACCAATCCTTCTTTCAGGGATAGCAGGACCATACAAATTCATACACCCATTACTCTCCAGCTTCATGTCTTTCCAAGACTGAATGAAAACTCAACACCAAGTTTTCTTGTTGCTCTGTTTTCTCTCATTTCTTTTCATTTAGCCGACTTGGCACTCCTCTTAACTAATTACCTTGTGCATCATCTATGTGTAAAATGGGTAAATCCATCATGTACATTCCATTTGCTCATTATGAGCAGAAACACAAGATTCAGACATTTCATTCAGGAAGCTTTGAAACTTTACCTGTTATACTGTAATCCATTATAGCGGGATGATTAGCCAGCACCACTGCACTCTCAGAGCTGCAGTGAATTGAGAGTACTTAAAACAACCACTTACTGTTCCAATAAGGTGCAGCATCCAACTGTTAGGAGCTGTGGCAAGGAGAGAGTTGGGCTGTCTGTTTTAATGCTCTTTAAAAAAGAATTTGATGGTCACGTTAATCGAAAAAAAAAAAAAAACCTGGGTATTGAAGGCTCTCCATGAGTTAAATTACATCTTCAGTCTTTCAAGTGTTAATGAGAAATCAGAGGAGGAGAAATATAGCAGAAGCAATGACCTGAGTCAACTTCTACTTGATGGTGTGTGCTCTGTGACCAAGTGCACGGGGGTTACCGGCATGGCCTCATCAGTGACACACCATTTCACACTGAGCACGCCTCATTTCTCCACAGGGGGCCACGGAGAGGTAGTTAAATGCACCGGATGTGGACACAGCTCTCTCGGTCCCCACTGAACACACTCGGATGATACTCGGCAACTGCACGACGCGCTCATCTCGGCACCGATGGGAGGAGTGTTTACATGGCTTTGGCATTACTTGGCTATTCAAATATGTGCCTGTGCACACGCCAGATAAATATGAAATAGTGCAATAAGCTTCTATATTTTGCAACAGAATATAGAACAATCTGTTATCCCAGAGATCAGAGAGCTTTTGCTCAATTTATTATGCTGCATCTGCAGCAAGATGGTATTGTATTCAGCACGTTCATCTGCCATTTTCCAGTGTGTGTGAAAAGTTTTCTCCCCCCAAGAGGCTGTGAAGCTTCAGAGACAATGGCAAGTCTTTTGTATTTTGCTTACAAAAATACTTGAATTGAATCCATGTAGAAAAACAAAACAATCAATGCAATAATATTTCTTTGTATCTTTATTCATTCAGTGTATCATTTTAAGGACTTATAAGCTTTTATTTGTTACAATTACTCCATGAAATGACAAAATAATTAGGCAATTATAAAATATATATAAATATAAAAACCTGTGTGGGTATGCGTAAAGCAGGCTCCACACAAAAATGAGTAAAAGAAGAACAGTCACTCAATTTTTTTTTTTTAACTAAGAATAACTCTGGAAAGCATATCAGCAGAGAAAATTGTCTGAAAACATTCACAGTTCACCACATTCATCAAGATTGATTCTGACTTGTCGACACGGCTGAAAGTGCCTGCAGTGATGCTTCAAATTTTATTGGCATGCTGCATAAAAATCTATATAAGAAAGTTTCAATTGATGGAGCACGAAAAGAGAGAGTAAGATGGAGAAAGAGTAAGAGAGGGAGAGAGAAGCAGATATTGAGAAATAGGGACAACCGAAATACTTACCTGAGCTCAACAGAGATATCAGCTGTCTGCAGGCAGAATGTCAGAGTCTGAGAAGTTGGCTTGCACTACTTCCTCTTCAGAATAACATGCGCCTTATCAACATTTCCCTGACTTTGGTGTGGTTCGTGAAGCCTCCGCATGCTGTCTATTGAGAAGACATGGCGCTCAGATATGAGAAATGTAATGCGTAAGAAACGGCTGGAACCTGGCCTGACATTATCCCAGCAGGAGAGAGAGAGAGAGAGAAATATATGACTCACGTGCTGAAAATTGAAGTACGTCTCCCAATTTCCACAGCTGCCTCTGCTTGACAAATGACCCTTCTTTCACTTTCCTGAGCGGCCGACATGAGCTGTCTCAATTCAGAACGCAACATATTTATTTGCTACTGCTTCAGTGACATCCCCGACAACCCTCCCGTGGCAAAATTACAATGGTGGCATTCAAAATAAGATGGGCAGATACACAAGCCACCTCGCTGGCATGTTTCTGCTGCATTCACATGTGAGTTAGAGAGAAAAGGTATATATGCTCATCAAAAGCAATAGATTATGATTTTTTTTGTTGTTGTTTTGCTTAAATTCCAAGAAAGCATCTGCCTGAAATACTCCTTCTCATGCCAGGACTCTCAAGCCACTGTAACACCAAACACCAAACGTTATAAACAGTAAAATGTCGCTTGTGCTCTTTTTGCTTTGTATAATGAGAAAATCTTTTACATTAAAAGCTAGCTCTGGTCTATTTTCTGTCCAAATAGCACTTTACACAGGCTGCTCAATACCAAGTGGCCCCTTGGTCAGGGGTATGCTTCTCTCCGCTGCGCTTATATCCAATCGATCCGTCTCCTGGTTGCCCTCGATCGGTCATCTGACAGCACGCAATTCACACCTTTCAAATAAAGTTAAACTTAGCTTGGCTTTCCAGTGAAGATGGGAGAGGTGGGACAAGGTGGGAGTAGAGGAGAGGCTGCAGGATGGAAAAGAGAGAGGACAGAAGACAGCCAGGTCTGTGCCAGATCATTACTGCTCCTCTGTTGTTGCTCGTGTGTCGCATGAAGCCAGAGTAATTCAGGTCAGTATAATGTCTGGAGCTCAGCGTTTCTTAAAGTTCAAACTTGTGTCTCCAAGCACCTCTAAACCTTCCTAATTAACATCTTTTGTCTCTCTTTTTTAAACTCCATACACAATCAAAAGTCGGTTCCCTGCTCTCCTACAATCCACTGCTGATAAAAGAAAATGAGGGCAAAAGTGCAATTTGCTTCCTTTTCTTCCTTTTTTATATCTCATGTCAACTTTGGTTGACCCCTGGGCACAGCTTTGAGGGCTATTTAACAATGAGCGATCGCTGTCATTGCATTCTTGCCTGCCATGGGACATAAACTAAAAAGGCAGCACAACCAGTAAATTGTTTATAAACAGATAAATGAATATGGTGCACAGATAAACTGAGCCAAATTAGTCCCAGATCATCATCACGTCATGTGTGTAAATAGGAGATGATTGATGTGGGGAATTAAGTTGACTGGTGCTGTCCTTGTAGACTCAAATGACCAAATCATTTAAGCTTTTGTTGGAGAGGAACTATTACACCTTCATTTCAAACATGTTTGTCCTCCACTGGGTTTCTTTCTTTCCCTTTCTTTTTTCTTTTTTGTTATTGAGTACTCTGAGAGGCTTACAGCTGAGCACATAATGACACAATAGTTCATTCAGGCATAAGGAAATTAAAGTAAGATCAGAACTATCAAGTACACTGCCACGGGATAAAAATATCTAAGAGGACAGGAGGGGTAATGGCCTCTAATACAGCAGTGGTCTCATCTGTAAATCTCTGGGCTTGAGCTGCCAGCTGCTCTTATCTTACCAGGCACATCATCCGCTGGACAAGCGCTGCATACAACTGTGATTGTGTGAAAGTTGTTTGAAGAATGTGCCTCCTTCTTTTGGCAATCGCAAAGCTGCATGCTACACAGAACAGCTTTATAATATGCTGGAGAAGAAGAAAAAATAAACCGAAAACTCCAAAAACAAATCAGGGGCTGTATAAGCCTGGGTCGGTGGAGAACATGACCTGTGACGATAACCGGACCCACACGAAGCCGGCGGAGAAAGCGATATCTGATGGAGGAGTAATTTGTCTTCCTTGTCATTGCCTTACTAGGGCTTAAAATATTGTTTATAGCACTCAGCAACCAACGCACTCCCCAGCAGCTTTGATTGATGTATGAGGTGTCGCCATGGCAACCGGCATGTGGGAATGATAAGTGACTTTGGCAGGAGAGCATCTCCTTCGGGATGATTAAGACCACCTAAGGGTTCTGTGAGCTTTGTGTGTGTGTTTGTATATAGAAGGATGATGAGCTCTACGTGGATAGCCACCCTTGTCTGCTGTTGCCACCCACTCAAAGGGTTAATCGGATTAGGAAGTATGATGACTGAGCAGGTGACAAGGATCCATATGGTGGCACAGGTATGGAGTTTAACTGACATTAATAGAGGGCTGCAGAGTGCTGCTTCAAGCTTCTATTTCCTGATACTTCTTGACAGGCAGTGATGGAAAAAATAGAGAGAGAGAGACAGAACAGAGGGCGTGAAACAGGCAGGGAGAAAATTTAAGCAATGTTTGCCAAAAGCAAACTGTTTAAATGCAATTAGCTCTCATCGGGAAGTAAAATGACTCTAGTGTTTGGTGACTTGTTGGTTCCACTGAGTATGAGTCTTGGTAATGGAAAGACCTGTCACATCTTGAGCTCAGCACCCCCTCATTTTCCCAGTGCAGTGCTCCCATGTTTTGCCCTCAAAGCACAAATGTAAGCTCACTGGATCCTGCAGCTCAGCCACTCCAATCCAGTTGACTGCTGAAGGCACAAGCGAGGCCTTTGTACGGCGTTTGCAGTAGAACCACCACTCCCTCTCCTGGTGAAAAGACAAAATGCAGATATCCGGCGTATTTAGGTTAATATTATTCTGTTGCTGCTGGTGAAGTAAATAAGTGCTCAAGCTCCCACGATGCCTTAAAGAAAACAAACGCTACAGTAATATCACAGACCTGGTGATAGCAGGAGGCGATAATAATTATGAAAGTTGAACACACAAATAAAAGTTTGAAAAAAAAGATAGACTTTGTCTAATTTAGTATATTGCTGCTAAATTCATTTGCAAGTTACAGCAATGCAAACTACCATAAGAGGATTAAACATAACAGGATTATTTCTGATTCTACGTGTGCCTCATGATTCATAAGTAATTGCTTTACCCTTGTCCCACACTGTTAGCCAGAACGCACCTCAGAGTATAGACCAGGGATGCCAAAGTCATTTTACATGGTGGACCTCATACAGCCCACTTTCAACCTGAATGGCAGAGACCGATGAAACTCCCCTTTCTGTCAGTGTAAAAAAGTTTAACTGCACATTTAATCCCTGAGATACCTTAATATAAAGAAAAGAAGTGCAATTTCCACAGCATGACTCAGTTTTTGTGTATGAATAAGAAATGCTACTCTACTAAATGAAAGCAATCTGTTTCCATGACTGTTTGGCTTTAATTGCAGGAAGTAAATATTTAAAACGGCAGAAGCTTATTGCCTGGATTGCCCTGTAATAATACAACAGAAAGATTTTTTTAATTCAGAGAAAATTTGGGATGGTTTCTGTTATTTAGTTGTTGATCTATTGGTTAATTACTTTGGTGTAGTTTGAAAGGCAATGGGGAGGTCCTTAGTAGCAGGAAAAGCTGTAAAACACATGAAAATATAGTTAAAAGTCCGCCTTTACATTTATCATAGCTGTTCAGTGGGAAATGTCCAATTTTGGGCCCTGGGCCTTATGTTTGACACACCTGGTATAGAGCTTTCCCAGAGGATCTGTGCTCTATGGCTCCTGCAGTAAGATAGTAAAAGCTCATTTGAATTTGCTTTGGGAATGAAGACATTATTCTTTCAGTCACAGTTTAAAAAAAGAGGAAGACATTTAGAAGCTTTCACTTTCTTTAAATATGTATCTCCCTCTTGAGAACTGGGCTTCACTGCTGCAGGAAAATTGGCGTCACATGATTTGATTGTGAAAAATGAAGAGAAAGGTTAGTTTTGACACCCCTGTGGTAATCCATTTATAATGCAGAATTATAAATCATTTATCATCACCCCCCTCTTCGGCAGTGTCCAATATGTCTGTGTGCCAGCCCACACCCAGAGTGCCTGTGGCATAGTTTATGTAAATGGAGCATGTAAACTGTCGCAAGGGTGCTGGAAACCTCCCTGTGAGATAAAAACTAGCCTAGCATAGCAGAAAAATCACTTACTGTTCCCCAGTGCATTTGTTTAAGTTCATGCTCTTTCAGTAACAGTGCTTCAGTGTTGATTAATGTGTTTTCAGTGAGGCCAATTTTGACATAATACATATAAGAATCACCAGCTCTTACACAGCTTGTTAGAAGAGAGCTAAATAACATACACGCGCATACCACTTGATCCCCCCCTTCAGTAGATTATTATCTCAGTGTGACACTAATTTATAATTTAGTTTAATTAATCAGTTTTTCCAAAATGCATTCTGGGATTCATAGAAGAATTAAAAGCAGCCACCTGCAGACAGCTGGACAGAGAAACAGGCAAATAGTGGCAGAGGCAGGTAGGCAGAGATCCACAGACAGACACGTGTTCCAGTCTGAGTCAGCTTCGGGCTGAGGATAAAAGGCTCGTCAAACACTGCAGACACGCCATGCCAAACACAGTGCGGGCCTCCTGATTCCCTTATCTTTTGCCTTAACCAGTGCAGACACCACCAGTGTAAAAGTATCAAGCATTATCTGTCAGTCAGCAGAGAACTGGCACTCAGTGTAATCATGAATTTAAGATGAAACATTTTCTGTGCTTAAATGAATGAGTGCTTGTCAACACCAGCACGCTGTGGATCCTGTATACTGCTGGATCTGATATCATCAGGACATAAACTGTTTAAAGCCTGAGATTACTTGATGGGCAAAAGGGATCATGATTTTTGAGAGCTTGTCATCCTTCAGAAGCTAAGTGCTCCGGCAATAAATTCGATTATATCGTTCCACAGTAAAAAAGTACTTTAGTGCATCTAATGTATGGCACTGAGAACCATTTCTCTCATTTCTTAGAGGGGAAAAGATGAAAAAAAGAGGAGAAGCTGACAAACACAGGACCTAATTGTAACAATAAAGTTATATAACTATCCTGAAATAACTGCAAATGCTAAACATGTCTCGATGTTAACAATCCAACATATGAATACTTCTTTTTTTTATTTCAACTGAGCATGCTGGGTGATGGACATCAGTTTTAGTAGGATCAAGATTAGCAGTACTTATTCACTGGCTACTTTATTAGGCATATCATACAGGATAGATCCCCTTTTTGTCTTCAGAACTCTTTTAATTCTCTGTTCCACACATCCAACAAGGTGCTGGAAACATTACACAGAGATTTTGGTCTATATCTGTGTGATAGCATTGCACATTTATCTATTTATCTGCACATTCATGATGAGAATCTCTTGTTCCACCACATCCCAAAGTTGCTCAGTTGGATTGAGATCTAGTGATATTGGAGCCCAAACATGACAGTGAACTCGCTGAACTGATGTTTAAGAAATCAGTTTGAGATGATTTGAACTTTGTGACATGGAGCATTATCGTGCTGGCAGCAGCCATGAGAACATGGGTACACTGTGGTCATAAAGGGTAACCTACACCACTAAATGCAGCTGTCTACCTAACAGTATAATGGGGCCAAAGTAAAATAACATCCACACCATGCCTTCCTATCAGCTCAAATCAGTGTGTCCACTCTCCTCTGACCTGTGGCATAAACAAGGCATTTTCACTCAGAAAACTGCTGCTCACTAGATATTTTGTTTTTCAGACTTTTCCTGTAAACCCCAGAGATGTTTGTGTGAGAAAATCCCAGCAGATCAGCAGTTTCTAAAATACTCAGATCAGCCCCTCTAAAACAAACAACCACGCCACATTTAGAGTCACTTTAATGCTCTTTCTTCCTATTTCTGATGCTTCGTTTAAACTTCAGCAGGTCATCTTGATCATCTCTACATGCCTAAATGCATTCATTTGGTGCCATTTGTGTTTGTGTGATAAGATATTTGTGTTTATATACAGTTGTCCAGTCAAACACGTGTACCTAGCATATTTTCCAGTGTGTGTTACCTTCATTTAAGGCTAGAAAAGTAGCATTAATAGTTTTTGATTGTATTTTTTTTTTTTTTTTGCCTGTCCCGTTTGGCTCTTTTGCCATCAGAATTGTTGTCTAAAGGCAAAGAAAGATGCCCAACGGATTTACTTTACCAAACTGATAATGCCGTAATGGTCCATTTGATTCACCTTTTATTGTTTATTTTATTTTCACTTACTGAATACGGGACAGACTTGACTGGGGGAAAGAAGGGGAGAAAGAAAGAGGGAAAGAGAAACAGCTGAGAAGAGGGACGGGGGAGAAGGGCAAAAGACAAAAACCAACAGAACGGGCAGAGAAGAAAAAAATGCATATATCAATCACCTGGATCACCTGCTGAGAAAGAAAAAAGAAAGCAAGCAGAAGAGAACAAGAGTAATAGAATAAACAGCATCACAATGATATATGGGAATATGACAGTAAATACTAAATGTTAAACATTATTGTGCAGCACATAAGATCAACAGAACACAGTGTGCTTTGAGGTAGGAGCCAAAAAGGGTGTAGTTTGTGGGTGTGATCACCCGTGTGTACACCTGTGAGCATGGACGCGCTTGTTTTTTGTTTTTTTAAAAGGTTCCTTCATGTAATAATCTGCTAGAGGGTGTGGGGGGGCCACAGCCCCGTCCTCCAGGGCGTGAAGCAGGTATGGAGGAGATCAAAACTCCAGACATCCAGAGGCCCCCAGAACACAAGAGACCAAGGAAGACCAACAGAGGGGCAGCCGCGCCACTGTCCCAGAAAGAGCTGAGGAGAGTCCCAGATGAGGGCTCACTCAGCAGCCGCGGAGCAGAAGCCAGGGGGAGTTGCAGTGACGCGCCCGTGAGCTCCGCCGGCAGCCAGCCGCGCCTGAGTGACCGAGCCCCAGGCCGAGAGGCCGGGGGCACCCCACCTCCGAAGTGGCCCGAGCGAGCCCCAGGCTCCAGGCCCCGATAAGCGGCCGCCAAGGAGTGAGCCGGTGTGTACCTGGACGCCCATCCCCGGACACAAAGAACCACCAACGCACCGATGTCTGAGGGGGTCCGCCACTGGCAGGGGAAGTGGTGGTAGGGGGAGATAGGCCTCCAAACCTTGGAGGGCCTGAGATGTCCCCAGAGAGGTGGCGCCTGACACCCAACCTGACATATAGACACAGACATACAGGAACACACAGATACAAACATCCATTCCCACCCTCATGCTCTCATATGCACTTACTCCACACTCAACCAACGTGGAGACAGACATAAAGAGACGTTGTACACACGATCACACTCCCCAAGCGTACTCTACAAACCGGGTCTAGGTGCCCCCGCCCCTGGAGGGGGGAACTGCACCCAGACCCAGGTGGTGTTTCCCTTTTCCCTGCGGTGGGGGGAGGCAGACCGCCCCGACTCCGCAGCAGCAGGAAGGCTCCACACTCCAGACCGCAGTCGGACGGCCAACTCCTCCTCCTAGTCCTAGCCCCCCTGCTCCAGCAGGTCGCAGAGAACGGGGGTGAGAGAAGACTCCGAACCTCCCTCCACCCGCTCATTGTAATGTTGATGCATGTGTGTTCTAAGGTGCATTTAAAACCCAGGAGGGCTTGGAGCTACCTGCCAGAGAGCAGCAGGTAAGTTTTTGATTGTAAAATGAAGTATCTCAAATAAAAAACCCAAAGTTAAACAAAGTATGACAGCAGCCGAGAGCATTAAAAAGCACAGCAAACAGAGAGCATAGTAACGTTTTTAATAATGATTTCTATACAAAAATTCCTTTGATACAGATAATTTCTGAGCAGATCAGAATTCCCTTCTCAGTATAAAAAACAAAAATTCAGCTTTTATAACATATAGACAGTGACTGGATGTTCCAGTTTGGAGTCCTTAATACATCTCTGCATTCCTTTTATTCTCTTTGTCTTATTAAACAGACTTCCTTTTTCAGTTTAGAGTCCTCTGAGTAAAATGCCCCCCCTCTCTCAAACACACACCTACCTCTGTATATCTCAGTTTCCTTTCTCCTTTCAGAATGATTTTGCTGTCTTTATTTTACATTTCATAGTCCTTGAGATATGAAATCAGCTATCCCTGCAGATTAGTTCTTTGGATGTTTTTCCCTCTACTTCTTTGCCGTGAATAATTTCCACTTCTTGCCAGAGGTTCTATTAGCACCCTGAATGTTGCTTCATTCAGTTCATTGGACTTTGATCCAAGACCACCTGGCCATTTCGAAAAACAAGGCAGGTGCAGGAGATCTTAGTGTCTTAATATTTGGTCAGTCTTTCCCCATTTTTAATACATTTGCAGTCTGTTTATTTCCTATACCTGAAATTTTAAAAACAAATAAGACACAACATATATATAGTTTGGTGTGCATAGATGTTTATAAAGTGCAAATAGTATTTGGTAAAAAAAAAAAAAATAAAAAAAAAAGCTTTATAATGTGAGCGCCCTTTTTGTTTAGGACTTAATCCAGAATATGTAAGTCCACCTCTGGAAACAGTTCACTTTCATCTACATTTCAAATGCCTCCACTCATATTCCTTTTCCCCTCAGCAGCTCGATAAAAATGTCTCAGTCACCCTGCAGGGGGCAGTGTTTCTGTTAAGCGTTTACTTTTCATCCACTACAAAGATTTCTTCAGGGATTTTCTCCTCTGAGTCAGAGCAATCTGACAGCTTGTCCAGGTACTCCATGCCATTGAAGCGCTCAGCAACACAATGGGCGGTGAGACGGGCCTCCGGGTCGTGGTCCCAGCAGTCCTCAATGGAGGCACACAACATCTGGATGCCCTGCATGAGGAGAACAGGCTCACAGTTAGTCAATATAATTGACTTTGGGGCAATGCAACTTAACTCAAACTGAAGCTATGAATGTGCATTTATGCATTTTCAACTGTGTGTTTATCCATATGCACCTCTGTATCAGTACTTTTATAAAGGACTTTTGATGCATTTCTATTGGAGAAACTAGCATTGAGAGTTATTCTTTCTGAAGGACCATTTTGCAAGGAGAATAATATGCAATTCTTTGAACATAAATGTTGCAGCTGCTTCATCTTGTGTACAGCTTCACTTTAAAATATGGAGACACTAGGTGCCACCAGTAGCTAGACACAGAGCTCATTTTAATGTTGTAGATATCACAACAATCCTATTTAAAGAAGAGCAAAACAAAGCGAGAGACAGTGTGTGACAATGCGCTGTGGCAGCTTGAATGGATGAATCTTTTCATTGTGACATACATAGTAAAGCATAAATAAATAAGCTGTGCAGAAGGGAGACGGTTTTAAACCCTCTTGCATTCTACTTTTATTTTCTACATAGCAAACTGCTGAGTACAGCAGCATGAATGTCCTCCAGGAGACACACTGAAAATTTGTGCAGCTATCTCCAAATCTAAACAACACTGTCTCGTTCTTTATGACAGTTTCCCTTTGTTTGGAACAACTATAAACACTTCTGATTTAAAACTTGGCTGCCAATGTGGAAAATAAAGTTTATTTATGGTTTTTTTTTTTGTATCTTAGAGAATTTATTGATCCCCTACTATGATTTATTCGTTAACATGGCCACTTTAAGTTTTCTTCGTAGGAAAAGAAACTATATTAACATTTTAAAATAATAAAAATATAAAATGTGAAAGGGGCCACATTCATGAGTAGGTCATAGTTTGCATATACAGACTTTTAACCATGTAAACTTTGCAAACCCTAGTTTAAACACAGTGTGGATATTGCAAGGGACAGCCTGCGTCAGTAATGTTCTCACTATTGGAATTAGGTGAGGGTGAGCAGAGAATGGACACAGTGAATACATCACACCATTACCTGCACTGTTCTCACAGCAGTGTGAAGGATCTGGAATACTGAAGACTGTTTAAAGTAGGTGTTCCATTCTCATTTCTGTGTTTGGCCCGTAGTGATTAATCCCAAATAATCAATGTTATTTTTTTATATTTTATGTTTGCTGTGCTTTGTTTTTAATATCAGCTGACAAATCTGTTAAAACACAGATTTTGTGGTTACAAACGAGGCATTTATAAATTTCATTTCTTACCGAGTGGTTGGTCCAGCTGTTGGGGATCTCAGGTCTTCCTCTGTCCCTGAGGACGCTGTCCTTCATGCTCTCTACACACGGGTGTTCTCTCAGGTTTCCAAACGGTGGCTCGTATGCTTTCACGTCTGCATGTGAACACACAGAAACAACAGGTGGGTTCAGAGAATTAGCCTGTGCACAGCTCAAGATGGTAAGTTTAGGCTTTTACACCTGCCGAGAGCAGGGCAAAACAACTTTGAAACAGATCACATCTGACAGATGAAGTTCTGTGGAATAGAGAGAAAGATCAGATGGAGGTGCCCCACAGCACACACATCAATAACACCTCTCAAAGGATTCACTGTGCGCTCTAAATTGAAACTGTAGGATGCAAACTTTAAATAGCACTGAAGCGGCACAAACAACTGAAGAACCCTAAGCTGTTGATAGAGGGGCCATGGGCGAGATTTTCTGAAGAGAAACACTATCGTCACATTTTTAGCCTTACTGTCGATGAGTTTAAAGAAACCTCAGCAACAATGCTCTGGCTTTGTGTCAGCTCTCTTACACAACAATTCCAGAGTGCTTGTCAAAGGCCACTTACCAGTTGTGTTTACTTAGGGCAAAATTTCAAAGCAGGTCTGCAGGAAACAGCCTGAGAGCTATGAGTCAACAGTTTCTGAAAAAAATATATCGTATGAATTCCAATTCCTCTTTGTTTGAAGTTTGGATTCCTCAGCCGCAACACTGAATTACACTGAAGTTAAAACCTAGCTCAAGCTAATTATCAGTCATTAAAAGATGGACTAGCAAAATTAACAGATTTTATAATGGATACAAAATCAGACTGAGAGAATAAAGTGAAAAAGAGATGCATATTAATAAACTATATAACAAAGTCACTGTGGAGTCTGACTGTGATCCCTGGCATACGTGGCAAATAGTTGTCAGAATTAAAACAGTTTCTACTTTTCTCACCTACAAAGACAGAGTCGTCGTTAAAAACAACGAACACATTTTACAATGCATCCTGGCTGTGTGAAAGTTACAATGTACTATTAAACAACAGTGGTAAATTCTTGTAAATACTCAGGAAGTTTCAAAAGAATAATTTTGAACAGGAACAAAAAACTGATGACCAGCAGCGATAACATGGGCAAGTATGGCTGCCCGTGAAACTGTCTGACGAGTGTTTATTTATGATGTGACTGCTGATAGAAGCAGCAGAATGAAGTGTATAGGGCTGCACTCTCTGCTTAGACTCAGAAAAATGTTGCAAAACTAAGCAGAGAGCAATTTGAGTTTAGATGGATAATGATCCAAAGCACACTGCAACAGTAACCCAAGAATTTCTCAAGGAAAGAAACAGGATATTCCTCAAGGGTCAAGTCAGTCACCTGATCTCAACCCAATGGAGCATGCTTTTCAGTTACTGAAGACCAGACCTAATGCAGAAAGACCCACAAACAAGCAGTAACTGGAAGCGGCTGCAGTAAAGATGTAGCAGAGCATCTCAAGGGAGGAAACAGAGCATTTGGTGATATCCGTGTTCTCTAGACGTCAGTCAGTCATTGACTACAACGGCTCCAGTCAATGCAATATTTTTGTTAGACTCCTTGCATTAAAGCTAAAGGTCTGCACAGTTTGATGTAAAAACCACTGTGGGGGTGGCATGCAGAGGCAAAATGACAAATGCGCGTCACGGTTCCCTTATGGACCCAAATATACTGTGGCTATATTTCTGTCAGTGATACTGCAGCTGCTGTTTAATGTCACACAGCTGAAATACAGAACAATGGCTTTTACAGGCCAGTAAGAATCTAGCAGAACCACTTTAATTTATACTTCATTGTAGCAGAGGCATTTTGTGGTATAAAAATATAGATATTTATACACACATACATATTTTCTAACAATAAAATAGAATACAATCCCTGTAATGAACTGCTGGCTATTAAATCTGTCACTGGAAACACAGAGATTTCAAATGTACTGAATAAAAAAAAAAAAAAAAAAAAAAAAGCACAATGCAGATTTGTCCTGCATCTTCTCATGTAAATCTCAGAGTTTACGTAACAGTGCAGAACAAAGCTGTGTCAGCTGTCGGCGGGTTCTGAGGTTGCCTCTTCAGTCATAAGGCCAACATGTTGTTGCTGAGAGTAAAACAATATTTTGTATGTGAATTATTATGAAAAAAAGGTAAGAAATATATAAAAGCTGTTTGTAGCTTTTTAAAATAAACTACTGGAACACATAATCCTCACATAAGCATGTTGTTTGTACTGTTTGATGATCGTGATGACGTTTTATTTCTTTTTAAACACGTTAAAAAGAAAAGATCGCAGGGAGTTATGCAACCTACAGACAGGAATTGGAGGATTCTGGGACACAGACTACTGCAAAAAAAAAAAAAAAAAAAAAAAGTTCTTTACAGTCTGGAACTCAACATTACTGCAAGCAAAGTACTTCTGGTTTGTTATTCAAGCTTAAACACAAACCCAGTCAACCATTTTTAAGAGAAAAGGAGACAGATGTTGTTTGTTTTGTTGTGACAGGTCCAGGGAGTGTATAACTGTGTTCTAGACAGCAAACCCACTTTGAAAAGTGTCAGCAAACATGCTCGTGTGCTCATCGCCAAACAATGCTTCTCGAGTATAGGATTTGTACTACTTCATAAACAAAGTGTGTATTCCAGGACAAACAGATTTGCCCAATCTGGCTCTAAAGGCAAAGATGTTTATTAAAGGTAAACCTTAAATTAAACTGCAGTGGCAGAAGAGGCTTCTGAAAGCACAATACAGTGCGAGTGAGGACTGCTGGGGTTTGCAAAAGTCACACATTGCACACTGACAAGATTTCCTCCAAAGCTATTTAACAACTTCAGCACAGTAACAATGAGGAACTTACACTATATGTCCGACAGCTGACATGTAGTGATGTGGATTTTGCAATGCTAGCACATATTTCCTCCTTAATGTCTATTTTCCAGCCCACTTGTCCGCCATGGCAGTCGAAAGTGTATGTGCATATGCAGCCAAGAGAAATGTAGTCATTTTTCTTTCCTACTGCAAACAAGGAAAAACTCTTGATGAATGGCATCGTTTTGAAGCTTTGTAATTTACATCCGTCACACTGCACTTTTGTTCTCGTAGATTGACCACCTGCTCCCCTACGCACATCCCAAACTCACCAGTCTTAGTTGGCATACTGAAATACTAACCTCACACAGGTCTGCTTAGAAATCAGTCAGCACAAGCATTTCACATTTTGTTTGATAGTCTTTCTCTGCTGCCCTTCCAAGTGAACAATTTTTTGTCTAATTATAGCTTAAATAAAATATAAACACTGAAAATAAGAAGAGAAATCCTGTCACCTAAACACATAAATAATACAGCAAAAGCGATCCAAACAGTTTCCCCATGTATTTGGAAATAAATTAGTAATGTGATCGCAACAACTGTGTCAGCTTCCCCAAGTCTGTCTGAGTCTGGAACAACAGCTTGACTAATCTACTCCCAGCCGCTGCTGGTTTTCATTAGTTTGCGGTGGCTCCAACACTTGTTTTCTGTTGTTAAACTCAAGCATTACAGATGTATGCATGAACATTACTCATTAGCAGAGCTTAATTTTAGGGCATATGGCACTGACTTGCCCTGGAAGCTTACCCTACCATTAACTGCAGCTGATACATTCCCTAACCATCGACTAACCCCATTAAGTAAAACCAAAAAAATATTTTAGCCCGCTTTGTATGCAGCTTCAGGGAACGTAAATTGGCTGCACGTATTTTGACCCTATTTCATCCTCAATCAAGTCTAAAATTTGTTCCTAAATGCGCGTTGTGGCAGCCCCCCCACCACACGCATTAGACCCTCCAGTTCTGAAGGGTTTGATGGTCTGACATCTGGAGAGCAGCTGCCCTAACCTTTCCTCCTCTCCAGTCAAGCTCAACCTCTCCCCTCAGGGAATGGAGGCATTTTTTTTTTCGTCTGCAGCTCCACATTCGACACCACTCCGCTATTATCCTCCTACTTTGCCCCACCCGCTCGAGGAACGCCCTCACAATCTTTCCAAGACCTAAATCTGGACCAGCTAAATTATACAGCAGAGGCATTTTAAGGAACAGACACTCAGATAAAAAGATCTGAGCCTGGAATCTGACTTTTCCTTCTCTTGGAGGTGTGCTGATCTCTCCGTTTCCCCCCCTTGCTCTAACCCTTCCCTCAGTCTTGGAAGATAAAGAAGGTAAAGTGATGGTTTGTGCCTGGCTGGCTGTCGACAGACAGTTTTTTTCCTCTTGTCTGGCAGATCTCAGATCAGACCACGGCCTCAGGAGCCGTGACAGAGCAGCCCTGTGCCTGCCTGCAGTGATCAGACATCTTCCTTACATTCACACAGGCAGGTGGCATCAGAGACAAGAGGAAAAAGCAGGGCATCACCCTAGTCATTATACTGATGCCCTGGGATGTGTCACTTTGAATTTATGAGTGTGGGTTCACATCTGCTCATATTTTGTCTCAGGAAGGTAAGATCTCAGGGAGTCATAAGTGACTCACCGACCTCCAGGGAAAACGTGGCAACTTCATAGTAAAAAAACAGCAGCAGGAAAGCAAGCAACTCTTGAGTGTACTTTGTAAACACATCAGCTTTGCTCTCATGCTGCTCTGCTCCAGAATCAATACCAGATCTCAGCCAGCACACTATCTGCAAGGAGATTTTTAGCTGCCAGTAAGGGAAAACCAAATTACACCATCTCATTTGTGCAGCTTATTCTTTCCACCTTTCTCATCGTCTATCAAGGTGAGAGCTTAGCTTTGTTTGTACAGTGATTTAATCTCTGAACAGGAAAACGTCTCCTTCAGTTTCAGTCCTGATGAACTATAGACCTCACCCTTTTACACTTCTCCAAGAAATGCCAAGTCTGAAAAATGGGGACAGAGATATGTGAAACACAGGAAAATGTGAACTAACCGAGTGGCTTCTATCTTTAGTCTAGAGGTGGGACGGGAACCTTGCGCTTCCTTTCCCGAGTAAATTTACACTGGCCTGTCCTGTCTTGTCTGTGCCTGCATGAGTAAAGCTTCACGGCTGCCTATGGTGTGTTGCACTGCAGTGGGAGACTAATTAACTGCTGCCTCACCTACCTGTGTCTCAGAAGAAAGAGACTGAGAGAGACGGGAGGAAAAAATGTAGCGTAACTGAGTTGAAAGTGCCAGATTTAGAAACGGGGAATGGTCGAGTGTATCTGGGCAGGACAAAAATGTGTTTTGGCATAACGTTTAATTCTGTATACAGTGTTTAGGTTAGCTAAACCTAAACTAATGCAAAGTAAGGGAATGAAGGACTTAATCTGACATGCATGTAACGGATGGAGGGAAACGCAGGATAAACAAATGAAGATGTTGTTCGCGCAGATTTCCTGAAATCCCTCAAGAGGAAACCAAATGAAGCCAGAGTGAACCTGGATCTGTTTAGTGCATCTTTACTCATCTCTATATACTGCCTGTCCTGATCTCAAGAGACATTAACCACTAAATGTCCTAATATAAACCACACTTGCAAAGTTAAAATCTCTCTAAAAAAAAAAAACCTGCGTCTTGGGACTGTGCTCTTTGCAAAGCAGGAAATACTCTGTTTTCTTTTCAAATGTGTACCCACAGGGCACTCACGTTGTTGCAGTTTGGAAGGAAAAGCAAGAGGAATTGTGGGTCACTTGCTCATGTTTTTGCTTCAGAGGACTCATGGGCAGAATAACTGCACGATACACTTCAAGGAAGCCCCCTGGGGAGGGAGGGGAGGGAGGTTAGTGGGGGCAAAACAGGAAAACTCAGAAGCAGAAGTGTTCATGCCCAAACCCGGCATTCAATCACTGCTGTGACACAATGGAGACAGGAGCAGTCTCAGAAACAAACAGGACCACAGAGACACAAAAGGAAGCAAAAACAAATAACCTTCTGTCGACATGAAATACTGCACTGTACTGGCTTCAGATAATCAACCACTTCTATTATTTGCACATACCTCGACCTTGTTTTGCTGCAGAGTGACAAACACGAGTAACGGTACATTAGTAAAGTGAAGGCTGATCCTTGAGGCTTCTACAAGATGGATTGTGGCTTTGACACTTTTAGATTTTCTTCCCACCATGACTAATGGGTCAACGAATGCTCACACATAAGTCCTGTCACACAGCTAATAAGTGAACTCACAGTGGAGTTGGTCACTTGGTGCTTGTATTGCTCAGAGGTCAAACAAGCTTTTACAGTATTTCTGAGGATATTTACACAGCCTCTAAAGGGAATTTCATCAATCAGTGCTTCTATTGGTTTCCTATACTTGCAGTGACCCGAGCTAATTTACCAACGAAATTGATGGTTATCTCCGCAAAGGTTAGAGGGAGTGTTAAACGTGTGTAGAGTACACTACGTTGATAGTCAGGAAGACAGAATATTGGGTTTAAAACAAGTACTGAGAAAGCGTGACAGAAAATAACAAGTGAGATGTAAAGTGTCAAATAGTACGCTTGCATTTAGTACATAAACAAGAGTGAAAAAGTTATTTTTTCTCTAAATGTTGAACTATTCTCAAGTAGCCTGTGTTTCAGGAACTAGATGCATAGCATAGAGCCTTTCTTCTGCATTTCCTGTGTGATATGGTTAAACCGACTCTGGCAAGAAACCAATGCTTTTTTCTCACCGACATCTTAAGTATTCCTCTCAAAACACACATTAAAGCTAAACTCTATTTACATAATCATTCACTGATGTTCTATATCATCAATAATTAATTTTACGGCTAAATCATCAGTTTATGTAAGGTTGTTTAATCTATTCAAAACATTTGGATAAAGCCAGTGCAGGCTTTTCATAACTCGTGTTCAGACTTCATTTTATTGACGGTGGGGAAAAAGTCATCTCTCCTTTCAAAAAAAAAAAAGCAGGACTAAGAGCCATCATGTGCTACTGGATTACTGGAAGAGTCCTTTTTGACCAGGATATGTCCTTCAGCGTGCACAGTAAACAAATATGTACTGTTGCTTTCTTTCATCTGTGCAATATCACTAAAACTACAAACATCCTGTCTCAGAGTAATGGTAAAAAAATAAAAAACAGTTCATGCATTTTTAACTTCTAGGCTGGACTATGGTAATTCATCATTATCAGGCTGATCTAAAAGCTCCCTGAAAAGCCTTCAGTTGATGCAGCGAGAGTAGACCATATTTCTTTCATATTAGCTTGTCTTCATTGGCTCTCTGTTTAATCCAGAATTAAATTTAAAATCCTTCTCCTCACATACTTCAATAATCAGTCCCTGTTACATCTTAAAGATCTCATACCATCATATTATCCTAATAGAGGACTTCACTCTCAGACTGCCGGCCTACGTGAGTTCTTAGGAAGTTTAAAAGTAGAACGGGAGGGAGAGCCTTCAGCTATCAGGCCCCTTTCCTGTGGAGCCAGCTTCTAGTTGGAGCTATATCAAATGACCTTGAACCGTCCCTCAGTTAAGGTGCCATAGGCTCAGGCTGCTGGGGGAAGGCTTCACATTATGCACACTGCACGTCCTCTCCACTCCCCACGTGTTTATGGATCATTGTGGCATGTTGCTATCGCTTCTTTTGTGCTGTGTTCCGTCTCCCTGCACACCCCTTTTTGCTTTTCGTTTCCCCCCCTCAGCAACAAACAATAAACAACATTGGCATTTCTTTGGGAATTTTAACTGAAGCGATCGTTCTACAGCACAGCGTGTTAACTGATTAACATAGAGCATAGAAGGACTTCATGATCTCACCTCCGACTGCACTACACCTTGAGATGATCTCCCACAGTACGAGAGCCATGGAATAAACATCTGCTTGTTTGAAAGACTCAATGTTTTCTAGGTTGATTCTGGACTCCAACACCTCGGGGGCCATGTACCTGGCAGTGCCCACCTGTGGAAATACAAATAGAGAGCGACACAGATTAATAATCGTCTTTGACCGTAGTTGCAAATGCACAATATTGTTATGCACGATTTAAATATAGAGGTACATCTAAGGGAAGGTGGCGAACCACTTTTTTTTTTTATCTGCTAAAACAGCAATCGTTTTGTTGAAAACTGCTCGTTAAACAGTAGCTGCATTAATCGAGCGACAGGTAGTGATTTTGTCCTGTGTGCTCTAAGAGATCAAATCACATTTATCTACATGAGAAAAAAAGTTGATGTAGAAAATAATTAGAAAAAAAGGGCACCACTGAGCTCATCAAAACCTTGCTTGTCTTCACATAATTATCATCCTTGAAAATGTGTCCACTGGAGCTTCCTCCTAATGCATTAGGGGCATCACAGTGCATTAGGTGTGCTGTGTGGCAAAGGGTGAGCCCTTTTCATAACAAGCCATTTTCATAAGAGTGTAAATTGTCTCTGGCCTATTACGTCTTTGTAATGAGTCCATTAAGAATCAATCAAGCCTGTTTGTCTTGTGACTATGATAAAACAACAACAACCCAAGAGCACTTACAGCAGTATTTCTATCAGTATTATCCTTCTGGGGACAAGATGGAGTGAGTGCCATATATACACACACAATGTCCTGAAGTTGTGAGGGTAAGAAAATGAAAGGTTTGATATATAGCTTGGCTCTTTTCAAAGTCTGACAAATATCCCAGAAGAATTATACGACAGGGCTTAGAGTGGTTTGTGTTTGGGGCACTGGCAAAGTTGATGATGTCTGAAGTGATTGACAGCCAAGTGAAAACAATCGATCGCCCAAAATTTAGTCTTAGGTAAGCCTTACCTGCCCACTGTTGGCCAGCTCATCCACAGACAGAGAGTTGTCCAGCCGAAGCGCAAGGCCAAAATCACACAGGCAGCAGGTCAAGTCATTTTTCACCAGTATGTTGGAGCTCTTAATGTCCCTGTGCGCGATAGGCACCTTGGAGCGACCGCAGGGGGTGCGGTCGCTGTGAAGGTGTGCCACTCCACGGGCTAGCGAACCTCCGAGCAGCCACAGGTCATGCAAGCTGATAATATTATGAGTCAGGTACTCCTGGAGATTCCCTCGTGGATGATAAGCTGTGATCAGCCAGTACTGTCTCGGCTCCTTCCTCTCCTCTGCTGTCAGGAAGTGAAGCACATTCTCATGCCTCAAATCCGCATCTGAGAAAATGTCCTTCTCGTTCTTCCAGGATGGATACTCCTCGTGTGAGAAAATTTTAATTGCTACAGTCTCAAAGCCCTGCTCCACGCTAACAGAGGAGCCCTGCTTCAGCTTGGCTTTGTAAACTTCTGCAAAGCGCCCTTTTCCAACCTGCACGTCCAGCTCGATGGGCAGCAGCTCAGTGTTGTGATTGAGGCTGTTGGCGTGCGTGGAGCTGCTGTCTTCTTCTATAATGACGAGTGGGTCGATTTCCAGCAGAGAATCTTTCTTGTGTCCGCAGTGGCCACTGCGCTGGCGGCACACACGGTAAAAGTAGAAGAAAGTGATGACCACGGTAGCCATAACCAGGAGAGGCACCAGGCTTACTAAGATAACAGCCATCACCTGTGGTTCCGTGGGCCCTAAAGGTCAAAGAATCAGCACGTGTTAATGAAGATAGTGTGAGGTTAAGATGCAGAACAGACAACCAGTTTAAAAGTCACTTTAAATCTGTGAGAGTAGTAACTGTGTTTCTTTTTTTTCTTTTTTTTTTTTAAACTACAACACCCACAATATGAAGACATAAAACACTAAATTACTTTGTGGCAGATTGTATCAGCACTTAGCTACAAGTAAAGTAATCAGAAGACAAGAGAAACCCGACGCTTCTTTGAGGAATGTTTATCAGGATCAGAGCTAAAGTTAGATTCTCAGCCACAAATGTAAACTGCTCCAAACCCTGACCCAGTCAAGCACGATCTCATGTCTGATTCTTATAATTTGGGAGGTGGTGTGTCTGGTAGCTGCTTTGGTTTTGGCAAACAGTGAGAGTTTATGCTTGTGCTGTGTTTATAGTCCAGTTTTTAAAGCTGCAGCAATAGAAGAAGATCTATAAAAAGTAGATCACCAGACATAAAACACTAAACAAGAAAACCTCAAATGGTCCCCAGTATGAAGCGCTCTAAATTTAGTCATTTATAAGTTGTGTTGCTAAAGCAAATGCCACACTTTATTTAGCTGTCTAGCTTACATTTGAGTTGCATAACACGTGTAGGCAAGAGTATCACGTGTGCATTATTTTTCAAGAAATACCTGGCAAACAATTTTAGGAGCAAGTGTAAATGCGCGGAGCAGAGTCAGGCATCTAACCGACAGCCGAGTTGAGACCTCGACTTCTAATTTTTTTTTTTTCTGAACAGGAAACCACATGTCTGAAATCCTCTACAGGGCCTCAGACAGACTGTTTGTTTTGATTTTTGTGGAGTGAGAAGCTATTTCTCACAACAAACCTGTCACTGTGCCTCCAAACTCCTCCGGGCTTTAGACAAAATCCTTACTTGTTGTGTGAATTATTGAAAGTGCAGAAGTAATGCTACATTTAAGGTCTGGAGATGCTGTGAAAAACCGTGTTATTGAGAATTATCTTTAAGTTCAAAGTGTGAAATACTGCATACACAAGGGTAGAATCTTTAGAGGGAAAAAGGCTTTAAGAAATACTCTTGCTGGTGGGAAGTAGATCCATACTACTCACATACCTGCCTGTTAAATATGATGCTTCAGATATGCTTAGCTTAGCATAACATAACGACTGGAAACCATCGAAAACAGTGGTACCTATCATCTTAAATAAAGCTTTAAAGTTGTACTTGTTTATTTGTTTACACACCATTCAGTCACAGCATTAAACCCACTGACAGGTGAAGTGAATAACATTGATCATCTTGTTACGTCTTGTTCGATTCTGGCATTCACATGGGTGTTACTCTGACAAACCACCCGCTCACATTCAATATAACAACTGACGTACCTTGTTTTCACTCAAGCTAGGTCTCATTTCGTAACATTGCCGTTCCCAGTAGGCTTTGTTAATGCGTTTCTGATAATAGGGTGGGAAATACCATTAGCTTGCTTCTCAAGGCAGCTGTATACCAGTATGAAGAGAGGGAAAACTGCAAGCAAAAGCTGAATCGTTAAATGGTGCTTTGTTCAACAGGTTCAAATTGGCATTATTGCCCTGTTGTTCAAGCTCATCTGCAGTGCCTTTACTACAGAACTTACCCACTTTAGGCACTGAGAACTTCCAAAGAGCACACAGACATTCCCAACAGTGAGAAAATATGTTTCCATGACGTGCTTTGCTCCGCGCAGATGCTTTCAATTTGGCTTTCGGTGCAGAGCCAGGTCTCGGAAATGTACCTTAGTGTTATTACTGCCGGGACACCGTAGTCAAAATACATCTTATTCCAGGGCCAATGTTGTAACTGGAGTCTAGAAGCCAGTGTCTACATGATCTCCTAAAACTGTTTGCAATTATGCATCTGGAGAGCATCCCAGTGCACACATGTTGGCACTCATGCACGACAAACTGATAAAAAATTCTGACGTTATCATGTTATCCTCACAAATGAAAGAATAAATACTTCCACTTCTAAGATGTTAAATGAATCTTCCTCCACTTTAAAAAGAAATGAAAGATGGAGGGAGTAAAACTTAAAAATCAGATCAAATAACTGGTGTGCAATATGTAAGGTATGACTCTCCCAGTGATGAACTCTGAAAACTATTTCCAGGCAGGGGTGTAGCACAGAACTCTGAGCCCCACTCAAAAGCACTCTCTGCAGGAACCCTTCCTTTCTCATATCGCTCATCCATCATTGTGTGTGTGTGTGTTTTTTTAAATAGATAATTGAGCCAACAACTTTACAAGAACCTGTAGGGGTCCTTAGAGTACCACTTACGTCCATAACGCTGCACATGTTAAAATGGACACACACTTCTTAGCGTGCTGTCGTCTACAATAACTTGAACATCTAGAATTGAATGTTCATGATTCTAATGTCATAAAGACATTTGAAATACCAACCCTATAGTCTTCTAACACTTACATTAAGAAAATGCCGAGACTACTATGCTGCATAATAAAGACCGTTGTATTACGAACATGTTTTTTCCACCCCAAAGAAAATGTTTTCTTAACATCCTGCGTAATTATAAGAAATCTCTCTTCATCCTCCCCCCCTGCTCTCTTCACTTCCTCTATCACATCTTCTTCCTCACTATCTGCCACACAGACTTCTAGAAGAATGATGCGTGCAGGATTGATATCAGCCTCTAAACCTGCTCACAGCCAAACACCGTTTTCAGCCTGTGCGGTGCTAAAGGCACATCAGGCGTCAAACCAGGTCATCAGGGCACACCAAAATAACTTGAAGCTTATTTGTGTTTACAAAACCAACACTATAATTACACTATAATAACACTATATTACAATAATATGAGTCATAGTGATTTTCTTGTCTTGTTCCTTTGATGTTATCAAAGACAAACAGAGATGTCATGTGGTTACTCTCGGCTGCTCCCTTGTCACAGTGGGTCGCTGTTTAATTTGGCAGAGTGTTTGCAGTGGATTCCTAATGCAATCCCACAAGGGATGTTTTATTGGCTGGAATTTAAACAGAGACATTTGGCTTGCAAAACTAATGTGTAAACCACTACTCTAAGGAGCAAACACCATGCATGACATAATAATGTTTACACTGTTTGTCGATGTGCTGCCTGACACTGTTTCATTATAACTAGCAAAATAAGTTTGTTTTTTTTCCTTGTGTCGCATCATTTGGAAATGAACCTGCTGCTGCTCAATCGCTCTGGCTCTTTCTGTAATTCAAGGCCGTGGGTTTCATGGTGATAAGCTGTGCTAGGTCTTTTTGGTAGCTATATTGTCACTTAACAGCTGCTGAGAGCTAAACTTTTCTCGACTGGTTAGTTGTGCTCTACTCTCCTTTCTTTTTAAAATAATTTTTTGTAACAGCTGTCTTCCCTCGGTTTGCTTATTTGACCCTCACCTTTCTTGCTATCGATCCTTTGATTTTTGCTTTCTTGGTGAAAAACATGACTCAGTGCACATTATCACCTAGTTAGAGTAAAAATGAACTGTGGTGCAGAATTAAGTTCAGAGCATTTTTCCTCACTTCTAACGAATAAAAGGGGCATCAGAGAGCCTCCGTGTTTATTTGGAATCAAAGTTCAGACACCCACCGAAATGTAGTTATGACACCAATTACTTAGTCATATAATGTCCCTGTTTCCAGCTGCAGCTCTGAAGAGGCTTTAGCCTGCTTTAGTTAATTGTTTGGGTTTTACAGCTTGCAATTTGACCATTTTGGCTTAATTTCACTCTTATCAAACCAATTTCCATTCAGAGCGCTCAGCTATATTCAAAAGGCTCTAAAAATCTACTGCATGGACTTATGTACCAGTGTTGCTAGACTGACAAATTTGCAGCTATTTGTTGCGCATAGTTTAGCATTTAACAATAAAAGATTCAAATATAGCAAAAACAAGTTAAATATTAATAGTGAACTGTCTTCTACCACATTTATTTCATACATTTTGACAAATTGCCAATTTAACTTACTTGGGTCAAAAAAGACGCGCTCATTGCATTCATCCTCAGAGCACGAACAGATGAAGAACTTTGAGCCCATGCCACTCAGCTCTTTCATTTCACACTCGCTGTTGTTGTAGTCCTTTAAGACTAAGCCGTACAGTTTTTCAGCTGGGTTGTGGCACACTGTATCAAAGGTGACGTTGCCATCTTTCTTCCTCCTGAGAAAGAGAAGGCGGATAAACACTTTTTACCAGTCAAGTTTGAGTTCGGGTATTCACTACCTGCTTTTCAAAGATTTGTAACAAAGAGATGATGGCAGACCTACACTATTGTGCGAAAGTCTCAAGTCACCCCTGATTTCTTTATATTTTGCTAGGAAAATGCTAAACAGCTTCAGCGATTTATTGAAATGTGGAGGCCAATCCATGACTGATAGTGTTCCATTGTGCGTTTTTCTGTCGGTATGTTTTTACTGCATCAAATTAGACAAGATCTTCTACTCACTAGCTGAAACACAGCCCCACACCATGATGGCACCTCCACTGTTTTACAGATGGCTTTAGACACTCACTGTTGTACCTCTCTCCTGACCTTCTCCTTACATATTGACAACAATTTCAAACAAAAATGTCAAATTTTGATTTATCTCTCCAGAAGACACGAAAGGCTTCTTTGCAGCGGTCCTTCCACTGAGACCATTTCTTTGCCTCTGATGATGCCCACATCTTTCCAGTTGCACAGCAGGTCATTACAGGATCTTTTCCTATCTCTTAAGAACGTAACTTTTAGATACTGTTCATCTAAATCTAGCTTTTGGCCTGTCACTTCTAATTTTATCCACCATGTGCTCAGTTTCCTCAATTTTTTTATTTTTACAGACACACTGCTCAACATGCTGTGATTGGTCAAGCTTTCAGCTGACATCTCTTTTTAGAAATCACTTGATGATGCAAAAATATTATTTTATTCCTGTCAAACTGTTATGTTTGGTGTTTTTCTTACATTTGGTTAAAGGAAAGAAAACAAATTGTATGTTTGTCGACTGCTAGTACTACAAAGTACTTTCTTCTCGCTCTCTGCTCCCTTTCGCCACAGTGGATCATCAGCCTCCATCTCAACCTATCTTCTTCTGCTACACCAACCCTCTGCATGTCCTCCTTTACTACATAAATCTTATCTACAGTCTTCCTGTTTTCCTCCTGCCTGGCAGGTCCACATTGAAGACCTTTTTCCCAATATTCTCTGGGAATTCTCTGTTCTCTGCACACGTCGAAACCATCTAAACCTTGCCTTTGAAACCACTCGACCCGAGCTGTCCTCTAATGTACTCAATTCTAATTTTATCCGTCGTGGTCACACCCATGGAAAGTCTTAACATCATCAGCTTGGCCTCCTGTCTTTTAGTCAGTGCCACCATCTATAAACCATACATATGCCAGGTCTCATATATAAACCATTCTTTTCACTCTTGCTGCTACCCTTGTGTCACAAATCATCCCTAATACATGTCTCCACCTACTCTATCAAACCTGCACTCTCTTCTTCACCTGTCTTGTGCACTGTCTATTGCTTTAGATGGTTGAGGTATTTAAACTCATATTTCCTTGCACTTTTTACCTTGCACTCATGTAAAAGTTCTTATGTATAGACACAACACCGGTTCATCCCTTTCTGTTAGGCGCCTTTTTTGTGCTTGATTGATTTATAGATAAGTGTTAAATGACTTAAACAACAACCCAAGCACAAAATAAAATCCTCTGAAAATGTTCAGGCACAAGTGCTGAACTGAAGATCAATGAAAAGCAGCTTATGTCCAAAGAAAAGCTCTGTAAGTCTGGAGAACTACTACTCAGGAACACTTGAGTATAAGAAAGTTTGGCTTCTTGGAAGCAACATATACAGAAATGAGAGGTGGATCAAGACTTTTGCACAGCCTTAATAATTAGGTACATAATGCAATGACAAACTTGTAGCTGTAAATGGCAATATTTTTATGTAATATACAATATACACACACACAAATGACTAAAACATTGAATTCAAAGTTCTAAGGATGGAGACTTAAATACAAACAACAGAAGAAAAAAATAAAAACTTGGCTCTGTACAAATCAGCATATTTACATTTGGAATTCCTGCTGAGCAGTGCTACCTGGGCGGTTATGAGAGACATTTTAAAGAGGTGCTGCTGTCCACGTGCCATTAGCTTTCTGCTAACCTCAGCTCATAACAAGCCCACTACACTGCGAGTATAATGAGAAACAGCAGCACTGCTTTAAGCTTTTAACACCAATACAAATCTGCTTCCTACTGCTTCTCACAATCAGAGTCAGATTTGATGCTGACGGGTGGTTAGGCGATCACGAGCTGTCATAATCGGGCCGGCTTTTTGGGCAAAATGCTGACGGAGAAAGTGAAAAAAGCAAAAGGTCACACAATGAAGGAGATTTTAGAGCTTCAGGAAGGAAACGACGGCTGATTTGATGAATAAATAAGTAGCCATTGTTCCCCTTATTTCCTAACTTCGCTTTGTGTTTGCATGAAGAGGCGTATAAATATAAAAAGGCACAATAAACGTCAGAAAGTAAAGAACGAAACAAAGAAAAGCTCTTGAGTCTCTTTGCTATAGTTTAATTGTTCATTTACATCCTGAATCATTGCATTAGAATCACAAGGCAGGAAGTTCAGTGGACACTTACCAAATACTGACACACACGTCTTCTTTTTGGGGGCAAATAGATGTAATGCCACACTCCACCTTACAGTTCCCTTTACCCGAGCAGTTAGTTGGCTGTATATCACAAAACTTGCACAGCTTATGTAGCTTCATTATAGAGGCCTCTGGAAAAAAAAAGAGGAGGTGAAAGAGGTAAGATTAAGTTGTGAATTTCATTTCAACAGCCTTAAAAACCTGAAATTTAATCAAAGGACGGAGGTATTTTGGAATTTGTCAGTGTGCAGAAGCTGATATTCCACATAACCACAGGAATATCTAAACAATTTCATACTACAGGGGTGGACACATTTTCCTCCCCCTGTGGGAGCTTAACAAAGCAGAGCAGTGGCATCCACCTCCTTTGGACTTGTTCAGACCTGTATCAGTGAGACACACAGGATTGTGTGAGGAGTGCCTGTGGGTTTGATAATCATCTAAGGAGACAACTGCCAGACAGGCAAGAACAACAAACAGAGGAAACACGGATGAATTTTCTTGCTGAGGGTCTCTAATTTGTCAGCCCGATGAGTCGGCTCCCCATCAAGTAAGGTGTTGTGCCAACACCGCTGATGATTTGTTGATGGAAAAAGAAAGGGGAAAAAAAAACGAGATTATGCATCAGTCTGTGAAGAACAGGAGCGAGAAAGAATTTTATTTCCACAAACAGTCCTAGGATGCAGTTCTGTAATTTATCCTTGCATTGAGGGACGTGATGACAAAAACCCCACCAAAATAAAATCAGAGACAGAAAGGTGAAGAATCTCTTCTCTAGTTTTTAAAAGGAGTTCTGGCTACTACACAAAATTATGAGCGAAAAGAGGATGTTGTGGCTTTAAGATGTGGAAACAGTTTGTAAAGGGGACATTTCAGGTTTACTAGGATTAATAAGGAGAATGATTAAAAAGAAGAAACAATCACGATGTCTGGCAGGATTGAGATGCATGCATTGCATGTGTTACGCAGAGTGGAAACACGTGACTTTGCTGGTTCAGTTAAACCACCTAACCACAGTTCATCTGTATGCTGACTTCACGTGTACAGGAAGTTGAACCTGCTGTTTTCATCAGAGAATTCAACTCACGAACAAACCAAGAGGGAAAACACCGCTTCTGGTACACTGATGTACCTGAAGTTGGTCGATGTCTCAAAATGGCACCGCTGAGGGTTTATCACATGACCAAATAGTAAATAAGTTTTAGAAGGGGAAGTGTAAGTGAAAGCGTGCTTCTTGACATGGTCAGCAAAAAAAAAAAAAGTATGCTTTGGGCTTCACACAAGCTTACGAGAAAGGTGCTCTCTGTCAGTGTGTGTGTGCTCTTAACCTGGCACAAGGATCCTACTATGTCTGTTCCCCCAACACCCAGGCTGCAGGGTGGGGTCAGCAACAGACACGCTGTACAACATGCACCCTGGAAGTGCAGCAAAATTAGATAACTGCCACCGGATGGCTGCGCCTGACAATCAGCAGCAGATGAGGCACTTTCACAAGACCTTATCAGGAAATCGTTGGCTTTTTTTGTTTTGTTTTTGCTTTCAGGGCTTGTCTGCACTGAGAGAGGCCTTCACAAATAAAAAAACAAAACAAACATGAAAATATCACACCTGAACTCCAGACTAAACTACGCCACAGAGCAATTTTAAAAGTCTGCCCAGCGGGCTGGTGAGGTGTTTTGAAGTAAATCAGCACTGAAGGGATAGTCCATGCCTGAGTGCTGTAGGAAGGTGGCTGAGCCTGAGTAATTATATCATTAGAGCAACTCCTCTGAAAGAGCATGTCATTTTAACCCAGGAGGAGGCGGGCAAAGGAAGGGATGAATGGTAGTAATTGTCACCCAGGGCTACATATAATTGCAGAGAGGTGGGGGAAAGGATTAGGAGCAGCCAAAGCCACTTGGTGCCGCTGGGACTGAGTCTGAGACAGATGAAGGCAAAACACTGTCTTCCTTAAGGGGGGACCTGTTAGCACTGTGGCTACACATCAAAGATGCAGATAACCAAAGGAGGCTGGTGACTTACAGCAGGTGATGTCTTCCCAAAGCTATCGCATTCGCACTGATGAAAGTTGCGACAGAGAGACTCACGGAGTCAAGTGAAGCTAATTTGCATTTGAGACCACATTAGCAAGTAAAGTGTCCTGAATAAACAAGGCTTCGCACCTGGGTATTTTCTTTTTACGTAGTTTTAGCTAAAAGCTAAAGAAACACCTGTTTGGGGAAAAAAAGCAATTACAGTATCATATTTTTGCCCAATAAATAAATAAGGGTAATCAATTGTCACTTTGTATCACTCCGCTTCTTCTTCACAGAGTCCGCTGAAATAAGTTCCGAAGCTTTGACTACTTTTCTGAGAGTTTAAAGTTCAACTCACCCGCCTCCTCGAGCAGACTACTACCAAAGAGTATCATTCCACACCAAAAAGCGGAAAACCGAAGTAGCTCCATTTAGACTGTGCGCTGCCCTCTTTCTCATTAATTTGCCGAAGCCTTGACAGCGGGTTAATATCCAGTCTCCGCGGACTTTCTTCGGCCCGCCTGTTGCTCCCTTTTAAACGCCTTCACGGCTCCGGGAAGACGAAGGAAAAGAAGCAGATTGGGTAAACACAAGGCAGGACTTACCCTATATGACTCACAGTATGTGCGCATTTCATGAAACAGGAAATCTTCAGAAGGGGTTGGACAGGTTTTTTTCTCTTCTTCTCGTATTCTTTTTTTTTTTCTTCTTGGTCAGGCTCATGCGGCTCTGAAGCATGTCATTAAGAGGCTGAAAACCAGCAGAGCAAGACTAGAAATGACACGCTCAAAAAATAGCTTAACCGCCTATAGGCTTTTAAGTCAATGCAAACACCCTTTTACTTCAAAACAGTCACTCGTTGCAGATCTTATTTAGAGGTGTCAGCTTTGAAAGGTAGCTGCTGAGTTCTGTGTTTTGGATTTATTAGAGTGTTACTGCGTTTTACACAATAAAAACTCAGCACATTAAATTCACTTAAATGTCCCCATCCAAGTTTAAAGTTTAAATTGCGTTCCTCTGCTGCTGCATGATTTTGCTGGAGAGGTTCCAGGCCCACGGTTTGTCAAGGATGACATGAGAAGCTGTGAGAGTATCTTTATATCTCACAGTGTTGGTTTTTATTGAAGACACACAGAGGTTAAGTCCACTATAACACCGATAAATTACTGGTCTATTGCCAGGGTTTTGCAGACATGCGTTTGCTTTTGCTTTTCCTCTACATACTTGAGATGTGATGTCAGGTTTCAGTTCTGACCCTGTAACCCTTTGGCTTATAACTCTTTTTCTTTTTTTCCTTTTTTCCGAGCTGTACTTTCTATAACCACCAGCTCAGTGAACTTTATTAGCACCTCTTATATTACTTCTGGCAAGCCGGCTTCAGTGTAGGTGCAGTGTTGAGTTTAAAAAGAAAAAAACATCAGAAGATGCCTCAGAATAATGATCATCATGTTTTGAGATGGTCTTCAGTGATAGTTGACTGTACATTTTAGGCATACAAATTCTAATACAGGAGATTTTAATGTACTCTCAAATAGTATGGTGCATTTATTTATTTTTTTCATATTTGCTCTTAGTCAGTGGGTGTGGGTGGGTTTACACAAGTCTGTGCACGTTTTTATTCAAGCCTGCATGGCATTCAGCCACCCGGCACTGCATGATGGGGTCCAAGCCACAAGGTGGAGACCCCACAGCGTTGTGAGGCAGCTCCCCACAGATCATACAAAACCTAAGTAGATCACAACATCCTGCTGAGTGACCACAGCACCCGAACAAAACGCCTTCAGAACTTTATAAATATACTCTGTACCAAACTGTGTGATTTTTATCTGCCTTTGCACTACAGGAAGCGCAGCACACTCAAGTGTGCCAAGAAAGGCTTATTTACACTTTTAGCCCCCCCTCCCTAAACCTTGCACAAGTTTCTCCATGCACGTCTACCTTTGAATGATTTTTTTTCCTAGTTCATTGCGCAAACACAGATAAACAAGCACCAGGTAAACATACAGGTGCTCGCCGTTCTTGTAAACTTCTCTGGTCAAGTGAAAAGATCAACAGACCAGCCTGATAACAAATCTCTGGATTCATGCCTTGGGATAACACCGGTGGCAAACACGCACTGCATGCATTATAAAAGGCTTTTCAGGGATGTCAGTCTCTTTGCACATCTGTGTCTCTGTAGTTAAAATAATGATAAAAACAAGTGTGGTGTCTTTCCCACACAGGATTTTCTGCATAAAATGTATGCTCATTGCCCACCGGAGGTATTACACAAAAGGAGATGACACACGGGGATATTGATTCATTACTAAGTGCTAAGCTGAGGAGAAGGCAAGTACTCAAAGTGAGGAAGATGCTGAATTGCAGATCGGGTCAGTGAGCCACTTTAATAGGTACACCTATTTAACTACTTGTTTAAAAAATAAATGATTTTTTAACAATATTTTTTCAGCTGTTTGTTAATGGAAATCTCTAATCAGCCAATCACATGGCAGCAACTCAATGCATGTAGACCTGCGCCAAATGAAACACTAAGGTTCAAACCTGAGTATCTGAATGGGTATCAAAAGCGGTTTAAGTGACTGTGAAAGTGGCATGTTTTTTAGCACCAGATGACCTGGTGGGAGTATTTCAGAAGCTGCTGCTCTACTGGGATTTTCCCACATAACAATCTTCTTCTTTTTTGGACTGATACTCACTGAGCCGCAGTTCTCCCAGTGAAAATGCCTTGTTGTTGCCAGAGGTCAGATAAGAAGGCCAGACTTCATTAAGCTGATAAGAAGGCAACAATAACTAAACTAACTACTGGTTACAACCAAGGTTTGCAGAAGAACATTTCTGAACACATGACACATGGGACCTTGGAGTAGATGGGCTATAACAGCAGGAGACCACACTGGGTGCCATTTTTGTCAGCTAAGAACAGGAAACAGAGGCTACAATTCACACAGGCGCATCAAAACTGGGCAACAGAAAAATGGAAAACATTTTCCTGCTCTGATGAGTCTCGATTTCTGTTGCAATTTTCAGGAGATAGGGTCACAATTTGTTGTAAACATGAATCCATCCTGCCTGGTATCAGTGATTCACACTGCTGCTGGTGGTGGTGCAGCGGTGTAGGGATATTTTTTGACACAATTTAGACCACTTAATACCGACTTAGTATCATTTAACCCCAAAGCCTGCCTAAGTATAGTTTCTGACCATGTCCATCCCTTTAAAACCACAGTATACCTATCTGCTGAAGGCTGTGTCACAAAGATCAAATCATCTCAAACTTTTTTCTTGAACATGACAAGGTTGGTGATTCATAAAAATGCTTTCTAGCCTTTAGGGTGTATGGACTTGTATCTGAACAGATTCCCTACTGCCTCAGCAGAGGAGGTTTAGTCATACTTCTTTGGGGTGATGTTGGCACAGCAGTTATAAAAGCAAGCAAGCTGCAAGCCACCGACCTCATGCTGTCTGTATATACAACCTACTTTCAGTCAGGACTTTGTTACAGGATAAAATGCTCAAGTTCTGCTTATGCCAAAGGAAAAACTGCAGTCCCATGAGAGCAGCAATGTGTATTTGCACAACAGAAAGAAATTCAATGCAACTTGCAAATTGCTGGTGAGAATAGTGGCAAAAAACTAAAACAATTGAGTCATTTTGAATCAGTATCTTCTTCACTTGAATTGCACATGATTAAGATGCCTGCCTACGCAACGGGAATCTGAAATGTTTCATTAGCTTGTAGATGTCAGCCTGTCAGGTGTCTGCGCCTCAGGATGTGCCTCTTCAATCCTTCAGATGCTACTTTTGCCCCAGAGATCTCAGATCCTCTCTTACAGTATTACAGTCAAACTGTACCAGTTACAGTACAGTGTTGCTTTTTTAGGGTTTCAGGTTTTTTTAAGGATTAAAATGACTGCATACTCCGAGCTAAAGAAGCACTGAGAGTGAGCAGCACTCCCCCATAACTAATGATCTAAATCTGAATGTTGGGTGGGGGTGGGGGTGTTTACTTGCAATTCTGTTAATACATCTTCCTAACTACCAGATAGGCTGTAGTCTGGCACACATGGGGTACACACCAGACTGGTCGCCGGTTCATCGCAGAGCTAACAAAGATAGACACACAAGACATACAGTTCACAGCCACAAACGCACCTACAGCCAATGGACCGTGGAAAATGATGCAACCTGAGAAAAAAAGAAGGGCTCCAGACCAGCAGATTCAAACCAAGAGACTTCCCTGCACTGCTGTACCTCCCCTTCATGAACCTCCACCTGGTATTACACCACCTGGGGAACCTGCAGTCAGCTGAGACCGTAGACGTCACTTGGATGAGTGATGAAATGTTTTTTCTGCCACTGAAAACACTATGTCCAGTTGAACAGAATCAACATTTTGGGCTCCACCTGGTAATTTTTGCTTAATCTTGCTGACAAGGAAGGTTTCAGTAAGTATTTAATAGTGAATCTTAGGGCAGGAAACAGTTTGGCGACCTCAACACAATCACCACGGGAATTATTCCCTGACCAGTCGGCGAGTGGCGGTTGGCAGGCAGGTAAAATTGGTTGCATAGCGGTATGCTGCTAGCAGGTTTCCACAGTTGCCTTGCAGTTTGGATGGAAGATGTTGCTGACATGTTCGCGAACACTCGCCAACTATTCGCTGAGCGGTAGTGAAAGTTTAAAAAGTGCCATGCGAAATGTTTTTAAAGTAAAAGTTGCACCTTTTAAAAGGTGTTGGTTATAACTTTAATATACACACAAACTACACAGATGTGCAACAAACATACCCCATATGGTGAAGATAGGTAGGTAAGGTAAAGCATAAAATAACGTTTTACTTCATAAGTTCATGCACTTTGCCACAAATGTTACTCAGTGCTCAGGAACTGTGAGGCAGACATGTCCTGCACGAGGGTCACAGAGTCACACCTAACAGCTTTAGTGACACAGTTACATGGCCACAAACAGTAACACATGTTCCCACACAATGGCTTGGCACAGTTTTCTTGGTACCACTGGCGAACCTAAGGAAGTCGAAATGGCCTATTCTGACAACAACAGGCTCTCTCTGTCTTCTCCAACCGCTGTGAACAGGCTTTGTCCTTCAGCATTAGTCAGACGCTGTGAAGGAAGGGAAAGTTTATCTTGAAGGCTCCAAAGGTTACAACCTTTGGTATCACATCACTTTTAGGCCTATTGTTCCCAGGCATAAAATTGATATGTGTCTCAAACTGTGCCAAGACTTGTTTTAGAAAGAGAAGCAAACATGTGAACAAACGCTGCAGCATGTGACTCCCCTTTTCTGTGTCACAGGGAACATCCTGTTGCTCCGTTTAGATTGTGTTCAATGGTGAAGCAAAAGACGTGAGATGAAACAACAACAACAACTTTTATCTGTACCCAGCATGCGTGTACCTGTGTAAATCCAGGCTAACCGCACTGAGTATTGCATACACTTACGTAACACAGCATTGTGGTAGTGCTATTAATTGAATCACAATGCAAATGTGAAAACAGACCCTTATTCTAAAGTAACAAGACAAGAAAGCAGAGAAAAGAGAGGATGAAACAGCAGAAAGGGGAGAAAAAACTAGGAAAGACAAAAACCCACCAACATGTCAGCTGATATTGTTTGGAAACCATTTCTTCCCTTAGAGCATAATGGCACACATCAAGCGTTTCAGCGGCCCTCGCCACAAATGGCTTGCATTGAAGTATGTAACTGCTTAAAGGAGGATTGCACAGCCTAGGCTTAAACCAGCTTCAAGTCTGTCCTGTCATTGGCCTGTAACTACATCTGTGGTGCAACAGAGCAGAGAGAAGATGATGAAGATGATGGTCATGCCATTCTTCAAACCAAGATTACAGGGAGCGGACCATTTAAGCAAAGAGGGGAAAGATTCATTTGCCCTGCTCTCAATAAAATGTTTCAATATGGGTCCCTAATGTGGCTGGAGATACAGTTACACACATGCATACTCAAGGTGGTTCATGAGAGGTATTGCGTGCTGTTTATCGGAGAATTTCATGCATACTAAAAAGGAAACGTATGCTTTGTATCCGATCTCTGCAGTGATGAAAGATTTATTTTGTTTGGGTTTAACCTTTTAGATGCTACCTTTAAGATTAGGCTTACGTGTTTCTGTATGAGTGACACTAGAATGCATAATTAGATGTCATTAGTTTTGCATTGGGATTAAAACATGCACTTTAAAGCTGCAAAAATGATTACTGTGAAGGAGGCATCCCATCGAAATGCAGTGATCGTATCACTTTCCTGTTCTTTACTTTATATCATTTTAGTGGTTTATTGGATTTTTATTATCTCGCTTTACTTTCTTGCCCTCATTGGTGTCATTTTTTATGAACCAGCTTTTTTATTTGTATAATAGAAAAAAGCAAAACCTTCACCAAACATAAAGAATGATTAGAACCCATCCTTTATTATTGCTAACACTCAGAGTTTACAGAGGTCAGCTGGCTCATTTTGACTTATGGCAGTAGGAAGAGCACGTAATAAAATTAATGACAACTGAAAAAGCTATTTGGACCTAATGGTTTACTTCGAGGCAACGTTAATATGAGTAAATCAAACTCAAACTACTGTGAAAAGAGGTTGCACCTATTCTCGGGTTGTCTGGGAGTAGCCTACATGTGGACCTAGATTCACTTCATACAGTCATTGTGTGAAAGCAGTTTTATTAATATGTTCTTAAATTACTTAAAAGATAAACCTCTTCCTCCTCTACTGGATTTCTAAGCTTCAGAACTTGAAATGTCAGTGGTCCAATGCACCGTGAATAAAAAGAACTTTATGGTAATTTATTGATCAACCTAAGGCAAAATTGAATTGCTTTCATTTCAATTCAATTTTGTCTTTATAGCACCAAATTACAGCAACAGTTGGCTAAAGGTGCTTTACATTGTAAGGTAAAGACCCTACAATAACACAAAGAAAGCAGAGAAAACAGCCAAATCATATGGGCAAGCAGTTTGGCAACAGTCGGGAGGTAAAAATCCCTTCTAACAGGAAGATGCCTGTGGTGGACCCAGACTTGGGGAGTGGCAGCTATCTGCCACTACCGGTTGGGATTAGGGTAGGAAGACAAATATTTGAGAGGTATAATATTTGGAATAAATGCTACATTTACCTTTTAACTGCAGCGGAAACACATAATATTTCAGCTAATTTCTATAATGTGGCACTGTAAACCTTAAACATCCCACATCCACCCACAATGTTAATACAAAGGTTCTTAGTATAGTAGATGTGCACAGAATAGAATTAGACTGTTGTGAAATTGAAGTGGTGTTCAAAAAATCTTAATCTTAATCCTCCTAATCTTTCTCTATTCCTGGAGGATTTAAGGTCCGAGTACTTATCTGGTTACACGGGATGTACACATGGATCGAGAAAACTGCATTCACAAAGACGTGGAATCGTCCGCCTTTCAAAATGCATCCAATGAGCGCGCCCAGTGATTGTGGTTTCCTGAGTAAAGCCACTTCTAATAAACATTCAACATCAGAGTGTTTGAAGGGCAAGTCCTCCATGGTCTCAGTGGCTGTGTGCATTTTTACAAACATCTGCAGAATTCCTTGATCAGACCAAAGATTCCTCTGTGTGCTTCCCATGGGAAAGGCTTAGCCGAAAGACCCAGATGAAACAACGCTGCAGCCAAATGAGGTTTCCGCAGTAACAAATGGCAACAGACAGTATATTAATGTCACACACAGAGGCCTCCACTACCCAGAGGGATCCCTTTGGAGTCACGCGGACTCATAAAATACTACTACAAAAAGATCACTTTGGCATTAAAGGCAAAGTTAGAATAATAATTGGTTTGCTGACATTTATCCTTTTATTAAAAGTCAAATAATGTATTTATCAAATAACTCTTTAATCTGCTAGTTATGTGGGGGCCTTTAAATGTATTTGGAAGCCACTGTGTTCTTCTAATCTTGTGATAATTGCCAGTTTTTATAGGTTTCACTACAAATTTTAATCCTGTGATCTCATATCACAAATGTTGTTTGAGCACCATTTCGCTCATTGTAATGATAAAGAGGAATTTTAAAGTATATTCAGGTTTTAAAGAAAAATGGAAATTCATAATCCATAAAAGCCCGGACCTCTGCTGAGCCAAGGCAGATCCAAAACCACCTAAATCCTCAAACCCCTCTGCACCTTTTTTCCCCCCCCTGTTACTATGATGCGTCTTGTCAGGTGAAGACAGGAACTTTCTGCAAACTTCTCTCTGCTAATCGTATTCTTGCAGCTTTCTTTGATCTCAGGCAAACAGCTACATAGAATGCCACCTGAAAACATCCATCATACAATACAGTGTAACCGCTACAATGCTTCCTCTGAGTATGGGGTGGATGTGGTTCCTGGTGGGTACATGCTGGGTGTGCCAACACAGGAAACAGCACTCATCCTGTGCCACCTTCTGCTCTTGTTGCAGGCAGGAAATACCAACATGACCCGACACTGATAAGCACGAGGAGCTGAACCGTGGCCACGTGGTAAACATTGTAAGACAATAGAGAAACTGTATATTATGTATTTATGTGTACGTAAGAGTGAGAAAGCAAGAGATGTTATCTGTGTCTATACCAGCATATTATTTCAGACTAATTCCATCTTAAAATGTTATTGTTTCTGCCTCAAACTGCACTTTAGTGCTGCTAATGTTGTTTATTAAAGCGAGCGGTGAACACGATGCGTTACAGACTTCAGTTGTGTTCCAGCGTTATTGCAGTAGATAAACACTTGTAATACTCTCACCCCAGAGAGTGTGAATGTGCTCTAAATGTGTTTAACATCCACTACGCAGTCAGCCAACACGTTCGTCCTCCTGGCCCGCTGAGAAATATGTCAAATATTTTAAGATGCACTTGAAAAGCGACGCTGTGACGTCAACAGACCAAATGGATTTAATTTAACGCCTCATTCCATAAGCTTTCCCTCGCCGGTTTGTAAATTTACCATGACTGCGAACATACGTTTATTCTCAGCCACTCCGTGGAAATTGGAGTCGATTCTCAGGCTCTCGTGGACGACTTTGATGATAGAGAACCTGCTCGCAATTTCTACTTTTCTAAGCAAACTTTGCATGACACAGAGCGAGATTGAATCTCTGTGTGTTCCCTCGTAGCCCGCGCATCAACACAGCACGCACATGACAAGAAAATTACAACCCTCCCCTAAAAGAGCCATTGTAGGCTTTATTCAGTGCAGCCACTGTGCTGCAGTCGCGTATAGTGCAGCTAATGATGCTCAGAAGAAGCTGCTGGTGAAGTATCACAAAATACTCTCCGGTGGATACAAAGTGTGTTGATTTTCACATGTCAAGGTTGAATACGGTTCAATGAACTTCTTTCAGATTAAATTGACTTTTTCCATTTGGACAAGATTTCACATTCACTCATTTTCCCCATCACATCTAATGAAGTTCATTTTGGCTTTTGGACCGAGGCACTTCTTTTTCTTTCTTTTTCATTGCCAGATCCCAGTGAGCTTATCCAAACAGAGTGACTGCCAGGTATCTCGCTGTGAGGAATTTCCTTACAGAGCACCCCCCCCCCCCGCCACTGACTCTCCCGACACCGGCACGATTTAGACATTTCGGGAAATCAGACTTCAGCTTCCAGTTCTGCTGTGGTGCAACAGCGAGACACCGGGGTTTTGATTTATTAATCATTCTGGGTGGAATTTCATCAGAAAGTCTAGTTTTAAATATGGTGTTCTCAGACAAATGACGCTCTCACAGCAAGTTACTGGCCATGCGATGAAGATGAAGGCATTTAGATGAAAAATACATTCAGCACTGGCTCCTTGGTGTCACGTTTATATTAACTAACAAAGATGATGCTTATTTTTTAGAGGAAATACAGCCGGCAGAGTTAATTTCAGAAGCAGAAACGACTTACCCGAGTCTTATCTTCCACTGCTAAATGTTCCCGTCTCTCCTGTTTAGTTCTACATCACCGAGGGGAAGAAAGAGTGTGTTTGCCACATTGTTAAAAAAAAGGGTCTTACAGCATAATCAGCTGCTGCATGCACAATACCAACACTGTCAGGGATGTGTTGGCCTCTGCTGACATGGATAACACAGCCAGTCTTTTCTTTGTTAAGGCTGCTCTTTCAAGCTGTTCTCTGTCTCTGGCTGTAAAGATCAAAACTCTGAATACTTTAAATGTTTCAGAAGAATGTTGAAATTTTGCATGTTGGACAAGAAAGTGTGTTCATGGCTCTTTTTTTAAAAAAAATACAAGATTAAGAAATCCACAGACATTCAGAAAAACCAATATATTACACTGAATCTGCAACATTTATACGCCTCTCTCTCTCGAGCAGTAGAGTGGACCAGGCCTAGGGCATAATAGATTAGCAAAGGAAGATTTCCTTAAATGTGCTTTCAGTGCGTTAAGATTAAATTTTGAGTGGGAGTAGGAAGAGCAGTCCACAGCGATCCATTCAGGAATATACACTCAACAAAAATATAAACGCAACACTTTTGTTTTTGCTCCCATTCCCCATGGGATGGACGTAGAGACTTAAAATTCATTCCAGATACACAATATAACCATCCCTCCCAAACAGTGGTCACAAATCAGTCCAAATGTGTGGTAGTGGGCACATCTGCTATATTGAGATAATCCATCCCACCTCACAGGTGTGCCACATCAGGATGCTGATCTGACATCATGAGTAGTGCACAGGTGTACCTCAGACTGCCCACAACAAAAGGCCACCCTGGAATGTGCAGTTTTGTCTCACAGCAAAATGCCACAGATGCCACAAGCAATGAGGGAGCGTGCAATTGGCATGCTGACAGCAGGAATGTCAACCAGATCTGTCGCCCGTGCATTGAATGTTCATTTCTCAACCATAAGCCGTCTCCACAGGCGTTTCAGAGAATATGGCAGCACATCCAACCGGCCTCACAACCGCAGACCTCGTGTAACCACACCAGCCCAGGACCTCCACATCCAGCAGGTTCACCTCCAAGATCGTCTGAGACCAGCCACCCAGACAGCTGCTGGAACAATTGGTTTGCACAACCAAACAATTTCTGCACAAACTGTCAGAAACCGTCTCAGGGACGCTCAACTGCATGCCCGTCGTCCTCATCGGAGTCTTGACCTGACTCCAGCTCGTCGCCGTAACAGACTTGTGTGGGCAAATGCTCACATTCGATGGCGTCTGGCACGTTGGAGAGGTGTGCGCTTCACGGATGAATCATGGTTCACATTGTTCAGGGCAGATGGCAGCTGAGAATGTCCCAGTTCTTGCATGGCCAGCATACTCACCGGACATGTCACCCATTGAGCATGTTCGGGATGTGCTTGACCGGCATATACGACAGCGTGTACCAGTTCCCACGAATTTCCAACAACCTCGCACAGCCATTGAAGTGGAGTGGACCAACATTCCACAGGCCACAATTGACAATCTGATAGACTCCATGCGACGATGTGTTGCACTGCATGAGGCAAATGGTGGTCACACCAGATACTGACCGGTTCTGGGTCCCCAGACCCCCAATAGCGCAAAAAACTGCACATTCCAGGGTGGCCTTTTGTTGTGGGCAGTCTGAGGTACACCTGTGCACTACTCATGATGTCAGATCAGCATCCTGATGTGGCACACCTGTGAGGTGGGATGGATTATCTCAATATAGCAGATGTGCCCACTACCACACATTTGGACTGATTTGTGACCACTGTTTGGGAGGGATGGTTATATTGTGTATCTGGAATGAATTTTAGGTCTCTACGTCCATCCCATGGGGAATGGGAGCAGTAACAAAGGTGTTGCGTTTATATTTTTGTTGAGTGTATATTCTGGCATAATGTGTTCTACATAAAAGCCTATTTTCCCCACAGCAGCCCATTTTCATGCACACTGGTCCTGTCCTAAAAAAAACTGCAGAGGAAATGGCCCACACTGCGTTTATTTCCAGGACATCCTCTGCGGTCCAGCCTCATTAAAATGCATTGCCATCATGGCTCAACTTATACTTTAAGTTGCTGCCTAAGCGCTTTGTTTCAAGTGGAGCTGGCAGGTGCACTGAAATTTTAACCTGAGCGCGGAAGCACGTGAGATGAAAAGGTTAAATGTATCCGATCTGATGATCGTGACAGAGAAAAAAAGGGAGAAAGAGCGTATGTGCATGTGTGTGTGTGTGTTGGTCCATCTGGCTTTATCGTGGGGAGGTTTTCCATTTGACCCTGTCTGCATTATCTGACTGCTGGCCCGACTACAAGAACAATGACAGCAGTGGCTGTGCATTGCAGGATTGTTGTATTGTAGGAGCAGGAAAAGCTCCCGCTGGTTGCTGCTGTCTAGAGGAAAGCGTGTGGTTCAATGAAGTCAGCCACAAAATTACAGCTCACCCTCATGGATTGTTTCATTTAAAGCGGACCTATTGTGTCAGAGACAGTTAGCGGTGTGCTCAAAAAGGAAAATGTTGCAATAAAGTATGCAAAATATTTCAAGATAACAGTTTGCATGACTATACATGCAATTTCCTAGGTCTGACCCATCTTATTATACCTGGAATGACTGTAAGCTGTTATAAGACTAAGGAAGAGACCGTTTTTGCTTGGCTGGGTTAAAACATCAGGACAAAGATGAGAATATTGATATTAAATCAGCACGTCAGCCATATTTGTGTTATTTTAAATCGTTTCACTGCTCAAATATTGGCTGTTCTGTGGTTTCATATGTGTGTTTGCCTTTCCAAAAAACCCCAAAAAGTCACACGCTGTAATATTTTGTTGGATTGTCTGAAACTCGAAGATCATTTCAATAAGCTTATGCAGTGTTACAGCATTTATTTCCATCTAGAGTTGATCTATCCAAACCTGGTAGCTTTAAAAAAAAATGAAAATCACATTTTGTGGCCCACCTGCAGTACCATCATGGCACACCAGGGGGCCGCAGCCCACACTTTGAGAATCAGCATCGATAAGCCATCCTGTAATCCTGAGGAGGTTAGAAATCAGATTCACTCTGTCTTAGTGTATTAAAATATTATTAAAGAAAATGACCAAAGGAAAGAACATTAAAAAAAACGGACTGGCAGTGAATTTTTAGGCTGGATCTGGAAGGAGAAGTCCTACAAGCAGCCTGCTCAAATCTTGCTTCAATATAAATCTAGTAAGAAGGACGACAGTTGCAAGGTTTCTCTCAGTCCAAAAGCAGGTGAGTAAAGTCGATCCAAAACTCTGCCACTCATAGTAAACAGTCCAGAGTTTGTACCAAACAGAAAGAAGAAAAACAATAGTGTTTGTGTTATATTATGATCTAATATGATGTTATGTTAAGCGTAACGGAGCTCTATCTCACAATTTCTGTAACTCTGGGAAAATCCTGTTTCAGGGAAGCCTTTCAGACTTGTCAAAGACGTGTTAGGATGCAAGCCTCTCTTTCAACTACATCTGATATTCTTGTCTGTATAGCTGAGTGTGAAGACATGAAAGCGTGTATTAGCATGCGCCTTACAAGTAGGTAGCCCAAAACTGAACAGTGTCCCACTGGTTTCAAATGGAGAAGGGGAAGAGGCTTAGCTTGAGACCCTTCGTGATTTGGTAGTTATTTGTTTTTTGCTTATGTCTTACAGTTAAACATTTGAGAACGCCAAACAGATTTGAATATTAGACAAAGACAGCCTGAGTGAATACTGATTAGGCTCTCACCATGGAGTCCCAGAGCTTTATAAATGGTTTCTAACCCTTTCCAGACAGATAGATGTCAGTGACTTTGTTTTACAGTTGTTCTTTGTTTACAGTTATTGAAGCTAAACCACTTCCCCTTCTCCATTTGAAACCGGAGGGATACTGTTGAGTCAAACCTTTTTGCAAGTCACATGGTAGCACAAGCTTTTATGTCTTCACGCTCAGTTTTACAGACAGAAATGTTAGCAGAAAAAAAAGCACTGCAAGTCAGTGAGGACGTTTGCCTAGCAGGGCTTTGTAAATAAAGAAAGGCATGATATATTTTACCTTTGGCAAAAGACAGGCTATATTTTTCCACTGCATTTAGTCTTTATGCTAAACTAAGCAAACCACTTCTGGCTTTAGCTTCATATTTAATATATGATTATGCTAAAGTCTTTTCATCTAACTGGTACTCTTTGTTCAGCGGTGTCAGTGAGCAGACTTCTTTACAGGTTTTACTACATAAACACTTGGAAAGTTAATTTGAGACTTTTCTGGTCTTTCTCATAACCTCCCATCGGCAGTGATAAATGAAGACTCCACATAGACTATGTTATACAGACTATATATTTACAGTGACTGCACATCCAGCCCCCCTCTTTCATCTAATGAGGCTCCGAATTCCAGATGTTCTGACTGCAGCAGTTGCCAGCTGTATCCATCCAGTGCATCACCACTTTCCATACCTCTGCTATCTCTGTCTTCTTTTCAGTTTCTGTTCAGATTCTCATGAAATCTTTTTTGTACTTTTCATGGAAAAGCACTGAGGAATGTCCTGGCATTCGGACACGGCATCATTAGCCACAGTCTGCACACTGCCAGCTCCATCCTGCACGTCTTAATCTTCACCGCTGTGTACACTTGTTGTCCAGCTGGCGCCATGGCAACCAGGCTACATTTTAGTAGACCTTTGCTATGCTATCTTGAGTTAAAGAGGAATACACAGACATTTGGGCAGAAAGGCAGGAGGAAAAGCAGTAAAGAGAAGCATTAAAACCAGAGCACATAAAGCAGAGCACTGTGGCAGAGGGTGGATGAAGCACTTCTGCATAGCTCTGTTGTTCTTCAGTGATTGTCTGTGTATGATGTTCAGCCCTTAGCGTTCACCATTAGCCATTTACAAGCTAAACCAGAGAGTGTACTGCTTGTCAGAAGAGAGGCCCGACTTGCTTAAATATTGGAATATATTACAGTCATAACAGTGTTATTAGAAGCAAACCAAATCACTCATGGCAACATAGCTGGGCCAATGTCCAAACACATGAAATAAAACAACAGCATAACACACTATTCTTATATAAGCTCCAGGATAAAGCTGATTTTTAGAGGATAGCAGATGTTTTAGGCTCAGATCCTATGGTAATCATGTGGCAGCCAGAACTGACCACCTTTTACATGGGTTACAGCATGCACTCATGTGGCCTTTTCCATGCCAGGACATCAAAAACATAAGCATTTAATGGGTACAGATGATTTTTTTGGGAAACTGAAAGCACTGTGGACTGAGAAAGTATAATTATGCAAGTTGAGTTACTTCTACCTTCCTATCAGCTTGAAACAGTCTGGCCATCCCCCCCCGACCTCTGGCATCAACAAGGTATTTCCACCCACAAAACCACAGAGACCCACAACCCCACAGATTGTTCTGCGGAAAAATCCCAGCAGATCAGAAACATTTCTGAAAAACTCAGAATCAACCACCATGTCACGTTCAAAGTCTCTTAAATCACCTTCATTTCTCGTCCTGATGCTCTAAACTTCATCTCGATCATGTCTTTGTGCCTAAATGTGTTTTCGCCACGAGTGGCTGATTAGATATTTGCATTAACAAGCAGGTGAACAAGTGTACCTAAGATGTCAAATGTAAACCCAAAAATGTAAATGCAGCTTGAAAACACTAAAACACCATACAAATAACAGAAAAGAAGATTTTCTGACTTTCGTATAAAACACCGTATTTATTTCAGCCTCGATGCTGCGACACTGTCATACTGGTGCTCCAGGGCTTTCCTGGTGAGTGTGTTCTTACTGGAAAAAGTCTGGTTTTTCAGAAGAAAACGACCAGATGGTTTCCAGGGAAAATTCTTAGACATATAATCGCTGGGCTAATCTTTGCACAAACACGCAAACAAATAATAATGTAAAATTAAGTGATAAATTCATGTGGGTTCACTAAATTCCTAAATATTACAACAGTGCAGACAAAGGCACGAGCCAAAGGTACTTGGAGACGTCTACAAAGCTCTTTCTGTAATCAGAAAGCTAAAAAACAAAAGCATTTTCTATCTTGCTTCATAGTTTTAGCCATGATTATCAGAATGAACTATAGGACAGGTTCAATTATCACCACTTAAACAGTCTTTTCTGCTTGTCTAAAACTAAAAAATTCTCATTGTTTTTCAAACTCGGTTGTGTTTTTAATTTTTGGTCAGGTTTGTCCATTTCTTCTTCACAACCAAATATTTGAGTTACATAACAATCTTACTTCAGCTTTTGAGAATTTCCTGTCTGGAACAGCCGCAGGAGTTTCAGAAGAAATGTTTTCATCTGCTTCTATAACCAAATCAATGGTAACCACTTCTGCTTAGATAAATAGAATAAAAAAGGGCTTTTCTAGTAATTATTTAGCTGTTTAACATGTAACACTGTGTGCCAATGAAAGACAGATCTCACCATTACTGAAAATAAGTCATTAATGATCTATAATCAAAGGCTCCATTGATCAATAATTGTCAATTAATGTACCCCCCCCCCCCCCCAAAAATAAATAAATAAAAATAAAATAACATAAAGAAGTTAAATCAAAACAGAGCTTAAAGAAGACAAAATGTTCTGCAGACACCTTTCATGTTACACATCATCAATTTCAGCGTGTGACCCTGTAACACTGCACCTCAGCTGCGACGGGACTCTCGGTCTGAGCGTGTTGAGTCACACGTTTTACTTGAAAAAGTTGAATTTTTCATAGGAAATAAGACCAGACAGTCCCAAAGGGAAGATTTTTAGACATTTAATCTCTGCTTTTGGCCGTTTTGCTCTGCTTTGTCCCGAGGCCTTATCTGTGGCTCGCACATGCCCTCCTGCGCACACTTACGCAGATAAAAACTGATACAAAAAATGGGGTCATAAATTCTTGTGGTTTGGCTAAAAAATACAGACATGCTTGAACAGAAGTTGGCACATGTAGACATGTACAGCACATGTGGGAGCACTTAAGAAATTTTTAGCCCCCCCCCCCCATCTCTTACTTCGGCTCATGTTGAGTTTCTTTGTTGTTCATGAGTGGGTTAGTCTGCCGCAGCCATAACATGTGTAATGTACCAGAACTGCACACATTAGAAAATGTTCTGCTGGTCTCCAGAAACGCAGCAGCGATGCTGGTAAGTGGGTCTGAGTAAGTGAAAAAAAGAAATGTTCAGTCCCGTATATCAACTCAAGCTGTGTAAGGTGTGTAGGTGTGCATGTGCAGGGCATGGACCATTGACCCAGAACAATCAGCGCTCATTTCTTTGCTCTGCTTATAGTCCACAGTACTTTGCAGAGTGTTAAATCCAGAACCGCCCCAGTCAATCAACACCAACCTTACAAAGACTCCGACACAGCGCTTCTAACGTATTTATAGTGAGTGTGGTATTTCCCCCTGCTTGTTGCCCTTAACCAAGTCCACCTCCCATTGTTATTCTTGCTGAAGAGGGCATGACATTTGGTATATGCACCATTCTTTCACTGAGCTCTCATGACACGCTGCCTGATGAGGGCAAAGGGTTATCCAGATGACAGATGGAAACGAACGCTGAGCACTGTGGAAAGCAGGAGGACCGACAGTGACATTTGCAACTTCGCCGTATAATAGAAAATGTAAGATGAACGATAAGATAAAAGTAAATCAATTACCACATCACGCAGGACTGTAATCAAAGCTTAACAGACAGAAAGGAATAGTGCAGATATTTTAGACAACAATAAGTTTAAAAATCACCAAGATAAAAGTTCGTGAGTTCATGGGTTTTACTAGAACTTTTAAGTTGGTTTAGATAATAATATGTGACCAATTGAGAGCGTTGTTGATTTTCATTTAGAATAGGGAGATCTATGACTTCCCTCGTCTCCAAATACTGTCCAAGCCTAAGCTAAACTCATCTATTGACAGGCACTTAATTTTCCATTTAACTCAAATATTCCTAAAATTTTAGGAGGTGCGTTGAATTTTCCCTGGTGCTGAAGATATGTTTTACAGCCTCACACTGACTTACACTGAATTCCGGTTACAGTTCCACAAACCTGCTGCTGGCCCCTGGAGCATGTGTGGTCTTCGTCTTGTTGCCAGGAGGAGTGTTTATTCACCTGCACGCTCGTGCTGTAGATCACTTCCCCGGGCCTGGGAATGATAGTGAGCTATTAAGACCTCATCCTGCAGTCCTCGAGGGCTGATGGCTGCAGGTGAGAAGAGGGGAGGTGAATATTGATTTTTCCCTTTTTTGGTGATTTTTCTGCTCATTTTACCCTCCTCTCCAGTTCCTTCACTAGACAGAATATTGCATCTGTTTTGGGATTTGGAAGAAATGTCGCGTTTGTAATATAATTTTGCATTACTTACAACTTCCAATTCTACAAAATTTGGTAACATTTAAATAAAATGTAAATAAATGTAAATAAAAACAGAATGCAATGATTTACAAATCCCATGATGCCACATTTTATTCAAAATAGAGCATAGAAAAAATATCAAATGCGTAAATGAAAACATTTTACTATTTCATAAGAAATGTTTGCTCATTTTTAAGTTGATGGCAGGAAAATGTCTTTAAAGTTTAGTTTCTCAGAAGTAAAGATAGGCAGAGGTTCACCAATCTGCCCCCCCCCCCCAAAAAACCCTAGAACAAACAAACAAACAAACAAACAAACAAACAAACAAACAAACAAACAAACAAACAAACAAACAAACAAACAGACAGACAGACAGAAAACAACTGCAAATTTCAAAATAATGTTGAAATTGTGTAGTCCTTGAAGATCTCCTCAGCTACAGTACATAATATTATGAAAAAATTCAGAAAGGTTGAAGAAATCTCTGTGTGCAATAAAGGACAAGGCCAAAAATTAGTAGTCTTATCTTTAGGCCCTTGGGCAGCACTGCATTAAAAACAGGTGTGATTCTGTCACAAAAGTGTCTGCGTGGGCTCAAAACACTCCCAAGACTCTCTGTGAACACAGTTTACTGTGCCATCCACAAATGCAGATGAACAAAGAAGATGTCGTATGTGAACACGATCCAGAAATGCTGAGCCAAAATTCAGTCACAATAGACTGAGGCAAAGTGGAAAACCTCCATACCATCAATGATGGGGGTGCATTAGTGCCTATGCAGCTGGCAACTTGCATCATTTTGAAAGGCACCATTACTGTAAGGTGTATGGAGGTTTTAGAGTAACACGCTCCGATCCAGATGACATCTGTGGTGGCCTCAGCCATCTTCTATGGTGTGGTCTGCTGGGGTGGCAGCATCTCTGCTGGGGACAGGAAGCGACTGAACAGGCTGATCAGAAGGGCCAGCTCTGTTCTAGGATGCCCTCTGGACCCAGTGGAGGTGGTGAGTGACAGGAGAATGGTGGCTAAGCTGTCATCCCTGTTGGACAACATCTCCCACCCCATGCATGAGACTCTGACAGCACTGAGCAGCTCCTTCAGTGGGAGACTGCGGCACCCACGGTGTGGGACGGAGAGATTTCGCAGGTCTTTTCTCCCCACTGCTGTCAGACTCCACAACAAAGACTTATGCAGCTGATCAAACCCTCACATGTGCAATAAGACTGCTATATGTGCAATTCTTGTACAATTCTTCTTCTGACAAAGTTATACTTTTGTATTTTCTTACTCAGTTGTATATAGCATTTGTATTTATATGCCAACAGACTTAATAAACTGATCCGTAAGGCCAGCAATGTTGTGGGGATGGAGCTGGACTCCCTCAAGGTGGTGTCGGAGAGGCGGATGCTGTCCAAGATAAAGACAATGTTGGATAACACCTCCCACCCACTCCATGACATGCTGGTCAGTCACAGGAGCTCGTTCAGTGAGAGACTCAGATTACCGAAAAGCACCACTGAACGACACAGGAAATCTTTCCTGCCTGTGGCCATCTCCCTGTACAACGCATCCACTTAACACACTGTTTTCTGCTACAACTACACATGTTTCTTTTCCAAATATTTATTTATAAGTGACTTATGTATGTATGTATGTATATATATGTATATATTGTACTATTCTTAGTTAGTGTATTGTCTGTCTTGTCTTAATGTTGGTTTATAATGGAGCACTGTAACAAAAAATAATTTCCCCCAGGGATCAATAAAGTATTCTGATTCTGATTATTTCTATTTTATTCTATTGTATATATTATTCTATTCTATTCTATTTTATTCTATTGTATATAGTATTTTATTTTATTGCATTCCAGTGTTTTCTAATTTCTGCTACATAACTGCACTTTTGCTGTAACAAAACAAATTTCCCACCTGTGGGACTAATAAAGGTCATCTTATCTTGTCTTATCTTTTTTAGGGAAGGCTTTTCACAACAATGCTAACCTGCATACTGCATTTATTACAACAGCAGAGCTTTGGGGTCCAAGAGTGCTGAACTGCCCTGCCTGAAGTCCAGACATTTATAACAAAGGAAACCCAGAACTGTGGAGCAGCTAGAATCCTGTATCAGACAAGAACAGGACAACATTCCTCTCCCAAAAGTCCAACAGCTGGTCTCTGCAGCTGGTTATTTTCTCAGTTTAAACATTTGACATGTTTTATATGCTCTATTGCGAGTAAAATATGGGCTTATGAGAGTTGCAAATCATTGCATTATATTCATCTCGATTTGTAGATGACTTTTTTTTAGGAACTGAGGAATCATGCACGTGTTTGTATTATTAAAGCTTTAAAAAAGTTCCAGTCACTCTGCTTGCTCACCTGCTGCTGCTAAAGGCTGTGGTGATTATGACTGTAGCCGTGTGATGACATGGCTGTTGCTGTAATTGTGGCTAGCAACTTGCAAGGTTCCTATCAGTGCAGCAACACAACTGTGCTGGCTGAGCGCGCTGTATTGGTAACACATTTGCTAGAGCTGATCAAATACTACAGGATTAGATCTTATGTAGCAAAACAATTCTTCATCGGTAGTTTGTCCAGCATTTGCAGTACTCTCAGCAAAGTCCACACCAGCTGTAGTTGCATAGCTTTAAGTCAGTGCTACTCTCTGAGGTAAAGCAAAACAATGTTCAGAAAGACAAAAAGAGGATCTGCACCGTGACTCTTAGAGAACAGCGGCGCATACAGATCAAAGCCTCTGATCAGCTAAGCGTGTTCAGTTAGTAAATACCAGCCTTTAAAGCGCTGAGCTTTATGTGAGACTGCAGTCAATTTTAGATCCCTGTGAAAGTCAAATCACTTGACCCTTACGCTAAACTTTAAAAGCTCTAACACGCCCCTTCACAAATTCTTCAGCTTGTTAAAAACTAATCAGATAGTAAATAAACCGGTCGGCCAGCTCAGTGAAAACACAGCATCAACTTCAATCATGAGAATTTTATGTCCTTCCTTTCCCCCCCCCTGCTTGAGGAAACACATGTTTTCCTTCACGCTGACTTTTGATCTCGAGTTAACTCAGATGATGATTCTGGATTAATACCAATTTAATACGTTTGGTTTGGCTGTCATTTCAGATTGATTATTGGACTGTGTTCCCCCCTCATTTGACTTGAAACTTAACCAGCTACTCAGTTATTATTGTAATATTATCACTATTTTTTCCTGCTCCACCACATTAAGTGCCAATTTTTCCGCAGTTCAAAAATTGAATGAACTCAAATACATCTGAAGCCTTCACATGTGACCTTTCAAATTACAGATGAAATCAAACGGGATTGGTTTCATACGGATTAATGACAGAAAGAGGGGCGTTCACAGAATGGGGTCTCTCATCGTATCCTCAATTAACACCTATTGTCCTCATTTTATTGGAAGCAGAACTGGGCCCTTGACATAGACCCACAGCTGCGCCACCTGGGGAACAATGCCTTCTGCGCAGGCCCCAGGATCTCCTGGGACACAATTGTTTAACTAATGTCAATTGAAAACTTCAATAGGCTTTGACTGCGCTCTCAAATCCTGCAACACAATGATAGTAATCCATCATGGGAATATTGAAATGGAGCTGCTGTCAGAATGAGTGTGTTGCCACATGGGATTCTATTGTGGATGAGGGGAAAGGTATCCATGTTTTTCATTTGTTCTGTTGGTTTGAGGAGCACATCTGGCAAAGACGTTTACACCTTGTTTAGAGCGGGATGTGATGAAGCTCTTTATGTGGCCGAACAGCTTTAAACCTGCATTTGTCACTCGTTTTTGCCGCTTGGGGCAGAAGAAGCTACTTAATGACCTAATAAAGTTGATACCACCAAGACATGAGCAGGTGATTGCCTTTTTGGACCTTCAGCATACATGAGCAACATTAGCATTCAGTTGGTTAGTTAATAGACAAAAGTCTCATAAATTTAAGCATAAAATGAAACGGCTATGTTCAGCAGCCAGTCGCTAACTGTCTGTGATTTAATGCTGGGTGGGTAGAGTGCAGTGTGTTTATTGAGTTGTTGCAGAAAACAGCTGTGTGGTGATGAGAGCACTGAGCGGGAACCGAAACAGTCGAGCCAAAATAACAATAAGCTGAAAAATGTGTCTCCAAGCTGAGAGGAAACACAGAGTCAGGTGTTTAAATTAAATAACATAACAAATATGTCATTTGGCTGTTCTGCCCAAAGCTGTTACAGATGCTGCCAGGAAACGAAATCAGTAGTGTTGTGGATAAGGTCGGACAGATATATAACTTGGTTAGGGAACGATGAGATAAAAAAAATAGAATTCAAGTTTGGGGTCATGTATTTTGGACCTCTTTAATCGAGTGATTCTGTTGCTCTTGATAACTCAGCGTGAAACCACAGGTCCAAACAGCCTTGTTCTTGTAGCTGTGAACATCAGTGTAGTAAGAAAAGTGAAACTGGTCCATCTTTCAGGTTGGAGTCCTGCCTGTAGTTTTGTCAGATTATCTAAATGAACAATTCGCAGCCCTAAAAAATATATTAATGTTAGAAATAGCACAACTCTGATTGACAACACGATGCAGCATTTCCTTTTTTCACAGTCTTATTGCTGCTTTCTGTTTTTTTACTCATTTAGGTTGAATCTCCATTAATAGCTTTCATTTTAACACCTTACAGGCAGCTCTTTGTTTTTATTTCCCTGCCAATGGCAGGAAATCTAAAGTACTTACATACAGAGGAGATCATGGTTGGCTCACTGACTCAAAGATGTCCTGATCCTGTGGCTGTAAAACAAGCCCAAGTCATGACCCCTCCACCACCGTGCTTTGACAGTTGATATGAAGTGTTGGTGTTGTTATCCTGCATTATGTGGATTATGACCAAACAGCAAGTCATGGTTGTCTAATTTTGCTTTCATAAACTTTAACTTTTACCATGGTAACTTAAGCCTGTAGAGTCTGAGATGTACCTTTTGAGGTTTTTGACGTTTCTCTGAGAGTTGCATGGCCTGACTTCGGGGGGAATTTTCTGGGACAAGACTGTGGTGTTGTATTATTATTGTATTGTAACACATGCTGAATGGTCCTGATCAGCAAACTACCAAAACTTCTGCTTTTATAGAGGCAGACACATTTACTGATGATCAGTTAATCAAGTGGATTTGATCAGCTGCTACTTTCCTACTTACTATGGAAGCAGTAAGAGTGTGTGTCTGTACTCAGTCGTTCACAGAGCCCTGAATGGCACAGGAAATCAGTCTGAAAGTGCAGCAGCCTGCTGTCAGAGCTGGAGGTCAGGCGAAACATTTATGATTTTACCTTTAACCTGTCAATGCAGCCCCAGATCTCAACAGCTAAACTAGTAAATACAGACACGTTATGATCATAGTCGCTGGCTAAGTTGTGGTAAAAATAATTAAGCTGTATCACTTTCAGCTCGTCTAAAACTATTACTATCCACTAATGCGCCCTGAATCTAATAGAGCTAGGAGGTGTAAAAATCTGAATCTTGTATTCTTCACCTAATGAGATCCATATTTAGTTTGGTGTAATGAGGCTTCCTGGCCCAGTGTTACTTTCACATATTTTCAGGATTAAACAAAAATTCTCCCTCACAGCACACAATCTCCCTCTTGGGTATTATTTAGATTTTGGCCCAGCAGTGCAGATACTCCTTTCGGTTAATTATGTCTCTCTTAGTGGAGTCTATAATAATAATAAGGAAGCACCAGGTGTGTTTGTCGGTGCTGATGATCACAGATTCCTACGAAATGCTTGCACTGCACCTGGAAGCTCGGGATCATTAAAGGTCCCAATCAAGGCAATTTTGCTGAATTCTCCAGATCGATCGGGAATAAAATCCACTGCGTTCAACTAGCCAGAACCTGAAGCTTTACTACCCCGAGAGGTCTGTGCAGATCATTTGTTGGAGGCTGATTGATATCCTTTACAGCCAAAATAACGGTTACATCTAATTACTGGTGCTTGTTTTGTGCTGCGTGAGTCATGTTTATTACATCAGGACAATTTGGAAACTGCTGGGCTAGCAATCAAAGCACCCTGATGAAGACATACAGCAAAACAGAGCTTATTAAAGCCTTGCTTTGTTTCGCTGCCCGTCTTAATTAACATTACACCAGTTTTTCAACATTTTTATCCGATTGTGTCTGTATAAAGCAATCCTTCACACTGAAATGACACCTTGCTGTAATATAGATGTTTGCTGTACTGTTAAAAAAACCAAAACACATTCACTCTCTCATTCATACACCTGCTCTGGATAGATTCACCGCTGTCACAGTGATGCTCCTGCCTAGATTTACCATCAATTCCCACTATCGATTACAAATGTTGCACCCAGGAACCCTGAAAGGATTGTGTTTATCCTATATAAATGTGCATCAAACAATTTGTGGAGCAAGTAGGGCATATAAATTGAACCCGCGTCCAGGCTCTTCCTTACTAATCACTGTATATATTCAGCAGATGTTTGATGACAAGGCTGGTTGTGTTGAGTACCCCCCAGTGGAGATGTCCTTGATCTGTATCCAATGTTGTTGGTGTGTATGTGTGTGTGTTTAAAGAGCTGCGTTCTCCCTCCTCTGTGAAACATACACACAAGATAACATCTGTGTTGGTATGCTGCACCCTTGTGGTGCTCAGCTGCTACATCTCTATAAGTCCAGATAAGGAGGCTGCCTGGTTCCAGGGGAGTGAGATTCAATCTGTGGCATTTCACTCGATAAAGGATCCCACTGCATTTGCCCAGATTTTACAGCCGTGTGGCGGAGAAAACCATGGCACCTCGGAGGGCTCGCTCAGAGAAGTTAAATGTTTTAAATTGCTGTAAATACACATCAACAGTTATCTCTGTTGAGCACTGAGATACTTCTGGATATTCAGAGGAAAGGTGGTAGGAAGGAAGGAAAGAAGGATGGGAGGACGCTGCATCTCCTGGGAGTTGAATCATGTGCATTAAGGTGCACACACACACACACACACACACACACAATCCTAGCAAGTCAATTGTTCTCTATTAAGACATCCTTTGTCTTAGAGTGCCGGTCTTGTTGCCTTGATCTTGTAAAGACGTCTCAGGCAGCAGCTACTGTGCAGCGGCGGTATTGACAGTACAGGCGTCCTAGGAGTCGACAAGGACAGCAATTGATTGGGCCTAAATGAGAGTGAAGAGGAAGATTGATTGCCATCGATCCACTTCCTCCTCCAGCAGAATCCTCCATCTTTGATTATGACCACTTTACGTCCAATCAAGCGTATGGGAGCTGCGATGGTGGGGTGGGGTATGGGGATCCCATCGAGAGGTATTAGCTCCATTTGCGAAGGCTGTAATTATGAGAGGATGCGAAGGCCCAAGGTCAACACGCAGCAGGTGCCATCAGCCTGGTTTATAATGACAGGGCTTCCTCTTACTTCCCACTGCAATTTAGTCATATAGATAATAGGCTGTGGGGGAGATGGTGTATCCTGTGTATGTGTGTGCGTGTGTGTTCCTCGGAGGATACTCGGTGCATAATAAATGTTTCAGTAATGATGGCTTGAGGAGAGAGAAAAAGCTAGCTGTGATGAAACACAATCATTTGTGAAGCAGAGTGAAAGATAACTGCACTCTTTGATGATTTTTTTCCACATTTTTTTATTGAAAGCTTCATCAGAGAGAAAAAAACAACTCATAAAATCCAAATCCTAACATCCACAGATGTACAGATAATTTCTCCAAGTTCACACACACTGAGCAGCGTGTGCGAGGCGTGACTGTGTCCTCCTCGGCGCTGAAATGAAGAAAAGTGGAAGAAAAAACCCAAAACAAACCAAAAAAAAAAAAAAGAGAGAAAACTAATAATAAAAAAACAACACAAAATAAACCCCCAAAACAAATTAAAAACCGCTCTGCTGTCCTAATAAATAGTTCCTCTTTTTATCTGGTAAATGAGTCCCATGCCTAATGCACTCTCTGTGCCGGCTATCTTAACATATTCGGTTGGCCATTTCCTAGTGATCATTAGATTCGGGATTTCTCAGGGAGACGTTTGAACTCCACGAGGGCTGTGCTGGCTGGCTGAGTGGCTGAGCTCCTGGGGTTGTGTGGCCAATCGATCAGCCCTCATCAAAGGTGGACCGAAGCATCAATTAAAAAGCACAGGGCCTCACTCTTGCGGGGAGGGAGGGGGTTAGCTGGAGCAATTTTCCCACTGCATTATATGTTCGGATAGAGTGTGTGTGTGTGCGTAAGTGTGTGGTTGTGCTGGTCTGTGATGACTTATTGAGCCACAGCTCTCCTTTACACTCGGTCTGTGAGAGTAACTCTGAACTACTGTTTTCCTAACACACGACAATCAATGAGCAATGGCTGCGACTCCGTTCACGACGAATGAATCCACAAGAGCCTCGTGAAAACTGAGCGTGTAATACATCTAATGAGTTTATTCCTTTGACAGTGCGGAAGCCACACTACATAAATGATTTTCTGGGGCAGATTTAAGGAAGGCGGCAGTGATTGTGAGTAATGGTGAGAAAGGGACGGATTGGGTTTAAAAAGAAAAAGTCCTCCTTAAAGGCAGTGAAATAAGCACCGCGCCATGAAAGACTTACACCGGAGAAAACCGGGATGTAGGTAACATCTCAAGATCTGCACTTCATTAGGTATCTCAAGCTCACAGAGGATCAGAGTCATCTTGTAGAGAGTGTGTGAACAGAAATCACACACTCTCTTTTTTTCCCCCCCCACACTTTGCTCTGAACGCACAGTATTTTTTCATCTTCCTGCATCAAACAGAAGTTGGAAGAAAATGCTGAGCATCGGATTCGGGTTTCTTTAAGGGTTTCAGATGTGTGAGTTTTAGATATGAGACAGAGGAATGTCTAAACACAAAGTTGTTCACATCATGATTGCAGAAACTTTACGACAACTTTTGTGGCAAACTCGCAGCAACTGGTTATCCTCCTGACAGCTGAGTAGGGAAAAAAGAGGTGTAAAGAGCACCAGTAGGGCCCATAATCTGAAAAACAAGCCAGCATGGATATTACCCCTACAAACTGCTGTCCCTCCTCAGTGAGCAGGCATCACATTGGACTACAGTCCAGGGGCCTGTTTCACTAAAGCGATTTGTGAGAACCCAGATGGTAGGATTTGCAAATTATTGTTGCTTGCAAATTTTGATTCCAGCAGGACTCTCACATGCTCGTGCACCGAAGTAGCAGAGAAGGGAAAATGACATTGTCAAAACTTCTCTCAACAATGGACAATGCCTCCTTTTCTGGTCATAAGAGATCCCTCTTTCCTTCCATGTACTTTCTCATGATTAAATTTATTAAATATCTCAAAAGTAACACCCATTTTGCGCCATTTATCTGGGTCCAGGTCACAGGTGGCAGCAGTCTAAGCAGAGAGGCCCAGACCTCCCTCTCTGAAGCCACGTCCCTCGGCTCTTCTGGTGGAGCATGCATTCCCAAGCTAACCGATGCACATATTCCCCTCCAGTGCATCCTGGGCCTGCACCAGGGTCTCCACCCAGTGGCATCCCAATTCCCATGAGGCATCCTAATCAGATCAACTACTCCAGATGGATTCTTTTCAGATTACGGTGTCTTGTTCCAAATGGACGCCGGCACTTTAAAGCAGCCGTAACAGCGATGAACAGATTTCCGTCTAAAAGCTGAAAAGGACATACGGTGGCTACTGTGAACTTGAAGAAGAGGAAAGTCAAGTGTGACAGCGAGGTACCGCACATCACACAGAAAACTTAAAATGATGAGTGGCTGTGTACAAAAAGGGAGGGAGGTGTTGGTGTGATGGACAAAGAAGGGGTGAGAATGTGCTCTTAATTAGCACGGGGGGGTCGCATCGGTCACCTCCTACAGTCCTGTACGGGGAACACACCGCTGCATCGCGACAAAGAAACTTGAGGCTAGGGCCACTTTCTGCCTGGCAACAGGAGCTAACGATCACCCCCTCTTTTTCTTTTTACGCACCCACTTTCTTTCTGGGTATGGCTGGCTTCTGGTTTGTGCTGACACACGGGCTGAATGGGAGCAGTTTCTGCTCCTGCCTCCTTAAAATTGCAGGCATGCCCTCTGTAAACTTCGGAGAAGGTATTTGTATTCTGAAAAGGTACATTATGCCATTGTGCTATTAAGAAAAAGCCATTTCTGTTTGTTGGGTAATCTTTCAGATCTATGTGAAATATTGGTACTGTGCACTAGTAGCAAACACCTGCCTTAACATCTTTTTCTTTCTTGAATTTCCATTAGCAAAATAGAACTGATATCCTTTTGTTGTGCATTTCCCCCCCCCATAATCTCTTGGCTATTTGTAATCCCATTTCCCATAATGCCATTACTATTGAATCTCAGGCCATTTGTAGGACGCTCTGCTCTCTGATGTGCAACTCCTGCATTATGAGTCCTATTAAGCTTCAAAATGTCTCCTGTACTCTATAAAACAGCAGCTGTAAAAGTCTAGAGAACTCGGTTTTAGCTATGCTGTACTCATAACCTTGCTAAAGGTTGAAACACTAACACAAACAACTCTTCACATATACACCAGACACACAAAAACACACACTAGCTTAAAACTGGTAAAGTGTAGCAGCTCTGTTGTTTTGTCAGGACACTTAAAAACGAACAGTTGTGAGCAGATGAGCAGCGTTGGCACGACGAGGGAACCCTAAAGCCCAACAGTGACTTGTTAGCAGTTGGAGGTGGAAGGGACTTGTTCCACGGGAGATAAGAGCAGATCGTAGCCTGAAGGCGAGCGAAAGCAGATGCTGAGTGGTAGATCAGATGAAAGGAAAGGCCCAATGTGTTGATGTGACTGGATAACAGTCAATGAGGGACAGCTCGAGTGACACGTCTGGCTTCTGATGTCCGTCGGTGGATGGAAGACAGGAATCTTCAGAGGGTGTTCGCGGTGCGACTGAGGGAAAATAAAAATATGGCTTTTACAGTGTAGTTCACTTCGGGAACAATTTTTTTGTGTCATCGAGTGGACAGGAGGCCGGTTAAGATCGAGCTGGCGGCCAAGTGATCAACAGTGGCCGGCTCACCACAGAAAATCACCGATCGCAATGAAAGGCAGAAGCCCAAGACAGCTTCATCTTTAGCACCATAGAGTAGCGTTTCCTCAGCACAGCTTCTTTAACAAGCTCTTCCATGTGCTTTGCTTTATTAACAATTACACAGATGATTTGGAATTATTTGGAAGCTTTGTTAAAAAGGCACTCAATGTACAGTTTGATTGTTGCTTACGGAAAAAAAGGAAAACGAGAAATCACCGCGAATGATGACATACCGCAGTTCACTTTGCAACGTGCACACTGCCAGGAGCACAGGATTTGAATGAGTCACATGAACTGCGAGTGCTCAATTGCAATTGTCACCAAACAAAAAGCTCCCTCTCTCTCCGCAAGAAAGGGGTCTTTTGAGGGACACTGGAGTGGATCCTATTGCCCCGGAGGGAGACAAATTGGGCCCGTCAAGCCTCATTGCGAGAGTGACTGAAATTGGTTTGTGGTTCTGCTTCTGCACCATCCAATAAAGAGAAGAAACCTCAGAGAGAGAGTGAGAGAGAGATAGCGTGAGAGACGGGGGTGGCGGTGTTGGTGGAAGAGGGAGAGGCTGACAGCGAGGGGAAAATGAGAGCAAAGGAGGGTGGCTTGACCATGGCACATTAATGTTGCAAGCGAAGCCGCGGTTCTTTTTAGTGCTGCGGCACCACAGCCGGGGCCGAGCAGGGGAGGCCACGGGTGAGCAGAACACAGACGCACACAGCGTTCCTGACACACAGGCTTTCTGTAATACGGGCAGAAATGACCCACAGGCAATTTCTCTGGGGACAATCCACAGAGATGAAGTCACTGAAAAAAACCTCATGCGGCTCAGGGATGGAAAGACCGGGTCAGACGAGACGGGGTTGTTTGTGCAACAAATTGGGACAACTAGGGGTGTAACTGACACTCAGCGGCGAGGTTGAGGAAGAAGCTGCCATCGACATCCTGTTATGGCTGGTGGGAAGCCTAGTTACTTCCCACAGGTGTGCTGACCTTCTACAAATGATCAGGAGGGATGTTCAAGACAAGCAGTCCTCTTCTTGCTTTTAAACTCCTTACCTCCATGCTTTGTTAGCGTCACAGTGATGGCAGGCGGTAGTGACAGCGGGCTTACTACACAAATAATACAAAAGCAAAGTGAATGGTTACTACATGTCCACAAAGTTAAATGTGGCTCAGAGGAATATTTCTCCATCATTGTTCTTCTGCATGTCCAATTCAGGGCCGCGGTGGGGAGGGGCTATTCCCAGCTGTCACAGGATGAGAGGCGGGGACGTTGCAAGACTAAAGGTGTTATTTTTGTATAAAACAAATGATTGGTGGTGCTGCAAGGTTTTCTGCTCCACGTACTGTTCAAGGCTAAGCCAAACTGCTGGGTGCTGACTAATCCAGCAAGATTATAAACTTCTAAAGAAAAAAAATTGCGATAATTTTCCCAAAATGTCAAACTACTCAGTTAGGCTGCTGTAAACACAAGGAGAGTGCCATTAAGTGCCGTAAAGTTTATGCAATCATTACCAAAAGACTTCAGTTTTGTTCCTTTTGGGGAGCAATTTATGCACAATATGCAGCAAAGGTGACTCTGGTGTTTTGAGCACATAAATATATTAAAAAGCGATCCACCTATGACATACTGATTAAACATGAGGTCAAACAGCAGGGGGGGGGGGGGCTTCCTGCTGAAGCTTAGTACACTGACAAATGGCTGAGATAGTTATGGTTGAATTAAACAGATAAACAGAATGAAATTAGCTGGAAGCGATGCGTCGCGTCAACGACCACTTAGCAGACACAGCAACATTCCCCAGTCTGATTCCTAAAGTTTTCCCTGCAGGATTTGAGAGAGAGACAGAGGTGGGATGCACACACAGTGTGTGAAAGCATTACAGAAGAAGACGAGATGAGACACACACAAGAGAAATTAAAAGACGGAAAGAGGACTTTTGATAAAACTGCCACGCAATTCAACACTGTGTGGTGTGTGTGTCTGAGACGGCGTATGAGCGTTATCGATATGCGTGCGCGTGAGCGTGCGCGACAGCTCTGACAACTGTGAAAAGTGTTCTTAAACCCGGTTAAGAAGGATAGCAAGGACTGGTCCGGCCATTAAGGTAAAAAACAAAACCAAAAAAAAAAGAAAAAGAAAAAATAATGAAAAAAAAAAGCAGAAAAAAACCCGACAACAACAGCAACAACAACATCAACATCAACATTAACATCATCATCAACAACAACATCAACAACAACAAAATCAAACTGAAAAATGAAAAGGAAAACAAAACAGAAGGAAACAATAAAAGAAAAACTAAACTCTGGTTCAGAGTGTCTCTTCATCTTTGGTATAAAAATGGCCATCCATGGGCTGCATTTGATCCACAACTAGGAAAGACTACAGAAATTGTCAACAATTTCTTTCTATTGCTTTTGCACTGATTGGTTTAAACCATAAGCTCCTACTGAATCTAACGTTGTTGTTTTTTTTGTTTTACTGCCAGAATTTTCTCTGTAGTTTTTTGTTTTCCTCCTGCTCATTTTATTTATTTTTTTTCCTCCTTTTTTGTGAGTTTTTTTTTTGCAGTGTGACAAGCAAAGCGGGCTAAAAACATCTTTAAAGCTCATAAAAAAGGTAAAATGTGGCAGATAAAAAGCACTAATGTCATCGACAGCAACGTTGCCATGTAAAATAATAATGACGATAAAAAACAAGTTCAGCATTTGCAGCAGACTGCATCCTGCAGGACTGCAGCATGTTTTCTTATGTTTACTTTTTCTTTTTTTTCCTCACTGTGAAAAATCTCTTCAAAGCTTCGCCCCCACCCGCCCACCCAGAGTCTCCCACCCCCACGACAGACATTTGTTTACTTCTGACACTTAGTTACCTCTGACATAATAATTATCAAAGTTTTCTTCTAATGAAGAAAAGAAAAAAAAGCTCTTCTCTATTAAATCTGTACAGCTTATGTGATAGATTCTTTTTTTTTCCTCTTTAGAACAATTCATCTACTGTCTTGTACCCTCCAAGTGGTCCAAGAGACTGTTTTTGTTAGCTTTTTTTTTTTTTTTTCCTCCCAACATGACGTCAGACTTAATCTCTGTAAAAAGTTTCTGGCGCCCTTCAAATTAAGGCCATGAAGATTCAAGAAAGAAAGGAGAAAAAAAACATCTTGTTTTTCGAATATATCTAGAAAACTAAGATTTAACACTAGAACATAAAAAGACAGAAAAGAAACTGTAGCTTAATATCTGAGGAAGACAATCTCTGTGTGTATCTCAAACTTGACTCCCCTTTTCTAATTACAAAATAAACTTCATCACCTACCTGCGCATTCAACCTTTTTTTTTTTTTTCTTCGAATTTTCAATTTTATTCTTTTTTTGTAGTTTTTCTTTGTTTTGTTTCAATTCGTTGAGAATTTTCTTTGAGAAACTTTTCAAGCTTCAGCCCAGCCCCTTCAGGCAGGTTCCCAGACTAAACAAATTCACTTCTTTGCACTGTGCCCAGCAATTTTCCCCATCCCCTTCCTCTGCAATCTTTGCCTCCTTCTTGATATTTTTTTCCTTGTAGGCCAGGTAGGAAATGAAAAAAGTGTCTCTTTTTTTTTTGGTGCCTGGGCAATCTGGAAGCAATCTCTTTTCTTCTCTCTTTCTCCTCACATTCACAGTGCAGCCACCTTCTGTCTCAAGGCAACGCTGTCACAGGAACATTCGCCTAGGCCGTTGCTATCTGATGAAAGAGGAGAAAACAGAAATACAGAGAGAAAGAGAGAGCGTGAGTGCGTCTGCAATCAAAGCACAATTTTACAAACGCAGCGAAGCAATAGAGCCGACGGCTGACAGCTCAGTCAGAATGCTGGAGCAAAATGATACGCGTTAAAGAGTTATGATCGGGTCAGAAAGCAAAAAAGTGACAACGGCAGCCAGGAATAATCTGAATCATTATGTAATGCTACTACATTTCATAGTACTTTGCTTTTTTGATTTCTTTTTAAGGTCTCTATTAAGCCTCTGCTTCACAAAAACCTTCGTCAAACAGAAAAACCTCACAAACTTCACTGCTTTTGTTATCACAAACACCCGAGGGAGACTATCTACTAAAAACAAATTGTAAAAAACAAAACTGAGAAATTGTACCGGATTATAAAACCCAAAATGATCATTTACTTCCAGCCTATTTAAAAAGGACAACAAAAACTAAAAAACAAAACAAACAAACAAAAAAATACCTATCAGTTGCTTAATATTGTTTTAAGTCAATAAAGTTAATATTTAAATGGTGTGAGGAATAAAACATTTTAGTTTTTATGTTATGTGTTCTGTTTGATTATGATATACACTTATTAAGTCAAGACAAATAGTGTCAGTTAATAAAACCCAAGTACCGTAGTATCCATTACTCCATTAGGCAGTCTGAATTGACATAAGGCAGTCGGTGTTATTTAACTAGCATTATTATTCATTGCTTTATCTTGGACAAAAAACTTTAGACACTTTATATTTTAAAATTAGCAGGGCATCACTCTGCACATTACCAGCTGATAGTCACTAACACAGCTTTGTGCTACAGCATTAAGTTAAATATAATCGTAATAGCAGAAATGTAAACAAATATAAATCCGCTGAATAAGACAGATCATTAATCTTCATCATTTTCCTCTCCTTCCCAAACATGTCCGGATGCTACAATATTAAAGGCCAAGCATATCCTCCACAGACGTACACGAGATAAATAAGTAGACGATATAAATGGTAATTACCTAATCTGCATGATGGTTAATTAAAATAATCTGTTTCATTAACTCAAAATGGGTGAAAATGTCATTTAAAGTATTTAATCAGCTTTAATTACTTTGAGCATTTGGGTTTATGTGCTGGATCAATACACACTCACTGGCCACTTTGTTAGGTACACCTGTTCATCTGCTTGTTAATGGAAATATCAGCCAATCGCATGGCAGCAGTTCATTGCATTTAGGCACTGAATTGCCTAAAGGGCTTACGAGAATGATCCAAAGTAGAGAAAATATCCAGTGAGCAGCAGTTCTCTGGGTGAAAGCGCCTTGTTGATGCCAGAGGTCAGAGTTGAACAGCCAGACTGCTTGGAGCTGATAGGAAGGCAACAGCAACTCAAATAAATGATTGTTACAACCAAGGTATGCAAGAGGAGCGTCTGTTACACCTGTTAACTAACAACAGGAAACTGAGGCGACTGTTTGCACAGGCTGGCCAAAATCAGACAAGAGAAGATTGGAAAAATGTTTCCTGGTACAACAACAAGAAATAAGGAATCCATCATGTCTGTATCAGTGGCTCAGGCTACTGGTGGTGTAATGGTGTGGGGGATCCTTATTGTTTGGAACTAATGAAGTGGCTGGTATATATATATATATATATATATATATATACACACACATACATATACATAGTCATATATATTGCCGTTTCAAAAGCTTGAATTTTAAAAATAAGATTATATATTAAGAAAAAAATCAATGAAGAGAGATTTTGATGCATACAAAAGGTTAGCAGAAACTGTCTCCTGCTGGACGTACTTGGACTGGTATGAGTAAGCAGGAACATGGTCAGTAGCACTGTCCACCTGGATCTGTTGCTGCTGGCCAGCCACGTCCTGTGATGAAGGAGCCACTGTCTGGGGTGAAGCGTCTGTCACCACTCCCTGGACACACACAGAGACACAGGTGGAAACATGTAAGCTTGGAAGAAGACAAGTATGCGGCTGTATCTAGTAAACTTCTCCTTCTGTCTACTCTGTGTTTACATTTGTGGTGTCGCATGCCTGTCTGTCTTGGAAAAGGGACAATTCTTCTGTTGCTTTTCTGCTGCTTATGCGGTTTGTCTTATTTGTTTTCTGTAAAAGGATTTTTTGGTGCAGTTTCATCACAGAAATCAAGAGTCTAAGGATAGAGAATATCTTTCCCGCAGACGTAATACAGACAATTTGATTTGACTTGACATAAAAGTATACCAAAGAGCATTTTTTTGTTTATTCACTTCTCAAACTGACAGACCCTATGGCAGCTCCATCCACTCTAAACACATAACTTCATTTAAAGCAAAGAGTTCTTCCATCCGAAGAAGCCAATATACGTTGAGAAGAATTACACACGCTGTAGAAGTGCGGCCGACGTTTGCTTCGTGCACTACAACAAAAAAATAAAAGGAGCATTTTTATTCTAAGAAGAGCAATACCGAGGAGGCTAAACAATAAAAAAGATGCACAGTCTGTGCATGAGATCATGCCATTAATGAAACATACTTTATATTTTTTGCCGAATTTTAAGTCTAAGGTAGAAACTTTTTTAAGGATGGCTACGTACAATGAATTCATCACAACAGCCTCTTAGCCTTTTTACGTGTCGAGCAATACAGATAGCCACCATCACTGAGTCATCTCAATCACCTTTAACAAGCTCTCAAGGATACTGCGTCCTGTCCATACATCAGCCCTCCAGACACTGGCTGATACAGTGATATACACCCCGCTGCTGACGCTGGCACTGAGAAGACAATTGTGAGGATGAAATAGGCAAGAGGTGCCGTGGGCTACGCTACAACTACATCTCTTTCCTCCGCCTCGCTCCTTCATGACGAAGACTGCAACTTTCTGACGGGGTGGGATGTGGGGGTGGGGGGGGTGGGGGGGGGGGGGGGGGGCGAGGAAGCGACTAATGGCTCTGTCAGTGAAAACTGTCATTGTCCGTTGCCGGTGGGCTAGCCAGAGCTCCGTGGCTGACGGATGTGTGCATGTTCCAGCTACCTACCAGCTTAAACCGGCTGTAGGGGAAGAGGTGGGGTGGAGAGAGAGAGACAGCACCGCCGGCACTGTGTCTCACTTCAGCTCCTGTCATCTGATACACGACTGATAGTCCATCTGAGTACGACCGCACTGTCAGCCGCCAGACAGCTGGCCCGCTCTCCTTGCTGGCCTGCCTGCCTGCCTGCCTGCCTGCCTACCCACCCGCTCTCCACGTTCATCATTTCTCAGCCTGGACTGCCCGAACCTGCCAGGAGCTCAGACAGCCGCCGAGGACGTGAGAAAGTCTACACTGCACTTCAAATGTCTTTCCCAAATACTATAAAACTTCTGACTCATCTTGCTTTGCTTGCAGTTTTTGATCCTTGTTATGTGCTGCTGGTACGAAGCCATTTGTTTAGAGAGAATAAAAGCAATTTGCGCCATGCTTCAAATGTAATTTGTCAATTTAATGACTGTTTAAGTCTACTGATGTGGCGAGCAGGCTTAGAAATGGCGAAGGGAGTGCTTGTGGGTGGAAGTGAGTAGGCTGTTAGTACTAATGATGTCCTCCTATGCGTAAACGTCGACAGATTTTTAATACTTGACGAGTAGCGTGCGCATGCATGTGGGTCTTACTTCGACAGGGACAGCGGTTGGAGGCACAGGAGTGTACTGGGGAATGTAGGTCCCTTGCATAGGCGCCGCGGCGGCTGCAGCAGTCATGTACTGAAACAGAAACAAAAGACACACACGCATCAAAATCCTGTCATGTGGTAATTCTTACAACACACATCGGAACCACAAATTCCATTATAACATTAATCAATACATGCTTTTCACATAAAAAAGCCCTATGTCTATCATAATTCCCTGGAAGACTCATTCAGTGTAATTACTCCCATAACTATTAGGGTGGCAGATTGCTGTGCCCTCAGCATCCTTTGGGGGGCGCTAAAAGAATATGTGTATGTATTGAGCAGAGCAGAGCAGATCAGAAGACTACATAAGGAGAAGGAGAAAGAGGAGAAAGAAGAGATGCCCTGCTGTCCCACCAAGACTTCAGAGGCAAGCAAATGCACTGGGCCACAGCTGAGAAGATAAAAAAACGACAGGGATGAGGAGAGAGAGGGAGAGGAAAGAAAAAGCAGGTGGTCTGCTGCCTGTGGCCTATATTCTTTTAGTCATGCATGCCCTGGCTTTTAACAGGGTGCTAGCTTGCTCCAAGATGGCCATTTTACAGGCGTGACACAGGTTTCGTTACATGACAGCCAGGGGGGGGCTTTCACATGCAATATGAATGAAGACACGGCACTTTGTGCAAAGCCTTTTCTGTAACTTGCTGTGAATGCTTTGTGTGGCGGTGGTAATGGTGAACACACACACACACACATCAGTGTGAGCCTGATTTACTAGTGTGCGTGCTTGTTTTTAATTAGCACATGCCTGTGCATAAAAGATGACTTATCACTATTTGTCCGTCCAACTGTGAATGTGCAAGTTCTCCTGTGTACAGCTGTGTGTGGGATACATACGTGTGTGTGTGTGTCTGTGTTTGAGAAAGACAGACAAAGACAAAGAGGCTTGGAATGATAATGCTGCAGTACAGCGCCAACGGATGTGATCCCAGATAAAAGCCACCAGGCTGCCTCTCCCCCTGGCCTCATCTTCCTGCTGCTTTTCCGGACCAAGCGAAAAGGGAAGTACAATCCCTTTCTTTCTATTTTATTTTTCCCTTTGCCTCTTAGTCCCACCTGCAAGTGCTAAAAAGCGTGTATGCAGTGAATGCCGTACGAGTCGGTAATGGAGGGGCTGCGCCGGGCTGCGAAGCCTTTCTTGGCCGCGGGCCCGGCGGTGCTGGTGAAGTGTCATTACCGGCAGCGTTGCTAATGGATCGGGTACGGCTCCACCGCTCACCGCTAATGAGAGCAGCTAAAGGCCATGGACATGGGTGATTAACTCCCCCACCGTTGCTACGCGCGGCCAGGAGGATGCCCTGGGATGGATGTTAGTGTGGCGTTCGTAGGCGAGCGTGGCTGTGTGGGTCCGGGCAGGGGAATTTAAGGTTATCACACCTTCAGAGCTGTCACACTCAGGATGGGGTGAGGTGGCATATCCAGACTTCCTGACACATTACCACATTACCTCTCCGTGTCGTCCCTTCTTTCCTCTCACCTTCCTGTCACTCTCTCTCTTTCTTGCTCGCTCTCTTTCAACCTGCTAGCGTCTAAAAAGGCCTATCAGATTGTTGAAGTGACCTTCTCCCTGGTGGATCAAAACCATGCATACCAATTTTCCTCGGGACTTTAGGTCTTCGCCTCTCCACCCTATTAACTTATTCAGCCAACTCACCTGTGAGGGCTGCATGAAAGCAAATGAAGGAAAGTAGGAGATAATTAGCAATATCAAAATCTCCCTGTCATAGGGAGAATGTCCATTTGAAAGGTTATATTTCTCTGCAGGACTGCAAAAGGAATTTAAATTAGATTTAACAAGAAAATTTAATAAGATAAGATTTTTTTCTTTTACCATAACCATTAGTTAACCTATTTAATGTGGCAGGTTGAGCAAGGCATATTTCTCCAGTCGCTGCTGCGGCAAGTCAGGGGGATGTCAAGCGCGGCTACAGATAATCGAGTTGCTATAGTGATAAAGATGATTTTTGTCCAATTTCAACACTTTTAATACTTTGCTGTCCATATTCAGGGGACAGGTTTGGGTAATATAAAGCATCCCTAATTGGCCATAAATGGTGTTTCACTCTCCAAGTCACACATATACGTCAATACACATGCACACACACACAGCAGTGCCAGAAGCAGATGGCGTGTGCGTATGTTTGATGAACAGGAGGCCTGAATAGCTCCTTAACGAGAATGGTGTGAGTAGACTCCTTAAGTCTCTTCTCTACCATCACTCTCCATGACATACACCTATAACTACGGTATAAACCGCAATGCAGCAACACCAGGATGAAAATCCATAGCATAGACACAGCCGCGCTGGTTCAGCGGTGGTTTGGGCCTCTGCACCACAATGATGTGTAAAGACACTTTAAGTTTGGTGGGTACGAGGATTTCTCAGCTTTGGTGGAATGTGGCACAGCACATTAGCATTTCCAAATGTTCACATAAATCTTCTGCCTCTTGGCCTGCCACTCAAGCTCCGCATCTATCCATCCTCTGTGCGTTGACGCTCTCTTTTTCAGTTGTATCGTCTGCAAGGTGAGGGATAATAGCGGGTCAAGGCTAGAACATCCAGCTACTCAGTGTATGTTATTAATGGCCATGCGGCGTGGGGGAAGGGCTCTGATGATTACTGATCTAAAAATCACAGTGAAGTTCTATTGGAAATGCACATCAATAGTTGTGAATTACAGTGCTGTCCCACTTCACTGTGACAAGCTCTTCATATCCTCATCCCAAGGGTTTGTTAAGACTGCCTGCAGAGATTAATGCCAGTAAAATCAGTCACTTTTATGGTAGAAAGCTTTTATTTACGACTCACTCTCCCTCACCAGGATATTGTTTAAACTTTTTGACCACTGGTGCTATCAGTGTTTCCCACAGAATTACACTGCTTTGTAAGGAGACAGGGGCATATACTCGTACATATATGCGCGCGAGTATGAAAGAAGAAGCTGTTGCCGTGGGTTCCGGTTGGAGTGGCCCTTCAGCTCACAGCAGGTATGAAGACTACCGTCGCCAGCTGCAGTTCAAAATGTGGAGCTGGAGTCTGTCCGACTGCAGATTCTTGCAGCTGATTGACATTGAGGACCACTCAACCTGCTTGCTTCCTATGAGCCAGACTTTCTTGTTATTTAAAGTGGTTTTGAGAAACAGGCTTTCTGAAGGTCTTTCAAAGTTATTCTTTGAACATTGGCTGCTTTTTCTCTCATTTTCAGTCCAGTCCTTTTTTCTTCAGAGAAGCATTTTCTTTATTTCTTAAGCCACTTGGCACTAACCTTTTAATCATTCAAGCATAAAAAGGCTTGAATGACTTGTGAACCAGTGTTGTGTCTGCACATAGACAACTTTGCAAGAGAACCAGTTTGCTCCAATTTATTTAGTTGAATTTTTGAAAAATGTCCAATTAACATAGTTTGACAGCATAAAGTTGTATTTTTTCACCAAAAAGGTGATTCACAAAGAGCTATTGACGCAACATTTGGCATATCTCGGTGTAGTGTTTCCTTAAAAACGTGAGGAAACTAGACAGGGAGGACAAAATAAATGGTAGGCCTACAAACTATCTATAGCAGATGAACAGTATCTGAAGGCCAGGACACAGAGAGATGCATCTGGCCTTTCACTTGTCTGGAAAACAGGGAGAAAAGGCCAAGCTATGAACTGAACTGGACTGAAAATCAGTGAGTACAGGAAATATTTGGTTCAAATCGCTACCAATATGGTGGAGGTCAGGAGAGAAGTGCAACAGGTGAATCTTGTCAAAATTGATGGAATTATAAACACAGGAAAGTACCATTAGATATTGATCCACCATGCAGTGCCATTTAGAAAGAGTCTGACTGGCAGTGGCTTCATTTTTCATCATGACAATGATCAAGAAGGCTGGAAAACTATTCCTGAAGACTATTTAAAGGAATTAAAAGAAGGCTTGTCTAAGAGAGTTCAGACTGTGTTGAAGAATAAAGGTGATCATACCAAATACTGACTTCTTAAAATTGCACAAGCCCTGGTTTTGCCTCATATGACGTATTACTTTATATATTTCCATGTTTCATCAAATCGCAGCACCTATTTCCTGTTTTCGTAGCAAAATATAAAAGAAATGAGGGGAGGTCACTGATTCCCGATCCAGCCTTTAGATTCAGGATCAGACCAACATCACAGCTCCAAATATTTCAAAAGAATGTAAACCTGGACTAAGACAAAATAAAGATAGTTCAAGAGTGTTGCATTAAAAATAATCATCCCAGTCTTGCAAAGACCAAAGAGCTCGGTGGTAGGGGGAATCAGCAGGGTGTCAACATGTGTTACAGTCCGAAGTCGAAGAGGAAGAAGAAAGTGCATGCTCGTCAACTTTACCCATGCAGGGAAAGCTTACGAGCATGCACACGCACAGATGTATGTAGAAAAAAGCAAAAACACGAGGGAAGCTGTCCAGATAATAAAGGAAAACGCTTCATACAAATCTGTCTTCCTGTGACACAGATGCTGTCAATCACCGCTGTCACCATGACAACAGAGTTCTTCATGCCATGACAGAAAGAGGATGGAGAACACTGAGGGAAGGTCACCTCCTGTCATGTCAAACAATATGTCGTTCGCACAAACGTAGATGCTGACAGCCATGCAATCACACACAGACACAAATATCAAAAGGACGAACAGAGCGCACGCACATGTGCACATGCACGTGCACAGCGACTAACAGGGACACGAGGCATGACAGATAGACTCCTGTTAAGTGGTGAGACCTCGAAGACGGTAAATAAATCAGCAACAGAGCAATATGCACCAAACAAGGTAAAATAAATCAGCGTGAAGCATGGATGGCATGTTTATGTGTGCCATCCATAAACAGTGCGCCTGAGGTTCTTTAGCATTCTGTAATCAAGTCGTTCAAGTCAGACAGACACCAAGCTGAACTGGATGAGTTCAAAACAGAACATTTTCTGGTGAAGCAGCTAAATTCCAAAGCAGTGACCATTAGGAGGCAACGATCCATCCTCATTCGTTATGAGGCGAGGTTTTTCCTTGCCGCTCCTTTTTAAAGCCTCACCCTGCAAGCTGATCTGCGCTGCAAAATAACACGGCATTCTCGGAAAGCTACGGTCACCACACCAGTGTGACAGCTTGGGCGGACTGAGAACATTTGGTTCTTTTCTTGGAGAGAAAAAGGAAGCCACAGCCATACACAAACAGCCGCAGCGAGGCCTGGAACAGCCAAGAGTATTCTGAGGTGTGGCTCTACTTCAGCAGCCAGAAGCATGATAAGTTGTTGACTCTGGAGACGGTGCTTACTGCAGGTGCTCTTCTGCGGTGAAGGCTAAGTCACGTGACCAGTAGGGGCATTCAAAATAACCTCACCGCTTCTGTGTGTACACTTGAGGAATGTGCTCAAAGAGTATGTGGTGTCAAGTCCAGTTAAATACATGAATAGTTACAGATCCTTGTTCCTAACCCCTTCTTTTTAACAGGCTTTCCCAATCATGAAAGGGATTTTGCATCTGGTGTAGGAAACGCGTCTCAGTTCCCCAAGATGATCAAGTGTGGCATGGCGTGCATGTTAGTTCAGCCGTAGAGAGGTTAGGCTACACAGCACATTGCCTCAGGAAAGCTAAGTACGCATAAAGGGGAGAGGTAGAAAGGGTAAACCCGAAATGAAAAAAGCAGACAGAGAGCTTTAACCCACTTTCTCCTATAATACAACCCATCAAACATCAGAAGCCATCATCATAGATTAGCCTGTCTCTAATCCTGGCTGTTAGCACAGCTGGGGCAGATTAGGGAGGGGGCATTCCTGACAGAGCCAACATGGCGTCACAGTCGCTGACAGCTCACCTGGAAACACATGGATAACTGTACAATGCAGCACTGTTTCAATCATACACACCCAAACACACACACAGAGATCAAACGTAGTTCTGGAGCAAAGCTGTCTGCCTGCCCGCCTGCCTGCGGGCAGCAGGGTTAGGGCAGGAAGTCAGGCTTCAGAACCGTGTGACACCTCTAAGTCGACTTGATCCTGAAACAGGTGGGGAGTTCACGGTTTAGGGGCCAGCAACTGTAAGTGAGTGTGTGGAAAACTGATGGAGCGATAGATTTTCTGTGCGATTTAGAGAGCGAGGAGAGACAGAAAAGTGTGAGAAAGAAACAGAAATTAGGGGGTGAAAGTGAAAAAGGTGGAGAAGCGAGAGGCCTGTCACACTGTTGAGCTTCACAGGAAGTCTGTTTAATGTGGAAGATCAGGAAGGAAATACGCTCTCTCAATATGTGGCTGTGAACGCATGCTGTGTAAAACAAATGATATGGCAGCTCCGTGGCTGAGCACATGTGGCGACAGCCTAAGAAGGTTTGGCTTCTTTGAAAGGAAATGTAAAACCCATCTCTTACTCAGTGTTTCTAAACTAAACGAACAATGTTCTCTGAGATGAAAAGCCTCCAACTCGGTCATACCGACCTATAGCACCCCTCACAACAACTTGAACATTTCTTTTTCATCTCTCAAGACTAGACGCAGATTTTTTTAGATATTTTCCAACTGTATACTGGAATAGAGGAAACAAATAACAAAAAACAACCGACCACGTATATTTAAAGTGCACCCTTCTATGAATCGATTTGATTTCATTTTGGAGCAGACTACATGTCATCTACCCTGCAGACACCCCGGGATACTCCACTAGAAACCGGAATGTATTGCTGGGGAAAGAAAGACACCTGGATTACACTGCTTACCCACCGTGACCGGACATCGGATAAGCAGAGGAAAATTTGGTTGTGCTTGCTGTTACTGTCGAGTGTAGGTATTTCTTAGAGTTAAGTGACTTCCAGTAAACATGTAAAATATGCACTGAGGACGACACTCAAAGCAACAGGTTGTTGCTAGTACAGCTAACATGTTGGAGCACTTCAAAATGTCCTTGTAGCCAGATTCTGTCACGATGATCACGGCAACTATGTGTGCTTGTGTGGGGTTATCTGTGTGTGGTTCGCTGTGACACAGCGAATCCTACTCACACTTCCTGTAGTGCCCAGGGACAGATGGTTCATCTGCTGAGTGAGAGGGCCCATCATATTGGCAGGCTGCATGGACATAGTGTGGTCCATGGCTGGCGTGATCACTGCACCCTGAGGGAAGCAGGTAAAAACAAACAAACAAATAAAAACAAAAAAAGGACAAGGTGAGAAGAATTAAGGAACAGAAGAAATGATGGAGCATTTTGATTTAGTGAATTTCTCTCTCTGATTAACTATGCGGGCTTACATAAGCCTTAAGCGAACTTCCACAAGTAGTTGCTAGTCCTCATACTGTCTAAATATAAATTATATAGTCCTTTAGACTAGGCGAAACAAAGTGAGATGAAGTACAACATAAGAGAATGTCAGCATGAGGACAGAAAGAAGAAAACTTGGGTTAGCGATTGAATCATCAAAAGCATGAAATGAATAGAAACAGAGGACGACAGGAGGGTTTTTGGGCACAAAAAGACGGACGGTGTCAATAATCAGCAACAGAACACAGGGACCAATACACACCACTGTCTTTAGTCTATCAAAGCCATCACTATCTGCTGCCGATGTATCAGCAGTATGATTTTTTTTTGGGGTTGCCGAGTGAAAATGCTTTCTCTCCGTCCCTCGCTCTCACTTGCTCGCTCTTGAGCCTGTCCTCCCAGTATAATGCACAGCATGTTTTTCCCTAACGGGCGGATGAGAACACTAGAAGCTTCTTTTTCACGGTGCAGTGAAACATGAGGGAAAGCGATGAAACCATTGTTGCTCCATTTCCTCAGCACTGAAGCCTTCGAAGGAATGCATTCAAAACCAGCCCTTTTTCTTCTGCTCGGCTCTCTTCTCTTGTTGTGCGCTCGTAACACTGTAACGATGCCTATGTGTGTTTGTGGGTAAGCCTGCAACACACTGTGTGTAACGAGTGTGAAGGAGGACAGTACTGTCTAACTTCAAAGTGTGTGTGTGAGGGTGCAATTTAAGTAGTGTATGCTTGGGAGTGTGTGTGCATGTGTGTACCCCACTGGCGACTCTGTGTGGGCCTTTTGGAGAACAAACTGTGCAGACACAGCCTGTCAGAATTGCTCTGCTTGTCTACTCCCTGCATTCCCAACACAGGCAGCTAAACCGCTCTTCCTTCCTCCCTCTCCTCTTCCATCTCTGCTACCTCTAGCTCAATATAGAAGCTTCACATGAAACTTTGTGGAGGTACACAAACAAGAAAGAAACTGGATAATGAGTGGACACAAAAAGTAGGATTAGTTGTCACCTCTTCATGTCCTGGACTAGTGTTGTTGAAAACTGTAAGGCTAAATGAATAGCCGTGAGGTCAATTAGAGACATAAAGGAGAACGCCTTATAGGAAAGAACCACGAAACACATGAATGTATCAAGTTCTGAAACCTTGAAAATGTTTTTTTTGGATACAAATATTAAGGCAGGTGACTCAACAATGACAGTAATTACCAGTCACTAAATAAATGTAATGTTTGATAACAAATAAAGGCGAGGAGGAGTGAAGAAGGTAATCAAATACAATCTTGTGAAAAAGAAGGTTTTCACAGGACTCACTGCATGGTGAGTCCTGGGGTGTACTTAGTTGCTTTCAACTATGTACACCCCAGGATTCAATAGCTTGTTTAACCGCCTTTAGGAGCAATAAGTCGAAGTAATTGTTTTCTGTCTGACTTTATCAGTCACTCACATTGTTGGGGAGGAATTTTAGCCGCTCTTCTTTGCATCATTGCTTCAGTTCATTGAGGTTTTCAGGCTTTTGTTTATACACAGTTCACTTAAGGGCTCGCCGCAGCATTTTGATCAAGTAGAGGTCTGGGCCATTGTGACACCTTGATTTTTTTTATTTTTCAGACATTCTGTTGCAGTTTTTCTGCTTTGTTTGGGGTCATTGTCCTATTTCATGACCCAGTTAGAGCAAAGCTGTCCAACAGGTGGCCTCACATTTGTCCACAGTATTCTAGAGTCACGTGGTCGACTCAGTGACAATAAGGTGGCGCAGGTCCTCTGGCTGATAAACAAGCCCGAATCATCAACCCTCTACCACTGTGCTTGTCTTTTGGAATGAGGTGTTTGTGCTGGCAGGCTGTTTGGTTTTTGCTCAACATGATGCTGCAGATTAAGGTCCAAATGTCTCCACATTGGTGTAATCTGTCCAAAGAACACTGATCCAGAAGTTGTGGGGTTTTTTTTCAAATGCAACTTTGCAAACCTAAGCTGTGCTGCCATGTTTGTTTTAGAGAGAAAAGGCTTTCTCCTGGAAACCCTTCCAAATAGGCCAAACTTGTTTAGTGTTTTTCCTAATTGTACTCTCATAAACTTTAAGATTTAACATGTTAATGGAGGCTTGTAGCTCTGAGAAGTAGCTCTTGGCATTCTGCAGTTTCTCTGAGCATTGCGCGTCGAATTCGCTGAGATGTCCACTTCTGGGGATATTGCAACATTATGTTAACACACGCTTAAATGTTCCCAATCAGCAAACAACAAACTGCTTTTATAGAGGTGTTTAGACTCGCTGATGATCAATTAATCAAGTGCATTCGATCACCAACCTCCGGCTGCTACTTTCCCACTTACTGGAAGCAGTAAGGATGTGATTTTCTTTTTTTTTTGTGATCAACATTTTATTGATTTAAAACGGGGTTGGGGGGGGGGGGGGGGGGGGGGGGTACAGACATATACAGCACAACTGTAAACTGCAGTAGCAAAGCAAACATTAGCAAACAAGGCATAGGGACAGCAAGGAAAAGACACAAAAACACAAAGTTAAAACCAATTATTGCCTCTTCCAGGAGATAACTCTGGATGAGAAGATTTTCCAAGCGTCAACAGTCGTGGGTCGAGCTTTATTTAATTTTGCTGTGGTATGTTCAAAACCAATAACACGGATAAGACATCATCTCCAGAATGATTCCATACAAATGTCAGGACAGAACCATTGCTTTGTAATAGTCTTCTTTGCGGATGTAAATCCAGCGAACAACATTTTGCATTGCATTTGTTTTAAGGAGATTTCAGAGGTATCATTAAGGAGACAAAGACCAGGATTGGGAACATAAAAAACTTCCAGTACCTCAGATAACACAGAGTTCACAAAGACCCAAAAATCGGATACCACAGGACAGTCCCAAAACATGTGCAAAAACGTGCCAGGTGATGAATCATTGCAGATGTGACAGTAATACGTAGCCTGTAGTTTCATCTGGAACCTCCTATAGGGCGTAATGTATGTTCTGTGTATGGTTTTGAAATGAATTAATTGATGCGCCAGGTTCTTAGAAGTCAAACTCAGATTAGACCACACTGTATCCCAGTCTATATTAACCTGTAGTTCTCCCAGTTCCCTGACCCAAATAGATTCAATGGGCAGGGACTTCATACCATGTTCAGCTAATTTGTTGTAGATTTTGGAAACAGAGGGTCTGCCAGATTTAGGCAGGATCCAGTCCAACATGGGATGAGAGGGAAGAGGAGAGTCCCAGGGGACACCGTATGCTTTTAAAGCTGATCTGAGCTGCAGATATACAAAGTAAGAAGATGCAGGAAGAGAAAAACGTGTCCTTAAGTCCTGAAATGAGCAAAGGCCTTGGGCGTTGAATAGATCATCAAAAAGGTTTATCCCGAGTGAGAACCAAGAGGGTTGAACAAATGGTCGGCTGCCACATAGTAATTTTAAATTATGCCAGAGTGGTGAGCTTTTACAAAATTTAACTGGAGCACCCAGCCGCCGTTCTATCTTCCTCCATACCTGTATAGAGTTGGCAATAATAGGTCCAAATTCGTTGTTGTTGTAGAGCGTATTGGCGGGAACATTAGCAAACAGAAGATCTTGTAGTCTATGCGGTGCTGCCTTGGCGGATTCGATCATTTTCCACGCAGTAGTAGTCTCTGGGTTGACCCACGTACTAAGCGCCCTGATTTGGAATGACCAGTAATAAAACTCAAAGTTTGGTACTGCCAGGCCACCAAACAATTTGGGCCGCTGCAATGTTGACAAACGTATCCTAGGCCTTTTGCCATTCCAAATAAATTTAGACACCGCGGAGTGTATGTCTTTAAAATAAGTTAGAGGAGGAGAGAGTGGCAACATAAAAAAAAGGAAATTAAGCCGTGGCAGTATGTTCATCTTTACTGTGTTGATTCTACCCTGAAGCGAAGTTTTTAAATTGTCCCATCTTTGAAAGTCGGATTTGATCTTATTTAGCATAGTAGTAAAATTCTCCTTGATTATCTTTGGAATACTATTATGAATTGAAATGCCCAGATAAGTAAAAGTGCTTTTGATCTGAACACAACCGGGTAAGGAAACTTTCGTAGCTTTATCGTTCAAAGGCATCAAAGCAGATTTCGACCAGTTTATTTTGTAGCCAGATAGAGAGCTGAAATGGTCAAAGTTTTTAATCAATGGATGGATGGACGTCTCATAGTTGTCCAAAAACAGAATAATATCATCCGCATATAGAGATATGATATGATTATGACCACCAATTCTTATGGGAGAAATCGTGGACTGTCTAATGGCTTGCGCTAAGGGCTCTAGAGAGAGGCAGAACAGGAGAGGAGAGAGAGGGCAACCCTGCCTCGTTCCACGCTGCAGCGTGAAAGGGGGAGAGACCAGGTCCCCTGTTAAGACACTAGCAAGAGGTGAGTGATATAGTGTTTGAATCATAGCAACAAATTTCTGCTTAAACCCAAAGTGTTTTAATACCATCCACATATAGTCCCACTCTAGCCTATCAAAGGCTTTTTCTGCATCAAGTGAAAATACTGCACATGGATTTTGATAGCTGTTAGCGGCATCTATGATGTGCAACAGCCGTCTTATGTTATCAGATGCAAGCCGCCCTCGGATAAATCCTGTCTGGTCTGCATTGACCAAAACATGGATAACTCTTTCCAGGCGCAATGCGAGAGCTTTTGCAAATACTTTAAGATCAGTTGTGAGCAGAGATATCGGTCTGAAACTAGAGCACTCAAGAGGGTCCTTTCCCTTTTTTAAGAGAAGGGTAATAAGTGCTGTTTTCTGGTCTCTATGGAAGGACCCATTCCGGATTGCAAAATTAAATGAGCCGAGCATGAGCGAGCCTATTGTATCCCAAAGTTCTAGAAATAGTTCTGGCGGAAGGCCATCCAGTCCAGGTGATTTACCTTTGTTAAGGTCTTTCAGCGCTCTATGCAGCTCATCTAGAGTTAATGGGGCCTCTAGCTCATCCTGATCTGCTTGTGGAATATGAGGTAGATCCAGATTCTCGAGAAAGCTATTACAGATAGTATCCTTAAAATTGATATCTGATTTATACAGATTTACAAAAAATGACGAGAAAGTGGTGTTAATGGACTGGGGATTTGTCGTAATTTTACCGTTTGCAGCTGTTATAGCTGGAATATGTGCCCTTGTTTCACATTCTTTCAGCATAAGTGCCAACAAATGACTAGGACGCTCTGATTCAAAATAGTACTTCTGTCTAGTTCTATGCAAGATGAACTCTGCTTTAGGATGTGATTTTCTTTTCACATGACAGTAAGGTTGATATATCCCACCCGAACTTAAACTAAGATTAAATTCCCTCGTGGATATGCAGACGGGAGTCTTTGCACACCACGGGCAAGTAGTTGTACCTATTACACCCACATTCTAAGCTGCTGGGAGTGCACTTCAAGGACACATACATACACTCAACAAAAATATAAACGCAACACCTTTGTTACTGCTCCCATTCCCCATGGGATGGACGTAGAGACCTAAAATTCATTCCAGATACACAATATAACCATCCCTCCCAAACAGTGGTCACAAATCAGTCCAAATGTGTGGTAGTGGGCACATCTGCTATATTGAGATAATCCATCCCACCTCACAGGTGTGCCACATCAGGATGCTGATCTGACATCATGAGTAGTGCACAGGTGTACCTCAGACTGCCCACAACAAAAGGCCACCCTGGAATGTGCAGTTTTGTCTCACAGCAAAATGCCACAGATGCCACAAGCAATGAGGGAGCGTGCAATTGGCATGCTGACAGCAGGAATGTCAACCAGATCTGTCGCCCGTGCATTGAATGTTCATTTCTCAACCATAAGCCGTCTCCACAGGCGTTTCAGAGAATATGGCAGCACATCCAACCGGCCTCACAACCGCAGACCTCGTGTAACCACACCAGCCCAGGACCTCCACATCCAGCAGGTTCACCTCCAAGATCGTCTGAGACCAACCACCCAGACAGCTGCTGGAACAATTGGTTTGCACAACCAAACAATTTCTGCACAAACTGTCAGAAACCGTCTCAGGGACGCTCAACTGCATGCCCGTCGTCCTCATCGGGGTCTTGACCTGACTCCAGCTCGTCGCCGTAACAGACTTGTGTGGGCAAATGCTCACATTCGATGGCGTCTGGCACGTTGGAGAGGTGTGCGCTTCACGGATGAATCATGGTTCACATTGTTCAGGGCAGATGGCAGCTGAGAATGTCCCAGTTCTTGCATGGCCAGCATACTCACCGGACATGTCACCCATTGAGCATGTTCGGGATGTGCTTGACCGGCGTATACGACAGCGTGTACCAGTTCCCACGAATATCCAACAACCTCGCACAGCCATTGAAGTGGAGTGGACCAACATTCCACAGGCCACAATTGACAATCTGATAGACTCCATGCGACGATGTGTTGCACTGCATGAGGCAAATGGTGGTCACACCAGATACTGACCGGTTCTGGGTCCCCAGACCCCCAATAGCGCAAAAAACTGCACATTCCAGGGTGGCCTTTTGTTGTGGGCAGTCTGAGGTACACCTGTGCACTACTCATGATGTCAGATCAGCATCCTGATGTGGCACACCTGTGAGGTGGGATGGATTATCTCAATATAGCAGATGTGCCCACTACCACACATTTGGACTGATTTGTGACCACTGTTTGGGAGGGATGGTTATATTGTGTATCTGGAATGAATTTTAGGTCTCTACGTCCATCCCATGGGGAATGGGAGCAGTAACAAAGGTGTTGCGTTTATATTTTTGTTGAGTGTAGTTGGTGCCCTAGTAATAAAGTATTTCTTTTTGGACAAGTAATGTGTTGACACCAAATTTGAGGACATGTAGATATCTACACTGAGCTTGGCATACTCGCTCTGTTGACGAAACATCAGTCAGACCCAACAGACACTTTGGAAGCTTGTGGAAACATAGCACTGCCATTAGAAGAAGAAAAAGAATACACCTTAAAGCTCAAACTTAATACTAATCTCAGTGGAAAAAATGGTTTCTGATAGATTTTGTTTTTTATTGTGAACTTGATTGTGAAGTTTGTTGATGAAGGTATGTTTAAATAAAAAAGACGAGAATATAAGCTCTATATATTTTTGACCACACTTAAAACTGCTAATCAACAAACGATATTTACAAAAGTACAAGTATCTTGTAGTGTAACACTTATATATTATCAGATTCTTACTGATGTATCAACATGTATGCAGGCAGTATTTTCTGACAAATGTAACCACTTTACATGCTGCTGAGTACTTTACTGTATAATCATACTTAGTGTCCTAAAAATTGACCCTATATTTTGTATATAAGCTGAACTGACAAATTATAGCAGCAATATTAATGCAGTCAAAAGCACACAGACTTATAAAGTAGCACCAAATGAAAATACCCAGTACTATTCTGCCACTGGCTGTGACAGATGAATAAATAAAGGGAAAGGGGAAATGAGGAAAGAGAGACAGAAAGACACTGTGAGGACAGGAGAGAGATGATTAAGCAAAGATGGAGGTCACGGGGAAGACGGGAGTGAAGAAAGATAGATGAGGGAAGTGAAGCCAGAGACTTGGAGAGAAAAAGTGGAATTTTGGAAAGAGAGAGAGAGAAGTCAAAGACCGAGAATGAAAAAGAAGACAGATGAGTAAGGCGGAAGAAAAAAAAAAGAGAGAGGAGAAGTGAGAAGGAAGCAGCAGGGGCTGTGGGCTACCTGTTACCGTTTCAGCCTCTGACAATGCCTTTATAATGGGAAAGGGAGAGCAACGGAAAGGCTTAATTCACAGATGTGTCAGGGAGAGTTAAGCCGATTTGTGATTTCGATTTTCTGTGTTTGTGAGACTGAGTGTCTGTGAGAGAGAGGGTTTAAAGTGTGTGCGTGTGTGTCTGTGTGCAAAAGCGTCTGTCTGGTTGTGCGTCTGTCCATTGATGGGCTAGAGAGGAAAGAAAATGAGAAAGAGATTGACACAAAGAGACAATATATGTTTTTGATTTGTCCTCTGTGTGTAAGAGAGAATAAGATAATGCCTGCTGCAGACGTATCTGTTACAAATGTACGAGACGATGTTTACAGAGCTCCGCAATGTATGCACATGTATTCCTGTTTGTGCATGCGTCTGTGTGCATGCGTGTGGAAAAGCCAGTCCTGCTTAAGGTGGTATTGATTCTGCTTTAGACCGGAGATGAGAGGATATCCACTCATTGCCTGTAAAATACATTGATATACGCTCAACGGCTTGACACAATGTACAGTAAATAAGAAATCTTATAAAAATTCTTACAACCAGCAGTGTTTTCTTTTAATGACTATCGCATTACAAGCACTTGCTTATGAAACACTGGTTGGTATCAGCTGATATTCATTACCTTGACTTTACATCTGCTGATCAGCAACACCAATTGTAAAAAAGGTGAGGCAACTACATAAATGTCACACAAATAGTGACTGTTTTTACTGCCTGGTCCATTACAGCTGAAGGATCTCCACCACATGCAGCAGGCTATTAAGATAATTTACATTCAGGTTCAGACCTCCATATACTCAAGATGCAGTCAGCTAAGCAGTATGCTCAGGCTGCTGGTATCAGACTGAAAGCAGTATCTCCTTTTTACTAAACATGTCCTTCTGGGGGACGCCCAGGATTTCATCCAGTTCTGTAAACACTAAAAGTGTGCTTTCTGGGACTGGGATTTCTGTCTTAGGCAGGCACAGAAGGACAACTGCCTTCAAAATGAACATAGTGTAATATTTTAGAGCGAAAAAAGAAAATAAAATGAGAAAACTGTTATGGACTTCCTGTAAAGATAAGCATTACAGTGTCTGATTCTGCTGACATGAAAACTGATCAGTATCAGCCGAAAAAACCTGATCACAGCACCCCCACAGCTAGCTATTTTTGCTAATCTCTCACTGCTGCAGGTTATAATTTCCCACATTATTGCATATCTACCCTGCTGCTTCAAGCCGGTGTTGATACATGTAACTACCTTGGGGCAATACCTTCACTCGGAAAACAGCTTGAGGCTACAAAGAGAGGTTCACATTCTTTTCCTCACCTTGCAGGTCCCTATGTTTCACTATTTGCAAGAAGATCACTGTGTAGTGTTTTACTGCCAGCCTGGTAAGAAGAGACCATGCTTATTTATATGCTTTGTGTTGGGGGAAGATGTTGATTAAACTCGGGGAATGAGAAGACAAAAGACTGGCACATTAAAAGCCTCAAGAACGCCAATGGGCCGAGGCTGTATTTCTGAGTCTTTGGCTAAAACAAAGCTTCATTTGTCTCGGGCCCATGAAAGACGACCTGCATTTGACTCAGTGCATTCCTCGCTGTATTTGACAGTTGCTTTCTCCATGTGAGGCACTGTGGTTTGGACACTGATGCTCGTTTGTACTAGTTAGCGTGTTTTGTGTCAGTGGAAATGAGACATGCACACTCCATGCTTCAGGGTCTTAATTCTGCAAAGTACGTACTGTGACTATCCAGCTTCATGACTCCAAAGAGCTTCATCTTGGTCCCCTAACAAGGCTATATGGGGATGAGCTTTTTGTCCCCATGAGGAAGACAAGTCCCCATAATGTCAAAGTGTAAACAAGCAGCATGACAAACCAGCAACATGACAAATACCCTCCCTAATGCAATCATGCTCACACACGCAGCACATCTGCAGATGGCTGAGTGGTAACGGCACCCAACTGCACCAGGCTCACCCACTTGAAGGCTAAACTATTGGTAATGACTGTCTCTCTACAAAAACTACAGAAAAAACAACACAAAACAAAAACTTGTGAAGTAATATGAATGTGTCTTCTAAAGGTGTCCGTATTTACCCTGTTCTGTGGTTGTGCTGTATGTCACCTACTTCAACTGTGACCATGTTTTCCAGATGTCCTCGGGCACCTTTGTATTCGGGTAAGCACAGAAAAGGGAGCCAGCATTTCGGGTGCTTCAAACTAATCTTCAGTGGGAATCCCTCCTTAGGGCTAACAGACTACCAGGGTTTCTCAACTATTAACAACAGAGTCTGTCTACAGGACCAAATGTGCTATAGACTGATCCAGGACAGTGAACAGCTTACTTTACCCAAGTGGGGCAGCAAATAGTAGCGCAGACCAAAAGATAGCAATGAAGGAGCCTCCCAAGCTGACAGTGATGTGTGTAGCGGCTTAACTCGGTCTTTGTGATCACAGGGATACTTGGAATCTGATTTTGTAATGGTTTTTGGAAATCTTAATTGCAAACACAGGAAAGCCCTGCAGGGAAGACAGAGAACTGGTACTAAGAAACTGAAGCAGCCGAGGGGTTGCAAAAAATGTAAGTTAACAGATTAACATGTGGAGCATGATACAGATGAAAGATTCCTCACCTCTGGTTATGTGGCAATGAGGATTATCTACATTGTATAAATTTGTCCTATGCAATGAAAAGGCAATAAGAGCGATGATGAATCTGCTTTTCCCCGCCTATTTACGCATCAGCTTGTCTATCATCTAGAATACTACATATTCAATTTACAATAGGTGGCAGATGAGGTGCACAGGTTAAACTTGCAGGTCAAAATCTGGGAGCATGTATAACCAAATTGCCGTGGCTGAGATGGATTATGGTAATGCTGCTGCTTTGTAATCTTATATATATGTGTGCGTGTCAGTGAAGGAAAGCAAAACTAATAATTTCCCCCAGTAATATGATGGCTTGTGACTATAAAATGATTCTAGTAATATAGTTATTATGAAAAATAAAGCACCAACTTCTGCATATCGAATAGGACATGCTATTTGGATGGATTTGTAGCGTGCGTTTGTGTGTTGTGTTTCTTAATGTGTGTATGAGGCGATAAGGGTGCTAGATGAAGCATGTAACAGTATTTGTCATGTCTTCATGGGAGGTCCATTCCTCTCCACGGTCGGACTGTGCTCGTTTATCAGCCGTTCTCTGACTGCCTTTTGTAGACAAATAGATCATTTCACACACAAGGATCTCTCTAGAATGTTTACTCTATTTATAAAAACCAAAAAAGGGGGGAAAAAAGATTAGAAATCCAATTAAAAACACAGCCAGCTAATAAAGCCTGCCCACCAAAGCATATCAGCTTTGTCTCCAAACATATTTTTTTGCTACTATCGCAAAATTTGTTGAAGTAATATCCAAAAAGCTTACAGTGAAAATGCAGCCACTCAATCTCCTTGTCAGTCACCTGGTGTCTCTGCAACAGTATTGTTCTTACATATATATGAAACCTTAACCCTGACAAGACAATTTTTTATTTCCTGGCACGGACACAGTAGGTGCAGTTGTAGTCTGAAAGGGCAGAAGAGAAGAGAAACAGGACAGAGTGAGACAAAAATGAGGGAGAAATGAGAGCTAGGTGTACAGGAAGGAGTGCAGAGGGAGCGGGGATGGAAAAAAATAAAAGAGAAACTCAAGGACGAGTGTAGCCCCGTCTCAAATTCTGCCTCGCCAGTCAAATCCATGAGACCAACATAATGTTCCCTCTCTGAATCCAAGGAGCATTTTTAATGTCAAGCGGGGAGATGGGTATCACACAGCGCACTGATTCAACCCTATTCGATGAGGGCTGATAGTTACGGTTCACGTTCTCACAGACCCAGTGAACGTCTATTCAAAGCAGGGAGAACTGGCCGGAGTGCAACGGCAGAGGAATTCAATAATTCACCTCCAGTATGTAAGGGCTGGTGCACTCAGGCAAATGCACACTTGAAGCACATACAGTTCAGAATGAGGAAAAAGGGGGGGGGGGGGGGGAGGGTAACTCATGGGGAAAGACAGCAATGCTGCGCATGGCTGGCACAGCACTTAGTCCGGCACTCGTTGGCAGTGCGAACTGAATTTAAGAGCACGTACATGTGATTGATGATCTGTATGTAAGTAAGATTTACCACTGGAAGGAATGTGTTGTGTGCGTGTAGGCATTCGCACGTGTTAGCTGCACGTATGCATTTGTCTTTTTGGGGCCTCTAGTTCTTTAATTGTTCGTACTTTTTCAAGGTCTGCTGATTTCTGTAGCATTGACCAGGCAAGTGGTCGTGTTTTGACATGACCTGTGAGAACATCTCACAGACGATGAGAAAGGAAAGAAGGAAGACAAATGATAAACTAAAGGAAAAGGAAAGAAGAACAACCCATGTAAGAACAGACTGCAGACTCGTTTAGACGTCCACTTAAGGAAAAAAGAAAGAAAAAGAAACGCTGTCACTTTCTATCAGGTTTCCCGCAGAGAACATCTTGCGCATTAATTGAAGATAAGCAAATTTTGAAAACTGTTAGTCACCCTTTCTAACTGCTAACAAAGCGCCGGCTCCTCTGTGGGATGAAGTCCAGTTTCGTATGGATAGACTTGTCAAACTTAATCTACTCAGATACAAACAAACACCTTTTGCCTTAGAAGTACATGCTGCAGTGCTCTCTGTTTACTGTGCAATAAGGCAAGTAGCGGTCAAGTTGCTTTCAGTGTCAGCAGTTTGATTTACTTCCATTCAACACAACATCTATTATTTCCAACAAATTGCTGCTTAACGCAGTTAATGGACTTCAGGTTTACAAAGGCAGCGGAGGGCTGAAATGAAGAAAAACATCAAATTAGGTTAACAAATCAATGCGGTATCATTAGTATCGGCAGTAGCTAACTAACAAGGGGTTTTAACAATATACGGCTCCACCAGCACTTTGCACAATTTTGCGAAGAAGAGAAATTTGTCCTGCTGAGAGATACTCAACTCAGCAACACCAAAGCCAGCATATCATTTCAGAGTAAGTTTACCATAGCAGGCATGCTGTTTTTTAAAGGCTCAAGTAGAAAGTACAGACAACTTCATATAAGCATAAAAAATTCATATGAGCACTTTAAAAATCAAAAAACAACAACAGCCTGTCAGGCACTCCAGAAGAAAACGTCGTTATATTTTGTAGGAACAATGTAAAACACAGAGAGATCTGGCATTTGCAGAATAGTTCAGGTCACAGACTGTAAATTAAAGATGGATGCAGCCCATTTCATCACCCACCGTAAAACTCTGACATAAAGATTTTCACTGACCACCAGGTACTGGGTGAGACTTGGTGAGATCTGACAAAGAAACTGAGGGACGATGCAAGATCATAGTGTAGTAGTCCTTCAGCCAAGCTTATTATGATGCAGATTACAATGTACAAAAAGAAAATTATGCTTTTTAACTAAGACTTCAAAAAGACTTCTTCACTCTTTTTGCACAATTTATAACAGCTAAAAAAACCAATATTATTTAAAACTAAAATTAATAATGAATTACAATACTCATTTGCAGGAACCAACAGTCCCGTTGTGGCATAACTAATACCACAATTTATCCAAAGTTCCTTTGTAACCTTTCCTTAATGCTCTTCTTCAACATTATTTAGATTTTAGGTGCCATTTGTTGTACTCCGTTTAATAGTAGACTCAAAAACACATTTTACCCTAACCTGTATCTGTAATGTAATTATCTAAATAATAATCTCTAGATCTATTCTTAAATACTTATTTTGTTAAATCAAACTTAACAAGTCTGATTAATTAACAAGTTTATTTAACATGCATATAGACTATTCTATTCTATTCTGTATGACTGTCCAGCTCTTCCCCTTCCACGCTCTGCTGCCTCCATATTGCCCAGATATCAGGAGCGCCATTGCACAACGCTCCATTGGTTTAACACACAACATGAGGAAGGAGTCGCCAAACTGCAGCACAATCAATTGGTTTTTAATGCCCCGAGAAGCCCCCCAAGCATTTGAACTAGGATGCTTAGCTAATTTGATGTGATTCACTGAACTGATGGCAGAATGTGTGTGTATGCATGTGTGTATAAAGGGCAGTCTGCTGTGTTTGTAGCTGGTAGTTGATACGAGCACGGGTCATAAAGGGAGACAGACTGGTATCTATGATTCACTGTCAGCAGTGACAGCTGGGGTTAGCACCTACCAGCCATTTGGTGACAGAAAGAGCCAATGGAACACAAAGGGGACGGGACCATGGGGACTTATATCGCCACATGGCTACTGCTGGCATGGAGGCATGATGAGATGTAGACAGTACAATGTGGCTGCTGGTTAGTGGCTAGTGCCAAAGGCTTCAAGAGGCCCCATGACATAAGGCTGAAAGATGGATGACCATCAGGCATCGCATGGGCTGGTAAAGAATAACCCGTATGGGCCACACGTATGGCAATTCATAACACATACAGTACATACAAACATGTATCGGCAAACACGCACAGTTACCCAAGCATAGATGATGAGGCAGTATATACTCTCTCCATGTGATGACAGACAAACCACAACACCACATGGCCGAGAGCCTGAGAAGACGCCAGAAAATGAAGAAAACAGTATGCACATTCAAGCAAACGTGTATTCTTGTACTGTGGATGCACACGCACAAGCAGACATGCAAATGTATTTGTGTAGAAAGAATGCATGTACACACTAAAACACAAACGGGCTGCACTGCACATGCTGAGCAGTTATACTATTAGAGGACTCTGTCACGTTTGTCATTCACCTTGTAATACTGTCTACCACCTAAGACAGCTTCATTTTCACAACAGGGAGACTCAGCAGCAGCAGCAAAAACAGCAGCTTGTTAGCGAGCTAGCTTTAATCCAGCCTGAAACGAGTGCCATAAGGAAGGAGCATACCTGCCTGAGAGAACTGCAAAGTATGGGAGGGAAGGAGGTGGCTGGTTGAGTGAAGATATGTGCAAAAAAAAAAAAAAAGGCAGGAAGTTGTGTGGCTGAAAGGTAAACTGGGCACCTCACAGGGCAGCTGCAGCTGGGTGTGGGTGTGTGTGTGTCTGCTGGGCTGGTGGCCTGCTGCGACCAGATTACATGTTCACTGTCCCACAGCGGGAGTGGAAGTGAGATGGGTAGGACTGAGTGGTAAATGGCCACAGCGGGGAGCCACGCGGCTGGTTGAGCACTCCTCTAGTGAGTGAGTGCCAATGTTTCCCAGTTTGCTCAGTGGCAGGGACTCTAAAGCAGTTGTCTTCTTGACTGACGCTTACAATGTTATCCACATTCGTACGGACTTCATTAGCCAAACTTGGTTTTTCATTCTGAACCATCAACAGCAAAAGCTAAAAATATCATGATGTGAAAATATCAGGTAGTGTGTACTGATTTGTGCCTCTGTGCCGGTAACAATGAACCGATAATATTTTGGCCGTCAAAGTTCAAAGCTAAGGTCATTAGGAACTCACAAAACAGCTACAGTATTCAGTTGTAACTCTAGAATTCTAATCATATAAGAGGATAACATAAACTAATGCAATTTTATCTAACACTGAAAGGTCATTGCAAGGTCACCTTCATTGGGATATCATAAGGTTCTCCCAAAACTCTAATTTAGGAAGTAAGGGGAAGAGAGAAGGATTTAAACTGGTGGAGGCATACGACCCCGGTATCTGGGGAAAACAAATTTAATTAATCTAACAGTCTACACAAAAAAAATAATGACTAATTACGCTGGAACTGTGTGTTCTTACTAGTTTTCTCCCTATTATTATAACACTTTTGGGCTGGTATCTACCCAGTGTGTAAAATATTTGTTGCAGTATAGAACTCTATAACCCCGGGTTATAGATCCAAACTGTAAGGTGCTACCTATTCACCCATATGCATATTCATTTGCTCATTAGTACAGAATAGTGAACCTCGATATCAAAGCATGACTTAAATTATGCGGCTGTGAGATTCATTAGAGGTAACTTCAGCAAAAACTAACACAAGTTACCCTGAGGCTGGTCATTTCTTTTCCAAAGACAAAATAACTTATTGTATCAATAAAATTAGAACCACAGTGCAGAATTTACATGCATATTATGAACCATACTGTGACGCAGAGTCCTAAAAATGTGCTTTATGTAGAAAAAAAAACTTCACTGCACTCCCTTTTCCAGGCTAATAGAACTAAGTACCCACCTTATTAAAGAAGTATTGAGATTTTCAAAAAGTGAAGCTTTTTTTAAAATAGTGGTAAAGAATCAGATATATTTGCCCTTGACTGGTAACAAGTCTTTTTCTGTGAACAAACTGAGAGCAATGAAGTAGATTGAATACGCTTCAGGGGCCACAACAAGCCTCAAGCAAACACTAAAAATCTCTGGCAGAATGATTTAAAATCACTAAGAAACAAAATGAGAACACTTATAGAGCTTGGATCAATTAAAAACTCAACCTTAAAACAATTTGGTAAACCACTAATGTGCTTTGTTGTTATAACAACAGAGAAGGAAAAGTATTTTCAAGCAAGAGTGCGGGTGAGGCTTCAGCGATAGGAAAATAAAACTGGATGTGCAAGCGGGGGTATTTCAGGAAATGTGAAAAAGCCTTGAGCCACCTCTCCTGCTTGAAAATATGTGCAGCGATTTATTGAAACATGTAAAAATACAAGAAAATACAGTATATAACTCTGCAAATACAGATCGTAAAACTCTAACGAGCTTGAAAATCAATATTTGGTATGACCACCTTTATTCTTCATGACAGCCTGAACTCTCTTGCTCAAGTTTTCTTGTCGTTTCTTCAGGAATAGTTCTCCAGGTTTTTTGAAGGGCATTCAAAACTCTTCTTTGGATGTTGGCTGCCTTTTGTTCTGTTCACTGTACAGACGATCCTACACTGCTTCAAAAATGTTGAGCTCTGGGCTCAGGCGAGGCCAATCCATGACTGATGGCAATCCATTGGGTGTTTTTCTCTTCAGGTATGCTTTTGCTGCATTGTCACTGTGTTTGGGATCATTGTCATGAAAATGAAGCTCTTGCCAATCTGACACTTTCCAGATGGTATTGCATGGTAGATCAAAATCTGATGGTGCTCTTCTCTGTTTATAATTCCATCAATTTTGATAAGATCGTTAACACCACTGGCTGAAATACAACCCCGAACCATGATGGCTGTAAGAGACTATATATATATATATATATTTGAAATTTGGATTCATTACTCCACAAGACTTGGTGCCATTGTTTTTTAGTCTAATTCTTGTGTAATTTAGCATACCTCAGGCTTTCCTCTCTGTTTGTCTTCCTTAAGAATGGCTTGTTGACAGCCATGCGTCTACTTGATAAGGCTTTAGTAAACAGTAGATCAACTGGATCAACTGAAGGGCCAGATGCACCTCACAATTCTTTCCTGTTTGTTAAGAGCATGGCTTTCAGTTATACCAGGTTTTTGGCTAATCGCTCGTTCTATGCCTGTCAAACTTTTATTGTTGCCGTTTTTCATGAATTTGAAGAAATGGGAACAAATTATGGCTGCTAGTAACAAAGTCCCTGAAGGTACTGTTTAAAAAGTGGTTCTCTGCTAAGTTTTTTGTTATGTGTAGACACGCCACCAGTTCATTTCTTGAGTTAGGTTCCTTTTTAAGATTGAATGATTCCCAGGTCAATGCCAAGTAACTTAACAAAGAAAACATTTATCTGAAAATGGTCAGGTACAAGGACTGGATTGAAAATGAGTGAAAAAGCAGCCGATGTCCAAAGAAAAACTTTGGAAGACCCTCATGAAGCTCGAAGAACTATTGTTAAATGCCACTTTAAAAAGGAGAAGAAATTCTGTACAAAGAAATGAGAGGGAACGTTTGCACTGTACTTCTCTGTGAAAATGTAATTGACCTTGATTTAAAGAATAACATCCAAGAAGGTTTCGTTTTTACTAATATTTAGGAAGTAGGACTTTGCCAGTTATTGAAATGTTAAAATGTGAAATTTAGTGACCAGTACAAACCTTCTGAAGCTTCTCTGTTGTCTCTCTTCAAAACAGAACTGAATGTGACTGAAGGCAATGTGATTACCTCACCGTTAAAGACCGTGTTGCTCGTGAGCTAAGTCTAATTAATATTAGCTTTTTTCCCCCTTGTCTGCTGTCTGGGATGGTAACCTCAAGCAGCAGTCTGTCTTGTGCTGTGGTCTGGTAAATGACTCTGAATTGCTTCCTGGCACTACCAAAAACATATAAACTCCACAAAGCCTCCCAAAAATAAAACAAAATGTGTTTGTATACTTAGGAGAGATGGAAAAATGTGGTTATCAGAATTGGGTAAAGTGCTTCGTATAGTAACTCCAGGACCGAAATGGTGTAATCATTTGGCCAGAAGTAATAGTGGCCAAGTGCATGTTAGAAATTGAGTTGCTTTAACATTTAGTCTGCAACGGAAGAATAATGTGGCTTAAACGTTTTTTCAAACAGAATCTTTTTCTGGTCAGTCACATTGTGCTAAATATAAAAATGTCTCCATGTCGTAAACTATTTTCAGGATAAATTTAAAAATAAAAAGTTTCGATTAACAGCAGATCAGACTAGTTGAAAATCTGTGATGCGCATCCAAAGGGTGGATCCCCAGCGGGGACTCAAGGGCAGCTGCAGTACTTCAGGTACATGGTGGAGTACTTACTGTAGGTTGCATAACATATTGTTGATGAGGCATCCACGTACTCTGGACCTGAGGAGAAATATAGAAAATGTAAAATGATGGTGGCAATATAAAATTTTCCTTTGTCTTAGTAAGAGCTGAAACGTATCCCACATAATACAATAAATGCAATTCAAATAGTCCCAATATGTTCAAATACTCTTCAGTCTGTAAGTCTTAAAATGATTGTGCTGGTTTTAATGCACCAAAATGGCTGAACTTTACACAGATTAATTTGTGCCAAAGAATTACTAGAAGAATCTGAAAGTCTGGAGGCAGCCCATCTCCCTCCTGCCTTCCCATTATTGCCGGCAGTACGTTGTGCGTTGAGCCCGTAAAATGAGTCTTTTTCTGTATTATAAGAATATTAAAGCTCTGCCCAGTGCTGTTGGAGCAGGGGTGAAAGGTCAGGGACAGACCTCTAGAGAAGACTCACAAAATACAAAAAGCATTTTTGTTTTAATCTCAGCATAAAACAGAACAAAGAACTTCAACGCTACAACCAGAGGAAAAAAAAAAAACAGTGACAGATATGCATATTTACAAATGTAGATTCAAAAGTTAAAGAGATGGAGAAACAGTGACAGTGGAAACTATAAAGAAACCGGAGGAATGGACGATGAACAAACAGAGCTTTTATGCTGGAGAGAGGAATTAGACAGCTTGTAGCAGACAAACACACAGACTGGCCACTGATCCTGGTAAAATGATTAGATTAAACAAAGACAAACATGGAATAATCTGCTGTAAGAGCAATCAATCCTCTGAGCCAACCCAAATGCGTGATTTGGATCCATACCTAAACAAGCCTGATATTCTATAACGCGGTGCCAAGTCTGCTTGTTTATACACGGCAATATTTGTTCTCCCCAGCTGAATGGGACAGCAGATAGACACAGAGAAAGCTTATATTTAATCACTTGTCTTCTGCATTTTCTAACTAAGATATTGCATGACCGTCATGTGATTATTGCAACAAGAAAGGATGGCTTTACACTGGGCTTAAGGAAAAAATCGTGAGAGAATCATGGTGAAATCTTTGCTGGGTAAATAAAAAAAGCCAGTCTTACATATACTAACGTGAGGGAGGCTCACTCACAATTTATCTGAAGCAACCAAAGATGAAAAAGTCCAAACCTGAACCGATAAGAACACAGTGAACACAATGGGAGGCTAGTCCAATCCACTGAAAAGAAACAGACAAAGAGACCTCCAACATATTTACTTCATAATCTCAGCTTCCTTTTCAATTTTGTTCAAAGCCCTTACGTCAGATCTTTACAGCCTCCTCAGGTGTTGTACAGATTCTTATATTATTAGATTAATCTCAATTCAATTCAGTTTTATTTATACAGTGCCAAATCACAATAACAGTTGCCTCAAGGCACTTTATATTGTAGGTAGACCCTACATTAATACATATCATATGACCCCCTATGAGCAAGCACTTTGGCGACAGTGGGAAGGAAAAACTCCCTTTTCACAGGAAGAAACCTCCGGCAGAACCAGGCGCGGGGAGGGGCGGGGCCATCTGCTGCGACCGGTCGGGGTGAGAGAAGGAAGACGGGATAAAAGCACCTCTCAAACAGTGCAATGTACAGCAATGTTGTAATGTGTTTCCTGATAGCTGAAAATGTTGTAATGCACTGATAATGTGTCCTCTGGGTTTGTTTGGATGCTGAGAGATAAGTCCCAGTTTGCCAGCTGTGAGACAGTTGTGTTCACTCATTTTTTTACTTTTGGAACCAAACACTACCATCTTAGGTTCGTGAAAAGACTGTAGTTTAGTCCAAGTTAACAGCAGATATATGACAAATGCGTTTATCTGTGGGATGTTAAAAACAGCAAAAGGGCTGATGAGTTACAGCATTAACCACTTCAGCAGGACTTCACTCCCAGACATCTCCCAGATAAAAATAAACCAGAAAGCCAGAGACTGATCTGTTATCAGGCAGGAAAGAACGTGAGGGAAAACGTGCTAAGTTGCTAAGTGTAACACAAAATATAAAGAGATCCAAATGACTGCTTTTGAAGATTAGAGTTAACTGACTCGACCTGAGCTGGCTTTTCCCCAAAGCACCAAATTACAGCTTTTACAGAGTTGCTCAGAATTACAGCAGGTAGAGTAATTCTACATGAACATTAGTTTCACTGTGAGTGAAGGGTAAAATGTGCACAACCTAAGAAGCTCCCTACCTCTGGCTGAACTTCACAGCTTATATTATAATTTAAAAGAGCCTGTCAGCCAACAGGCCAAAAAGCCGGTAAGTCAGTTGTCGAGCTGCATGGTCAGCCAGCTGGCCCTCGTTCCAACCAGTCACACGTAAACCCAAACAGCCAGCCAGTTAGCTAGTTAGTATGCCTGCCAGCCCCGCGTCCTATCAGCCAGCCACATATTTAGTCAGCCAGTGAGCCAGTCTGTATAAGCAGTGATGTAAACCAGGCTCACGGCTGGCTGGCGGTACTCGTTGAAATCTTGGTAGCGATCTGGCCTGGACTGTCTCCTGTCATGCGGATCATCAAAGTCGTTTTTTCCAGGAAATGAATCCAATCGTTATTGAGGAGCCAAGCATAAAGAACGCCAGAGTACCGCTGTTGGTATGGGTCATTTGCAGATCTGATAAATCAATTCTATCAAAAGCTCCAAAATATCAACGCGACACAAACATAAAAGGAGGAATGACACATACAGTCATTTCTGCGCACCTTGAGATTTTCATTACAAAGGCAATACTTTTCATCATAAAAGGAAGTGATTTCCTTTTGTCTTGCATATATATCTGCCTGGCTTGTCTTCTCCTTCTTTCTTCCCCGTGCCTCTTTGTACTTGAGCAGAAGATGAAGGACTCACCTTCCTGCCGTGACTGGCTGAAGGGCAATATTACAGGAAGCGGCGGCAGAGCTGCCCGATATTGAAACTGTGAGGATTAATATTCCTCAAAAGCCTGGCCATTGTTTTTGATAAATCAATTTGGGAAGCCTTCCGAGAGCGGATTAGAGGCGCGCCCTGGCCCACTTTTCTCCCTCCTTCTCTCTCCTCTGCCCCTCCACCACAGGTACTGGACCAGAGTTTTAATCAAGCGTGCCTCAAAGACGGGCGCCGCAACCTTCAGCAACACCCCTCCTCTGCCCACCCAGCCGTGCCATCGCCATCACCTAAACCTACTCTTTCTCTCTCTCTCTCTCCATCTGTCTCTTCTATTTTCTTATCTATCCTTCATCTCCTTTCTCCTGCTCTCTATCCTCGTCTTTCTGTCTCTGCATACCAAACAGAGGCGATGTTAAACGATAGTGTCTGATCGAGAGGGCACAGTGGCAGCGTCTCTTGATGTTTAGATTCGGCAAAGGGTGTTGCATGAAATGCGCAGTGACGGAAAATAGTTAGCGCTCCTGACATATCACAGGGCCAATTTTTACGATCCCGCTCTGTTCTGTTGCATTACTCCACTGATCGCAGCAGTGAGGAATGCAAACGTTCGCTCTGGAAGTGGAAGGACTGGTGCTGAAGCTAGGAAAATAAAATAAAAAGAGATCGAGAGAGGGAACAAAAGAGGTATGGACTACAGGAGAGAGGAAACTGTTTCTTTTTCCTAGATACTTTCATTCTTGATGGGTGTGTTTCTTTTTTTCTACCTTGTCAGCCTTTTTAAAATCCCCCTTTTTCTTTGCCGCTTCTGTTCTGATCCCTGGCGTGTTTGCTGCCTACGAAACAGATGTCATCAAGCACAGCTGGAGCATCGAAGAAACAATGAGGGAAGAAGCGAGAGCCTCATGCTGTTTTGAAGCCCACCCCCTCTTTTCCAACCCAAAGTGCACAAAATACACAAAGTATACTCTCATATACATACACACAGAATCTACCCATATTCCAGTGCATTATGGCCCACCTGATATGTGGAAACGGGGGAAGCAGCGATGAAGGGCGTGATGGAGGTCTGTGCGATCATGCGGTTGGTGGCGATGCTGTAAGGCGAGGAGTAGAACCTGAGCCGAAAGGAAAAAGGAACAGAGGAATAGATTTGAGTAACTAACAGTAGAGAGAATACCTAGTTTATTTGCATTGGGTGGTTCCATGTTACGAGGCTATTAAACGACTTTAATAGAAACATCTGAAAAATGTACAAGACTATTGAGTAATACAGAATATTTGGTATGCCTCAAATCTTGCATTAATGACACTTGTAAGTGAGCAGCAGGGACTCCTCAAGGCTGCGCAAACAGGAATGTAAATTCAGTTGCGCTTAATGCTCAGGAGGGCTGAGGTCAGGTGACTGTAGAGGGAAGTCCATGACAGTCAGTACTGCTTGATTGGCCTGAAAGGTAATTTCTTCAAAGCTTCGAGGTGTGCTGGGAGTCATTACCCTTCTCCACACAGCTGGAAACCAGAGGGTGTGCATATGTCTACAGAAAGGACTGCAGCTTCTAAGTGGACGGGGTGTGGTTCGTTTAGTATAGGCGTCCAACTCTGGAGCAGACAAACATCCTCTGACTCGATTACGTCCACTGCATTGTTGACTGTATGTCTGATGCAAGGAATATTCTCCTACTGCCTTACATAAAAATGAATCCATCAGTAAAATGAACTTGTCCATTCTCCATGGTAAGATATATGGTATATGCTCATTCACAACTTGGCCTTGTTTCCCTCTTCATCCTCTTCAAACTGCTATTAAACAGCCGTCTGTGTTGCTTTTCTATTTCTCAGTGAGGCAAGCTTGATGTGTCACCCTTCTCATGGTGTGGTTTCTTTTGGTCTGCTTGCTTAAACTTTAGTTTCAACTTCTGAATATTTGGCTTAGTTCTCATACTGGAATTTACTTAATAGAGCAATAATAATACGCTGGACAGCTGATGGACGGCCATATCTGCAACGGATTACCGATGCACTCAACACTGGGATATAGTCAAGGAAATCTTTTTCTGTGTACTTGGAGACCTTCTTTGTGTAATTGAAAGACTTTATTTTAATGCTGAACATCTAAAGGTGCTGAATCTCCCCGAGATCCCCTGGGAGGTTAAGCGGGATGTCCAACAGTCTCAGCAACAATTGATGAAAATCATAATACTGGCCAAGGACAGGCCAACACTAATTCTGTAACGAGCCTTGAAATCACTACATACAGCATCAACGGCGACCACATTATAGTTTGACTTTAACGGTCCGGTGTTGTGAAAATGTGAGTCAAACACCAGCAGCTCAAAAACAGAGTTTTCATTGTTTTATTATCCATGTCAGATTGTGCAAAATGTAAAATGATTTCAATGAATGTGAATGACACATAAAAGTGATGTTGTGTAGTTTGCTTAGTAGTTTGGAAACTTTGGCAGCTTGATTAAATATAAAAGGTCAGTTTATGACAAAGGAAGGAGCTACATTAGTTTTCACCCAACGCTGGGATCGTGTGCAGTGTTTCAGTTTTTCTAAACGTCTTTTTGCTTTTGGTTTCTGAAAGTATACAGTTACATTTTATGCAAATATTAACACTGAGGAGGACATGTAAATTAAGTCCCTCAATAATATATATATGCATTAATTATGGGTAATTTGCATTATAATTATATACAGCACTAAATTCACCAATTTGAATTTGAACTATTTATGTACCTGTAAGAAATGTAAAGTAGCATTTTTTTAAACTATGCATTACGTTTTTTGTTTTACGTTATTTTTCTTCTTTTCTAGAGAATGATTATTTATGTATATTGTTTTTATTGCCCTCTAAAAAATCTGGTTCAAGGTGCTGAGAGCGACACATTTTTCTCTTTCTCTCGCAGTTTTGTATCTTTGGGATCATAAGTTGAGGGATTTATACTGAAGTAGGCTTTTACATTGCAGGGCGTATGTAATGAGTGATGCTATTCATCCAGTGTTGTGTTTTGGTTGAGACTGACTCACTGGAGGATAAGTGGTTTAGGAAGTGGGAGTGAGGTGCTTCCTGTGAATGACTGAGGACAGAGGGAGATAAAGGGGAGCCTCAGCATTCTCCTTCCTGTCTCAGCACCGTGGGGAAAAATAAAACATGACGCGGGTCATTTATTTCCACAGCACCATGACATGAAGACACACATATCTGAGTATCCAAAGACACACACACACACACACACACACACACACACACACACACACACACACACACACACACACACACACACACACACACACACACACACACACACACACTCGCCATTTCTCACCTGACCTCACCAGTGAAAACCGATATCTGAACTCCATATAGATTTCCTTAATCAAACAGTAACAAAGTGCAGACACTACATTAATCTTTGTGTATGACAGTAGTATCGACTGGGGTTCTATGAGCCAGGAGGTGAGTGTATTAGCTGGTGCCAAGGATAGATCAAGTCTTACCCATTCTGCATTGCAGCAGGATCATATGTTAACGCCATGCCAGTCTGAAAGAGAAAAAACAACAACAAATTATACGGCCTATCAAGATTCATACAGTATGGGAAGTAATATTAAAATGCTGAAGCAAAAGAAAATGTGACAACTTGTCCTACATTACCACCTTTTATATCAGTTTTTTCAGTGTGACAATGTAGTGTCATCTGCTGTAGTAAAAAGGAGAAGGCAACAAAAGCAATCAATCTCACTCTAAGTGAGAAGCCAGTTTCTGATATTTACTGACAGACAAAAATGAGGAATGGCGATTTGCAGCGAAGCAGCAAAACACACAGAAAGAAGTGGTCAACACTTTTGTTTTAAGCCTACTTTTCAATAATGACCTAAACAAAGCCAAAGAGAAGACTGTGGCTGGAACACAGTTTGATCAATGTCTTGTCCTTCTTTTTTACAAAAGATGTTCTTCCATAAATTTGGTGACATGATTTCAAGCTGCATTTAACCCTTTTAAAGTGTCTCTTATTTATATGTTTATATGTTGTCGTAAGTCGGACACTGATGGCTTTGCTGATCGAACGTACTTCTGTGAAATACAGTTAGAGCCATAATTTGTTGGACAAAAATATAATTTTTGTAGTTTTAACTTTATAGACCACCACAATTATTTAATTGTATAGGACTTAAGTGCAGACTTTGAACTCTAATTCAAGGGGTTTTACAAAGTTGTTGCATAAACGCAGTTTTCAAGGCCACATGAGGCTTACTCTGTTATTATTCAATAACAAATGAAACAGACATAATATCTGAAGTTGAGCGAGGCCATCCTCATAATCAAAAACTACAATAAATCTATCAGACAGACAGCAGAAACATTAGGAGTGGTACATTCTTAAAAAGAAGGAACGCACTTGGCCAGAGCAAAAGGTCTGAAAGACCACACAACAAAGTGTATGATGACAGAGGCACTTCCATAGCTGCGGAAAAACAACATCAAACATCTAACCAAGCCAAGAACACTCAAGGTAATAGGTGTATTTTTTGTCAAGGTCTACAATCAACACAAATGTAAATGCAGAGAGTTTACAACAAGCCACTGATTACGCTCAAGAACAGGAAGGCCAGATTAGGATTTGCCAAAAAAACATCTAAAAGAGGCTGCACAGTTGTGGAAAAATTCTTTGGACAGATGAAACAAATATGGAAAAATACAGACAAGGAGAGAAACCGCCGAATCCAAAGCATACATGTGTCATGCTGTAATTCCTAAACAGTCCATGCGAAATTTTTGTGAAATTCCTTGATGTAAAGTTGAATGTTTGCCCTTCAATTGCATTATAATTGTTTGATTTCACGTTCACTGTGGTGATGCACAGAGGCAAAACTATATAAATCACGTCTTTGTCCAGCTAAGTATTCAAGAAGGTCACAGAGTAATTTTCTGTACATTTAACCACTTCTGCTACCTCTAAATCACAGTGTTTTCCCCGTACGGGCTACTTGTATGTCACCTGTACGTCAAAGGCAATGCTGTTGATATACTCCTGCACTATTGTGACCAAGATAATTTGCTGTACATTTATTGTACTCGAAGAATAACTTGATTAAGATCCTGATTGTTTTTGTCCAAAACAAATGAAATCAAATCCAAATCATCTCATTTCAAAGTGGAAAAACTGACAAGTGACAAAGCCAATGTGAGGGAAAGCTTAGTCAATAGGACAAAGTGAATTAGTATCGAAGACGCGCTTTTCTATTTCAACCACGTATCATCGTGTTTTTATGAATGAGAGGAAATAAAGAAATGGCCTTTGGAGAGAAAAGAGAATGAGTGGAAAACTGAGTTCCTTGTTGTGATGGTGTGTGTACATGTGTCTAGGTAAGTGTGTGACAGCAAACCTATCCATGAGTGTGTGTCTGCGTGTGATTGTGTGAGGCCCTTTTTTAGAGTCCAGGAGAGAAACCTGTGTGCCGCAATCCTTCATCTGCATTCCTGAAGGTTCTCTCCCCCCGAGGAGAGCTAATCCGATTTCTTTTAACAGGAGGCTGCTGAGGATGGCAGATTTCATCAGCATACACACATGCACACACTACACATTTACACACACACACTCATTTTTTGCCCTTCCTTTCCCTCACTTTGCCCTCCCTCCCACTCCTTTTCTTCTTCAACATCTTGTGTTCTCCTTTCTCTCTCTCCGTTCCTCACTCCCCTCATCTCTTAATCTACCCCTCCCATCTTCCTGTAAGTCTTTTGCCCTTGTTCCCCCAGAGGGCTACCTACACTGAGCTATACAGTTAAGGGAATAGTGGCTCAGAGGTCCAAGGGGATCAGTGAGCCTGGACCGAGCCCTCGAGAGTGAGCAAAAACACAGACTCTCCACCAAATGACAATGTCCTTGCTTAAACTAGGGATGTGTAGGGATCCAGGCATGGACGGACCTTTGTGTCTAATTTTGTGTATTTACACAACTGGTTGTAAAAGGCTTTCAGAGACGTTTTATACCAAGCTGTAAAGGCCGAATGCAGCCACTCAGTCCATGCGCTTTGTAATTATTTTCTACTTTAAATTTGGTTTTGCATCTGTGAACATCTCTTTCTGTAAATCCATACATGCAAAGGTCTCTGTGCATGTATTTATACTCTCCCTTTACATGAAATCCAAGATCAAGAGAGTTGCATTGCACGCCTGTCAGCATGTTTGCGTGCGCGAATGTGTGTTCCCATGCTCGCTAATAGCAGCGGCAGACATGGCCAGCTGTCTCGGTGAGGCTGATAACTCCCCTAAGTGCTGCCCTTGGTTCCGCGTGTTGATGAATTCCACAGCAGAGAAGCTCCTGACCGGAGGACCCTGCATAGCCAGTGACTGATTACTGATGCAGTTAGCTTTTGGCTCCGTCAAAATGAGAGGAAAGGAAAAGACACAGACAGACTGTGTATCCGTCTTAGCTTGATCCAAGACTGCAGAAAAAAACTTGACTTTAATGCTGTACAGACCCCGTGAACAAAGCTTGGCCCTGATAGAAGCTCCCATGAACAGACCTGACTTTCGAAGACCAAGTGGCCGTTTTTTCATGCTTATGCAGTAAATAAGACTTACTGTACCATGTATTTTCCACTAGAATATGTTCTCCCTTCTATGTAAATGTAAAACGATAAATATGCCCTACTGTACCCACAGTAAAATCCCAAAATGTAGCACAGTGACAGATGGCTCCAAACTCATGAAAAAGCCATAGAGTATGACTCAGTTGTTTCTTTCTGTAGTCAATCATTAATTCAAGTTATCAAGTTTAGCGAGTTGTGAAGAATTATTTTGCATTAATATCATTTCAACTGTGCTCTAGGGTTTACAAAATGAATTATACTAATGTAGTCTCAGTGAAAATGTGAATGCATTTTATCATGGCAATAAAGCAGCTTTTTTTTTTTTTTTAGCATATTATGTATGAAAATGCATGTATGCAAAATTGTGTTTAACAGAGTTAAAAATGTGAGGACAGCCTACACTAGCGGTTTTAAAGACGTCACCTGTTCTTTCCTGTTGCAGAAGTGGTTTTCATACTTATTCTGACACCTGGGCGCCCTTCAGAAGCTGAAAAAGTTCACAACTTTTTAACTCTCAACAACAACAAGAAGGAGGAGCAGCTAAATTTTAGTCTAATAAAAGACAGCTCAACAGCTAGTTGTGTTTATTTTCTTGTGCTTAAATCATATTTTGAAAGCCGTTTTCAAAGATGCACCACAACCCTGAGGCTTTCTAGACATTACCCTGCACAAAAGAATGAAAATGTTTGGCAAACATTAGCCAGTCTTTACACTGCCAGCTTTCTAGTACAAAATCTGTCCAAGAGCATGGATATGGAGCAGTGCAGATAAAAGTGTGAGACCATGTGAACTTCCTTCTGCAGGCAGCTCCTTCGCCTAAACCGAGCTGAATATTTCTAGTAATTAGGACCCAGCTCATCTGATAAATCTCTTGCCGTGTACTGCATAGGAGTAAGGGCAGCTTCGACTCGATTCTCCCAATGTTTTTTGGTGTTCATGAAAACAACTCCACATCCCCACTCCGTGCCCCAAGGATGACCCGCCAACTCCTTCCAAAAACCACAGGAAAACCAAGTCGAGTCATCGTCTCTGTGTCCTCACACACGCTGACCCGCTCCCTCCCTTAATTTTTTGCCTGCTATACACACATTTGCTTCTTCTGCCTTGTGGCTACACACACAAACACACACAGGGACATCTGTCAAGCTTTCACACAGACTGGAAAGCCGGATGTTTTTTTTTTCATCCACACTCATTCCCCTAGAGTAGGTGCTTGAGAAGTGTGACTTTGAAAGTTTTTATGTGCGTGTGTGTAGGAGTGTGTGTTGGTGTAAAAGAGTTAGGATGTGAAGAGAGAGAGACAGAGAGAGAAGAATGAGCACCCATGGCGCTAGGCGCGCGAATGTGTGGTGGAAGAAAAAAAATGCAGTGACTAATATGTTTGTCAGCATGAGACAGCGAGAGACAGCACTTTCTAGACTCCCACTTTGGGTAGTTTACAAGAAAATCTGTCATATATTTCTCAATCCTCACCACCAGCCACCCTGCAGCACTCAACCCCTTGTAACTCCTGACTGATCATGCAATGTGTTCCCTCTCTCTTAGTCTCAGTGAGTCACTTGCTCTTTCTCTCTCCATATGTTGCTGTGGGATCTGGGAAGACTTCAAACACAGGAAGAGGAGACAGTAGACAAAATGGAAGAGAAAGAAGCTGTGAGGAGGGAGTGTTTAAATATGGGTGGAGGAAAAGGGGGAAGAGTGATGGAAAGCTAAAGATGGCGGTAGAGTGAGATTTATACTGTAGAAGGAGAAGGTAGAGAGACATGTCGGAAGAGACAGTAATGGATGGCGTAGGCTGTTGCTTCGCTTCATCTGTCTGCCACAGGGAGCGGAGTGAGGAATGGCCTCAGTTCTTATAAACAGACTAACATGTGATGGCCATCTCCCATCTCCCCTGCCCACAGCTGATCAATGACCACACAGAGGCACACACATGCTTCTAAGGGCCATCCACTTTATTCTAAGTGTAAATGTACGCAGAATGCACTGCAGTATCACAGTTTTAGATCAACCAGACTTTATCTGCAGGTGATCTGAGTTGCATTGTGATCAATGTTGGCTGTAATGCTTTCCAAAGTAATGCATTACTGTAATCATATTACAGTTCTTCAGTAATGCAGTCATTTACCAGAATTACTGTACTAAACAAAGGTTCATTACAAATTTCTTCTATCAAAACTGTTTGTTTTCCTTAAGTTGATTTCGGTTTGGGTGCAGGGAGGAAGAAAACGGTGGAGGGATGTACAACTTTTGAGGACTGGAAATACCACAGGAAAAGACAAGAGCACGGTGGTAGAGTGCAGACTTCACTAACAACAGAAACAACTGCATTATACAGCTAACACAACACGGGCTCTTTGCAAACATCTGCACAGACAGCATGCTAACAAAAAACTAGCAAAGAGCCCAGAGTGATGTTAAAGCTGAGTGTTTGCAGACTCCCTCAATAATACAGGGATTTTCATCCGCATGTGGAACTGTAGCCTAAGGTTTAAAAACAACTTGTAACTATGTGACAGTACATTTTGGGTAACGCTGGTAACGTTGCAAGTAGTATAACTAATGACTTTCTCTCGGAAATAATCAAGTAACAAACAGCATTATTTTTAAGAAAAGTAACGAGCACCGTATAATGCTTTGAGTAATCACCCAAACATTGGACAGGATGTGACTCACGTGTAAATGCAGTCTGTAGAGAAGAACAGATTTTCTTAAGAAAACTGTAAGGTCACCTAACTCTGGCTGTTGCTGGCATCCCAAGGGAGCTCAGCAAAGACACAGATGTGACACAAAGCCCATACAGCAGTATACCTTTCCCCGACCCAAGACCTGCCATGAATGATGATAAGTCTGCTGCCTCTGTCTCCCAAATCTGTAAGCAACACTGTATAGCAAAGTCAAGATTATATAGATGCCTATTCTTACCAGATGTAAGCACAAAGGTCTATTATTAGCTCTCAACATCAGCATAATGTATCAAAGCGAATGTTAGGTCAGCAGTCTGTATCATGTTGCTGTTGTTTAACCTCTATATGATGTCGTCTTTACACACCAAACAGTCGTTTTCATATTAAACCACCTCATTCTCAAATACTTTTTTAGCTGGTCTGAGCTTAAAATAGAAAAACGAATTACGCAATCATGCTTTAAGACAATACAAGAAGATATATTTTTTAATTTGCTCTCATTTCTCAAGTCCTTTTCAGAACTGATAAAACAGGGTGGCATTTCTACGATTTCCAAACTTAAAGTTTGACAGAAAATGAAATAAAGCACAAAGGTGCCTTTAAATGCCACAGAATGTACACAGAAAAATGCAGTTCACAAAAAACTGGAGATGAATCAATACAAAAACCAATTATTTATTCTCAAGAGGCTTTAATATTGGATGCATGCAGTGGGTGTAAATCTGCAGAACTTATTTTCTTGGTACAGGGTTCTGGGAAATCTGTTGGAGTGAAATTATGTTCAAACACATAAATTTGATGAGCAGCTTTAAAACAATAAAAACTAAAGTAAACCGAAGCTCAAGTCTCCCTAAACCCACATTTATACCTCACTTTTTGTGGATTGCGGAGGGGAGGAGAGGGTTATGATGCAAAGGAAGGTATGGGACGACAATAGTGAAAGTTTCATGCTGAGACACTTACAGCATCTTTTTTGAATTGAATTTGAAGGACAGAAAACTAAGTAAATATTCTTCTTATGAGCTTTTAGCTCAGCCTCTGGGTGAACTCAGAATTCTTAAGAAACTCTGAGTCTCTAGTTGAGTTTTTCCTTTTTTCCTCAAGTCTCTTCTTGTTTAAAAAGCCCTGAGATACGCTGAAAACCCAATCTGCTAAAAACTTTACACTAATTAGCAAACATATTTGTCCAAAATGTTCATTTTTAGTGTTGTAATTTCAAAAGTGTAGCAATTAAGGCACAATTATAATCACAGAGAAATCTAAGGACCTGGTAAAGCGAATTAGTAAACATATTTTACAGGCTAATATATCACGTCGAAGGTCAAGTGTCTGTATGCAATGCAAAGAATGCATTATAGCAAAATGAATAAATGTTTGTGTCTATTTAGGCTGCATCCGTCTCCTTTAAAAGGAAGCATCTGATCACTCCCACATACACAGTCATCTCACTTTACCTTAAGTCAACCGAGCTGACCCTGCCAACCTGTCAATGTGTGGGCCTGAGGGGATGTAGCAATGTGATTTAGGTGAAACACGCTTCATTGGTTTATAGGTGTTAGGCCTGCTGAACATGTGATGGACACACACACACACACACACACACACACACACACACACACACACACACACACACACACACACACACACACACACACACACACACACACACACACAGAGCCTGTGTAGGGAATACAACACCTACGTCTTAATGCATGCTCAATAATTCAGTGAAGGAACTCCCGGAAAGTTGATTCTGTTCATCTGGACGAAGTGTTTTCAGTGGGAGGAATGTTTCCTCACTCTTCCAACTGACTTCTTCATTCTCAGCTGACTGCAGCTTTCCTCAACCTTATAAACAGTTCAGTTGCATAACCACCAAAAGTAGCACCATTGACTAACAGTGAGCCATGAGCTCAGTTTCATGATTGTTGTCATGACCATTGGTCGATGGCCATGATAATTGTTCACAGAGACTTGGAGAATGGCTGCAATTCAAGCTTTGTAACACAGTGAAAGATGTAGTCATGGCAAAACACAGAAGAGCTACCTCATCCACCTACAGGCCAGTGGCTATTCCTTCAATGATGAGGACGTGCACACATCCTGGGCAGGTATGGCTCCTGGTTTGAGCGGGGAGTAAAGGAGGCCATTTGAATGTGGAAAGGGAGCAACCATCGCTAAAAAGAGGAGGAGGCAATCTTCTGACAATCATGAATCTGAGCTGAAGAAATCACTTGGATGAGAGATGAAACTGTATCCTCCACCTACTTCTTCACACATACTCACAAACTGCGTCTGCAGCACACACTAAGACGTATGGAGAGTTTTTCTTGAAGGACAAACATTCCATCTTTCCTCCTGTAACTTGCAGTTTCAGCACAATTGTCAGACTGAGCATGTGCAGCTGCACGTGTGTGTGCATTCTGTCTCTTCTATATAGTCCCGTCTAAAGCAGTCGCGTACTTGTCTCCTCTGTTCGTCCTTTCCAGTATATCCTGTTGGTAGTCTAAGAAAAGATTTTAACCTCGTATCTACATGTTACCATACCGTTTCCAGTTTCAGGTTTCCCAGCATTCTGCTGTATGGTGGAAATATATGCACTCAGTGAGGCTTGAGATGCAATTTACATGACAGCACATATACATCTGGAGACAATTTGATCGATATGTGGGCTATTTTTCTTTTCTTTTTTTGAAAACATCTCCATACATGATAGTAAATACAAATGGCAGGCGGTAATACTTTACATTCTGCCAGATGTTTTAGCCAACTTCTTCTGATCCCTTGTGAGCAGGGTGGAGCCATTTCTTAGAAATACCACTACCTCAGATGGTCATCTAGAGATGTGGTGCTACAGTAGTTAGTGGAGTGTAAGTGAGCGGTGTTATTTTGTCAACTCATCCGAATAGCAGCTTATATAGTTTTTAGCACATTTACTCAATTTTATTGCTATTTTATTTGTGAATTTAGCTTCCAGGTGAGATAAAATCTATATATAAAATCTATATATATATATAAATATAGTTTAAATCACCAGCAAACCTAAAGGAGGTGTATGTAAAGAGAGGCATTTGCCGAAGAAATCTTTATGTGATTTACTATTTCATGAATTGTGCTACACCAAAACCCTGTGGAAGAGTTTTTTTCCAGTTGCGAGTGAGAAAAATAAACACTGGCGTAACATCTTACCTCGCCTTCTCTGTGCCACGGCCTTCCATTCTGAGGGTACTTGCTCTGGCTTTGGCGTTTCTTCTGCCCTCCGTCGGCAAATTTGCACAGCAAAGGCTCCGTGGGAGCTGCAGAGAGAGAAAAGGACAAAATCATGTTAGCAGAAGTGCATTGTGCGACCTTTCCAAAAAGAAAGAAGCCCTTTTGAACTGTGTCCTTTGTCTCTTCTTCTACCACTGCATCTCTTTCTCTCTCTCCTCCCCCTCCCTCCGCTCTGCCTTCCTATGGAGCTCCTACACAAATTCCCAGTCCGGTGATGTTGGCAGGCCCTCCCTATCCTTGCAACGGCTGGCAGCCTATGAAAGAGCATTGCAAGGTATTGTTGAAATAATAATCACAGTAATCGCTCTTGTAAATACCTCTGAGATGGTAACACAGGACCGCTCTGTCAGCCAAAGCTTATTTCTAGAAGGCGTTCCTGTTCCTGACGCATAATCCCTCCGTGTTTTACTGTAACAGCCATCTCCTCTTTTATTTGAAATTTTTATGTCTTTTTCCACTCAGCAGCCATCAGCGTGAGCACCTCACTGGGGTGCATGGTTTGAGAAACGGCTGATATAGACGTTACTGTGCTGTTCTCGGTGCAAACACTAGGGGCAGGCTAAGGGTCCCCGAGATGAAACCGTTACAGAGGATTGACAGATGCTCTAACTTCAGAGCTGGCATCAGCAGAAATAAAGGATGGCTTGAAAATGAAACAGCTGTCATTATACACATTAAAAAAACAAAAAAGAAAAGAGCCCCCTGAAGAGCGACCTCATCTAAGCTGTATCTGCATCAAAAGCCTTTTGTATGCATAATTACCAATGAAAGGTCAATGAAAGTGTTGCGATAACCTAAGCCTGTGTAAAGATAACTTGTGAAAGGGCAGTTTCCCACACTCGTGCTGCAGGTGAGCACCTAAAGAGGGAAAAATTGGCTCAGGCAGATGACTTTCCTGATGAGATAGTGCAGAGAGGAAAAGCAAATCTGAAGACAGTCAATCTGGAGAGAAGAAGAAAGAGTAGGGGGGGAAAAAGCATGAGAAATGAGCGGCTCGCTTGGCTGGGGATCTGGGGGTCTTCACAGTGTCCGTCCCCTTTTCAGTCAGCGTCAGCGAGATCGGAATCTCTTAAGACACAGACTGGGGAGATGAAACAGGGGAAGGGAGACAGTTGTATAAACAAGCAGAAACACAGGAGTACAGAAAGCGTAAAGAACATGAAACAACAAAAGGAGAAGATGGTGAAAGAGATAAGGGAAATGGCTGACCAAGGAATTAGAGTGTGAACCTAAACCAGGATCAAACCCTGGGAGAGTTGTACAGTTCAGCAAAAGTACAGTACACACAGCGCCAACAAGTTTGTCCAAACACTGAACCGATGCTGCTCTGCACCTGGCGGCTTAGGAGAGAGCTGACGGCTCTCCTGTCAACGCATTCACATTACAGGCCTGGCAGCTTGTGACACGGAGGCTTTGTGACGACACTGGCCAATGATGGGGGCTGTCTGCAGGAGGCTGAGCAAAGGGACCTTTCATCACGCCATGTCAGAGATGACACCGAGAGAATTGTTGATGCTTTAATCTCTACTCCCAGATGTTAGAGGTGCTTTGGGTCCTGATAATAATGCAGCATCACAAGACAGGAGAGAAAAAGCTTCTGTCTAGACTGACAAAGCAGTGACAGCCATGAAACAACCTGAAGTTAAGTGAGCTCATGACAAGCGACTTTGTCAGGCGATAAATTGATAAAAAAAAAGAAAAAGGAAAGGCCGAGGCGTTAATGAGCTAATCAGATGATTTGCTTTTGCATTTAATTTTCTCTCATGCCAGGAATGTTGCTGCTGAAAATATGTTTTTGTTAGTTACAGGAGATGTCTGAGATGCAAATGAGATGAAGGCTGTGGAGCTTACGGACTGCATTTATGTGGCTAAAGGGGTACTATGGGGCTAAATGCATGCAAACAAACTCTGGAAAAACAGCAAAAGAAATTTACTGTGTTTCTGTGCCTTTAGGGTCCACTACAGCACCAAACTTTTCAGTCAGCCAAAGAAAAAGTAGCAGGGAAGGGAGAGCGCATGAGACGCTACAGGAGAAAAACAACAAAAGCTCCTCCAAACCTCTCCTTTGGCGCTGTGGGAGATAATTAGCTATTGGAGAAATTTGGAGAATCTGACATAGAGCACGCTGACGTTCCCCCAGTGACTACATCCCCAGTTCCCACAGCGAACTAGCCCATTTGTTTAAGACTCAAGCCCAAGATCAACAGCCTCGCACCACCCCACCCTCCCTGTGAACACACTCACCCTTCTGTAGCCCTGAAACACACACCCTCCTCCTGCCCTTAAAATCTCTTTGCTATAACCTTTGAAAACACACAAAAATAGCCAAAGACACATACGCAGAATAAGCCAGTGCCAGGCTATAAACCCTTCTAGACCTCTCGCCACACGGCGTCATCCCTGGCACGGCCCAGAACAAACTGGGCCACCGACTACGTTCCAGCTTGCTGATCCTGCGTCTTTAAGGTAAAGGCTTCACGTAATGCCTAATTCACTTTGGCTCCAGAATATGTGTTTTCGGGGGCTTCTTGCTATGAACTAATTTACTGCCCCTTTAATGATTCGACATCATGGGAAAAAGACGAAGTAGTTTTGGTCAGAGGTCAACAACTGCCGCTAACAAGGTGCTCCGTGGGAACCCCTAATTGTTTTTTATGTGGGTTGCTGTAGGAACTGGTAAACACGTTAACGAGGGGTGGCTGCGGACATGCGCACATGCATTATGGGCTTTGAAATATGCGCACCAAGACCGACCACAATCCCGCACGCACATGAAAGGGGAGCAGTTTAGTGAGAATAAGATGCCTGTGCTGCCAGCCTCATTTGATCATAGCCTTGGCTCAATCATGCTCCTCAATGTGCATTTGGCTCTGAAAAGATAGTCATGGCATTCTGCACATCAATAGACGCATTACCAACAGACAAAACGAACCAGCAGAGGCATGGAAATGCACTTGTGTAAATAACAGCGACAATAGAAATCTAAATGAAAGCTTGTTGAAATTTTCACTTATTAGCGCTATGTTCATAAGCAATTATTGCTGTTACAGTTGTTTCCTATGGGACTGCATCTGGTCGAAATCAGCTCTTTGGCTGCAGACAAGCACAGTGGCTTTTTTCTCTATCTATAGACAAAGAGCGCTCGTGCGCTCCGGATGGCTTGAAAAGCCAGCTGAAAAACATCTTGATCTATGAATGCAAATCAGTACATGTATTATAACACGTCAATTTCGGCCTGTTGTACATTCATTTGGTGCTCTGAATTGGACTGTACATCTGTTTGGCCTGAATGGTGAAATCAATGCAGGAATGCTCCATAGTTGCAGAGGGGCTGTGTGAAAGGTTTTGCTCAGTGAAACAGCCAGCTTTTCACCATCAGGACAGTTACAAAAGAGGCCTCTAAGAAGGGTTTGGAGTCAAACTGGGCCGGCCTTGCTTTGCTCTCAGAGTGTCCAAAGCAATAAAGAGGGCAAACAGAGGGAACTGTTCAGCCACTTGTACCAAAATATGTCAGCCTGAAAAGATTCAGTGAAAGCAAGCTCTCGACTTCTCAATGACAACTTTAGCTAAAGGTTCCTATGGGTCTCAGAAAAGTCTCAGGAAGGCTCACTGTGTTTTACTGCAAGGACATGTTAGGGGAGAACATGGAAAAGGCAGAAAGAGGACAGTATTTTATTGGAATTCTGCTCTACTCTGATGCTGCTCGAGGGGATCTCTAATTGGATCAACAACTGTCTGATTCCCTTCAGCCAGCTTGACCTGTCTGCCCAGACTGAGGAGGCTGTGTCTTATGGGGAAGAGAAAGAATAAGAGTGGGAGTGAGAGAGAATAAGAGACATAGAAAGGCACAGAGGGAAACAGAAGGCGTTAGAAAGGGACGCTATTCTGGAGAGAGATAAAAGGATGCTAGAAAAACATGACAGGTGGATAGGACAAGCAGGGTCACAGAACAAAACTATAGCAGTGCTGCATATACGTCGCCATTGTCAGAGTCAAACAGACAGCCTCAGAATGGCTGCCAACCTAGAAGGCAGGCGGGAACAGCTTTCCTACAGGGAGGGCTTTGACAGATCCCAGTCGATAGCTCTCACAACTGCCATGCTGGCCTTGCATCCTTCAGCATGGAAATGAAGACAGTCTGCCAGGCGTTTTGCTGACAGGGACGGCACACATGGCTCAATGACACGGCCCAATAAATGGAGCCGGCGCTGAGAGGAAGGCATGGCAGAGAGCGACACAAAGAGGAAAGGGAGATAGATGGAAGGACAGATACAGTGTCATAGACAGACAACGAGACAAGAGGAGATGGTGACAGAAAGAGACAGAGGGGAGAGATTCACCGAGTTTAGAAGTGACAGGCACAGTCCAGTTTTCACTCTTCCGATCCATACTGTATAGCTCATCTCTTTGAGTGGGATGAGCATAGGGAGAAGGATGTCAACAACAGCTTGCTTCTCATCCTGCATCTGCTACACATGCTCAATGGCTATTGATCAGTGCTTGCTTAGACTTCCATAGAGGGCTTCTGCAGCACGCCATGCAGTTCTGGTCTGAGATGATATTATGGATTACGGGAAGGGAAATGGAGGGAAGAGCCCTGCATGCGGGCGGTAGAAGCCTGATCGATGAGCTATTGCACACTTAACAAGAGTAATGTTATGTAGGGAGTCTCTGACATGCTAATCCATCTCTCACTCTCTTTGTCCATCTCCCTCAATCGCATTTCTCTCTGTCGTAGTTATCTCCTGTCTGCATCTCTCACTCCCTTTCTTTTTCTCTTTCTTTCTTCTGTCCATCCATCTATCCATCCACTGCAGAGCACCGAATCCAGACCAAATTTAGACAAATAAACAAAGCTGATGGACGAGACGACCTCCATGTAGGTCTGGCACTGAGTCAGTCTCTAACAGCGCAGACAACTCAAATCGACTGAAACCATCTCGTGGTAATGGGAATACAAAATGCAATTGCCAAGGAATATGCAGAAATCAATGCGAAATGATCTAACAGAAAGGTGAACAATACTCTGCTTAAACACTGAGTTGTAATTATTTTAGCAGCTGAAAATATGGGTTGAATATAATTGCACTTCAAGTACTGACTCTGGATTAATCTGCTTTTGCATTAAATTTGAGAGCCACAAGTGCAGTGCAGCGCCAAACAGGAGGAGGGGTTTCCAGCTGCTCGCTGACTCCTGGGAGACGAGCTCTGATGTACCGGTGTAACGAGAACTTCATTTTAGCTTAATCAGCTAATTCCACTTGCTATTCCCAACACTAAGGTTGCCATGGTGAGTAAATAAATTACTAGAAACAACAAGTGCAGACAGAAGTTTGTGAGTGAGTGAGTCGAAGTTATGCTTATGTGTGTTTGCCAGCTCTAATGAATGGCTCACAATCCTGCATCCATATATTGAAATAACATTTATACAGGCAGACAGTCCCCACTGCATTCGGTCCAAATGGCATAGTTGAGTGCTTCTGGGTCCTGCAGTCAGCTGCAATGTTTAAGTGGCGGTGGCAGATGTTTCTAATGTTAAAGCCACACAAGCTGCTCTACGCTGCCAACATCTTTGTTTCTGCAGTAGGTCTCAATATCACTACCAACTTTATACAGCTGGCCAGGGTGGCAATTACAGTAAAAGTGGCCACAAAAAACGTAAGAGCAGGGTCTGAGATTAAAATGACTATTTGTAGAGTGGATCTGAAATAAGATCCAAGAAAATATGCACCAGGCAACTTAAGCCAGCACTTCAGATAGATAAATCTATAAGTGGGAAAAATAGACTTTGGTGTTAAGGATATTGATGATGTGTTGTACTCTTCAAAAAGCTACATCACTTGTTCCCCACTGAACTGATGAAACAAGCTTTGGAAGAACAGACTAGTTTTATTTTTCAAATAATTTACAATATGCATGAGAATCTTCTGGGTCTGGGTTTTTAAAGATAAAGTTCACCCCCAAATTTTCCACTGGCCTGTATTGCCATCTAAACTGACTTTGTATGAGATACCCAGCTTTGGAGACATCGGCTGCTGTGATGTCTACCTTTTTTTGGCTATAATGTATGAAACTCAAAGCACTAGTAAGCCGGTGTGAGAAGTTTCATAGAACTTTCAATGAATTCTTCTTTTAGTTTTTGCATCTGCCAATCAAAACTAACATTACAGCTCAGCTGATGAAGAATGTCATTAATGTTTACATTGCAGGTAGGCTACAGTCCCATGGGCCTAGTCATTGGTAGTCCATTTGGCAACCAATGACTGTGAGGGAGAAATGTGTATTTTCTTACTAGATGTGAGTGGTTGCTGGCAATCACTATAAAACTGAATGCTAAAGGCATGTTTGCACAGGTCTAGAGACTGGTCAGCAACCACCTGGAAATCATGTGTCCTAAAAAGAGTCAAAATGAAGTCCACAATGTTGCACGGAAAACTTCATTGATTTACTTTGGTTGGTTAGTTATGAGTCATCAGTAGTTTGTGTGGAAGATGCAGACTTGTCTGCAAATACTTTCAAACTACTTGCGAAGGAGTGTTGAAAATGTGCAACATACGAAACCGTTCGTCTGCAAAGTAAAAGTTGCACCATTTGAAATGTGTTGATTTCAAAGGCACACCTTTTACTTTAAAGGTGAATGCTCTCCATTTCTAGTTAGCATCATAATTTTCCAAGTTTTGCTACAGCTTAGAGAGTAAGTGGTGAGTTTCTGCAGACAAATTGGCATCTTCTATGCAAACTACATGTGACTGTGGCTGCAAGTGACCAAAGCAATCAGAAAGTTGTGGTTTAGGAACCTCTCTGTGTCGCCAGCAACCACTTTCCAGCTGGTTCGGGAATACACATTTTTCCCTCACAATTGCTGGTTGCCAACCATTCTCTTGGCTGGTTAACTCTTCAGTCACACTGTTGCTGGGCGTAGTTTTGGAATTTTCTAGAATAAACTGTTCACAATAAAGATTTCTGGATTTCTGGTAAATAAGGTTAGCACGTTGTTAAAGCATGATGTTTTGAAAGACATTTCAACAAAATTTTTAAAATGTATTATTTGGTACTTCTGGCACCATGTGACAATTACTATTTAAATTTATTATATTCAAGAGAAGAAGAAGACATCTGTGATAACTTTAACACTGGGCTTCACAGTTTAAAATGTTTTAGATGGATCGACAACACTACAAGCCTCAGGTCAAATATGTACAATTGATTGTAGGGTGAACTTTCCCTTTAAAGGTTATATGGTTATATCGGGATAATAATTCTTTATTAAAACTTTCAGAAAAAGATAAACAATAGCATTAAAATATTGACCCAGTCTAAAAATGAACATTTCTTCTGTCCATCCATCTGTCCAGGGAATTAATACATAAGCCTTCACTGGCTTGACCTTGTGGTGTGAAACAAGTTCTGGCGTGTGAAACTGCCCTTTTTTGGCTGTGGCAGAAGAACACAAGAGTAGTTGTTGCCGGACTTTGCCTGTGGGGGTTGACTTGTGCTTCTACGCTCTGTGTCACTGCCTGTGTGGGCAGACAGTGAAACTAGCTCTGTCCCTGTTAGCAGAGTATTATAACACTGCCAACGCCTCCAGTGACCCGTGAAAACTCCCATCTATAGAGATGAATCATACAGCGCTTTGTAATTCAACTGAACTGCCCATCTACCAGACCTACAGCAAATATTTCTCAGTATATATGACACTGGATCAGAATCAGAATAAATCAACTTTAAGCTCTGACAGTACGCCTTAAAATGTATCATGTACTCTATTGTTCTGTGAGGGGAGGTTTGAATCTCTTGTGAAGGCTTCATCACTTATATCTAGCATTAAGCCTGAATGCATATTAGCATCTTACTCAGCTTTACACACCTTTCGTTATCATATACAGCAAAATGTAGGTTTATTTATCAAGGCGAGGTTTTGCTGAGTGGGTTATTTTTCAGCACTTCTCTGCTTGACATTCAACAAAGTTACTCAAATTCACACTAGGAGTGCATTACAAACAGTCCTCTATTATTGGCTAGTATAAAGCTCTGAGGAAATAGTGGATGCTGGGTGTTTTTTTTAAAATAACATCTTGCCTCTCTCGGAGAATTTCCCTGGTGGTCCACAGACCCAAACTTCTGGTTCTCTTTATTATAAGCTTATATAACCTTTAGGTTAGCGTGCTTGAGAATTGCTAACAACATTTGAACATAAGCAGAAAATACGCTGCAAATGAAAGAGCCACATCAGTTAGAGTAGCACACAAAAGGCAGTGTGTCTGTTAACTAGGTTTCCACCGTAGGGGCTTCCAGTAACAACGGTATGGACAGGAAAGAAAATGAAATTACAGCACAATAAATGAATTATCAATAAAAAGCCTCAATACTGTATCTGAGGGAGGATCAATATGCCAGAGCCGGGCTGCAATGTGGGCCCAGGGCTGCGGGTAGCCAGATCAATAATGTCACTGGGGGTGATTGACGATCAATGCTACCAGTGACATTGATTTATGATCGATGAAAGAAGGGCACCGACTAATAAGGGGGGAAAGGGTGGAGGGGAAGTGTGCATGGGGGATTCCATAGAGTCCCCTTTACTGTAACTGATTGGGGATCGATGAAGAGTGACACCGCGGCTGATTAGGGATCAGGCCGGTCTCGAGCAGAGGAAGGCGGCTATGTGTGAGAGCATTTGGTTGGTTGCGTGGAGACCGGCTTGTCTGAGCTGAGCAGAGCTGCAGAGACTGTAATTAAAGCTGTGCTGAAAGGAGCTTTCCACTGTTTGATAGAAGCTGCAGGTGCAGCTCTCTTTGCTCTTTCACTTTCAAAAGAGCAGCCATGCACACACACCCACACGCGTATAGTATACACTCTTTTATGCTCACTCAGAAACATACAGAACACACACAAACCCAAAGACGGCGCAGGAAGATCTGCACTGTTTTCTTCCACCCCACCCTCGCAGAAATCTGTCACCAGCACTGACATCCTCTCTCTATTCTGGCTTGTTTTCAGCCATATTTAAGAAATTATCACTGCTTTTAGAGTCTTCAAACTAACCCAAATGACTTAAGCATCACTACTGAAAAGAATGAATTAAAAGTAAAGAAATAAAGAAATCTTTATTTCTTTATCGTCTTTCATTTCATTAGCTAACTTGTGTTAGATTTGACCTTTCACATTCAGGTGAGACTGGAAATTAAAGGAGCATATTTTATATTTTACAGTAGCTACAGTAGTCACATTTGCTCCTGATTACTGAGATGAATGGGTCACACTCATGTGAGACATAATGCTACATTTATTTAAGCCTTTGACACACTTTTGTTATACACTGTACATATTTGTTATACTACACCTGCTGTAAATTAAGTGCAAACAGATTTGTTTTCAATAAAAAGGAAACAACAAAAACAGTTACAGTATGGAGAGCTGGCTTCATGACTTTATCAGCTTGCTATGAATGGAACCGGCTGCTTTAACTCTAGATTACAAAGAGTCGTTGCCATGGCCATGAAACTATTAAATCTAGTTTCTGGTAGATTTTGTATTATTTAACCTCTGTTACACCCTGCACACCAAGAAATTTTTTTTAAACTGTGCATTTCTTTTCTATCCATTTTTTCTTCTTCTTCTTCTTTTTTTTTTTTTACATTCACTGCTTTTTTTGGTCTTAATAATATAACAGTGGAAGAAAAGTATTCACTGTATAATTAATAATTCTCATAAACAAAAGCGGCCACATATGCGGCACCACAAAGCCAGTTTTCATGAAATTCAAAAGCCACAGTAAGGTCCAAAGTCAGACATGCATAATCTTTGTCTCAAAGACCCATGTATGTCTCAACTTCAAACAGTGCATCAGACATTCCCAAGACTCATAATTCATTCATTTCTTAGGTATTCTCTTTGTTCTCAAGTAGCGTTCACACTAATTCTCCTCAGTCTTTCCAAAAAAGTTGCAAAGTGGCATCGTCTTTGGGTTCAACGAATACATCGACCGTTTTCTGAGGAAGCTGCAAAAAAAATATTGCATTTACTGATAAGATTTTGATTTTGTATTTGAAGGTCGTTCTACCGAAGTGAATTAAACAGACAAAACGGCACACCTTCTTATTTCTATTGCGTTACACAGTGTTTGCTTTGAATATGCTTATTTGGTTTTGGCATTAATATGGATATTTTTCTTTAAAGAAACCAAATACCAGCATTTAGAGGCAGATTGTTAAGAAAGAAATGGATCAAACGTAAATCAAAATCTGACCCTGCTTCTTTCCTTGTCCATGCTTCACTGTTTTCTCCTCAGTCTTTATATAAAAGAAAAGAAAACACAAACACAAAGAAATGACAGGAGCTTGATGACACATATCTCTTTTGAAGAAAAAAAAACATATGAACTCCCATAATAGCTATGCTCTGTCCTCTTTGAGACAGCAATATCGGAACGAGAGAGAAGGGTTGACCTGTGTAGAGCAAGTCTGAGTAAGTCCCTGCCTAAACATCTCAGACGTGATGAAAGGCTTTGTTTTTCTCAGCCTGCGTTAATGGGCCCCAATCGATGTGGGAGAGCTGTGTTTTTTTCCCCTCCACATGTCCTGACCCTTGGGGAAACACAGGGAGGTAATGTGGGAGGGTAGAGATATTGACACACAACGTCAATATCACCAGGGTTCACAAACAGCGGCGCTTACTTCAAGTTGAGGCTGGCTCATCAATGCAGCATCAACAACAGAAGTACAGCGCAGGAAGTGCTGGCAGTTAGTGCAGACTGTAAATTAGCGGTAAGATGCAAAACAAATACTGATGTAAAACTAATGACACTCATCAGTGCTTACGATTCTCCCTTCCAAAACTACCCACCTGTCTCAGGCACATACACACACGCGCGCAGAGCGATGCATTCACCTCACTGATGCCAAGAATGTGCGGCAGCACAGCACTGCAGCAGAGGCAAGCACATCTCCACACTGGCTCTCATCTGTCACCAACAGCAACTAGCCTGCCAGTTGCCATGATGTGCAGCCTAATTGGGGGAGCTGATGAGGTCTGATGAGGCCAGTACTTATTGAATTCCCTGGCCTATTATATGGATAATGCTGGAGAGGAGCAGCCTCCCTCTCCTTTCCCATTCTCATCCATTCACTGTCCCAGCAGGGAGCTGCCGGCTAATCCTTTCTTGTTTATAATGGCTGAACGAACGAAAGGGATTTGGACACGATTTCCCCTCGCTAGCACACATCTAACACTCCCCAGTGTTGATTTTACCTCATAATGGGTCTATTGGACAAGTTAACCAGATCCCAAAACCCAGCTCAACCCTCTTGCCTGTCTTTCCTTTTCCTTTTCAGGAGGAGAGGCAGGGACATTGTTGAATAATTAGACTTTGAAATAAATGTTCTTTTCTTTTTCAAAAGCAATTATCAAACATTCAGTATGTGGCTGTACAGTATTCAGCGCTTTATAATGCATGTGTGGGACAAAAAGGAGAGAGAGAGAGAGAAGAAGTGTCAAACAGTGCAGCGGAGAAAAGGGGGAAAAAAGCTGAGGAAGGCAGAAGTTGGAGAACAGATGGCTGAATGGCAGGACAACAAACTTTTAATTCTGTGCGTCAGACTGGTGAAAGAGATGGAGACTGTGAAGTCGCAGAGGGGTGCCAAGAATACTGCTCAGTATGGGACAGCACATCAAATTCCATTCGAACTGATGAAAACTCTGTGATTAATGCCTTTGCTGCACAGCACTGTAAAGCATCTGAATTTCAAATTTAAAGTTTCTATGGAAGAATTATGCATTTAGGTGGTAGGACATTCATCAGTACCAGCTCTATTGTGAGGAGAATCCAATAAAGCACATTTACTCAGATGAAGACTGCGAGAAGAGCAGCAAAGGAGCAAATATCTGACTATTATTCTCAAGTGCAGGTACAATAAGAGAGTCGCATGGTTATAGTAAGTGACTCAAACTGTCACTTACTAACTAGATGCGCGGTGTATTTCTGATGTATGCACCCAGCTCTTTGTCTGCCTTACTATTAAAAACAACAAGCTGCTTTAAATCTCTGACATTGTGATCACCTGGAAAATATTGTGTTGGTCCCCCCTTTTGCTGCCAAAACAGCCCTGACCCACTGAGGTTCCACTAGACCCCTGAAGCCATGCTGTGGTATCTGGCACCAAGATGTTAGCATCAGATTCTTTACGGAACGGGTAATTAATCGGCAGAACTGTAGATTTTGACCAGTTTATTGAATAATCTGAAACTCTTGAAAAAGAGTTTATCAATGCAATTAACCCAGCAACAGATTCTGTAAGGTGTGGTCTCCATGGATGCTTTGGTAGGTGGTACATGTCAAAGTAACATCCCAGTGCTATCTAGAAAAACAAAAGGCCATATTTATAGGGGTCAGTTGTTGCGGCCTTATAGATCAGGGACCACACTGACGAGGAGGGCCATTAAGGCAGCAACATTTAAAAGCTTACATGGAGAAGGTACAACCTGGAGTTCACTAGGGGCACAGCAAATCAATATTAGCTCGACTTAGAAATCTGCTGTATAATCCTTGATCTCCAAGGCCATTTGCTTTGCTGCCTGAAATTGGATACACCCTGACTGCACACCCCCACCCGCCTGCTACGCAAAGCCTGCTGTGCGCTCCACAAATAAGACATCCTGAAAAATTGATCTGGATGCATCTGTAGCAAGATTACGTCTAGGGCTAAGAGAGAGATATGACTAGCTCGAGGTAATTGATAAAAATGCGCGTCATGATGGGGCCCGGCGAATGTGGCAGCATTATCATAGCCACATCACTACCATCTAGAAGACTGCTGCAGCAACATCTCAACAAATATTAAGAGCTGGTAAAAGACCGATATTGAAAAATACTTTTATACACTCTATACTGTAGGTATGATTAACAGTGACATAAGGATAATAGGTTTTCTTTGTTTATTTTGCCTGAAAGCAATGATGCCTTTTGTGGAGTAATACATTTTCTTTGACAAATGACCTGAGTAGCACATAATGGAATGGCTTTGTTTGATTTATTTTTATACAACCATATTTGTCCATTTTAAACATACCTGTGACATTTTATTCACCAAAAATTGTTTAGATTTCTCTAAATCCATCTTTCCTTGCAGCCAAGGTCCCCATCTTTCCTCCAACAGGCAGTTTCAGAGGCAATTTATGTAAAACTTGCATTATTCATGACCACCTACTCCAATTGGCTGCATTCACTTCCAGCCAATCGGAATACTACCTAATGGATAATGGGAATTTCCTCATGTGGCGTCTCTACCCCCAGAGTAATGGCTACAGCTAGAGACCACATATAGGGGGGTCTATGAACCAATCTAAACTGTGCAGTTGCACAGTTGAGACTGTAGCCACTTTCACACACGTGCTGCAGCCCTCTTAAACTTTTCCAACATTTTCCTGTATGCGCGAACACAAATGCCCTACTCAGTGGGATCGAACATTAAACTGCCCAATCCCTACCAGCTCCCTCGTACAGATTCAAAGTCCGTTTGCTCCAATGTGAAAACAGAACAGGTCCTGAGAAGCTGACAGTAGTAGTACATGCCATGTGTACCATCTCCCGAATGCACAATTAAGCCAGAAACCTAATCTAAACCATTTACAGTGGTGTAAATACATCTAGTACCGACTAGCTGCACCTGACTCGCGTAAGAACTGTTGCTAGCCAAGATTCAGCACTACTTCCCGATTACAGAAGGAAGATTGTCTCCAAAGATGAATATCAGCCATCAAGGGCATATTTCATTTAAATTCCTTGGGAGATGAAGGAACAATTACTGCTCCCTCTTAATACAGGAATTTCCAAATACGAAATTACAAAATAACTCAGATCGAAAAGATAATATAGCAGATTTATGACACACCAGCCCACTGATTTCAAACACATGGAGGAGCCTGTGAATAAATTGTTATTTTAGACAGAAAATGGCAAGAGAGAGCAGATCAGCGACCTTGCCTAGCTTTATCGAATGTCTCCTCAAATAGATTTAAGGCAACTAACAATATGACCAGTCATGGCTTAAAGTCCAGGTCAGTGTATTTCATTCTCCGCAGTGTTGCAAGCAAAAAACAAATCATTACCGAAAGTAATGAAAGAAAAACAGGCTTACGGCGGCTGGCAAATAATTTTCCAATAACAGTTTTGTTATATTTATTCAATATTATAGCGCTACACATTTATGTGGGAGGTAACTTTTTCTTGAACTTTTACAGCAAACTCTGAATGTTTTCGCCCTTCTTAAACGTTTTGCTATCAGACTCTTTCTCGTGCCTCCTGGCAGGTGAAACAAAACAAACAAAACATTCCTCTTCAAGAAAGAAGCAAAAAAACACCACTTACAGTACTTACTGCTGTGCAACAAGCGCGACATAAAAAGTGAGATTTGTAGGCAGGGTATATCATTTCCACTGTTACTGTGGGCTGCAGGATTTTTATTCCCATGGCAGTGTGTATTGTTAGAGTGGCAGTTGTTGGACTCTCTGAGGCCTTTAAGCTCACTGTTTTCCCTCTATTACTTGTGCCCGGTGGGGGCACAGACAGTTGTAGCGAGATGCGGCGCAGCGCAGCAGGGTGGTCCCCAGATACCACAGATTCATACTTTCCACCTGACGCACAGGATAGAGAGAACAGAGAGCTGGCAATTACCAGACTCCTCTCTCTATATATACTGCAATCCTGGCCAGCTCCGCTCTGCTGTACTCCACTCTGAAGGCTGTCTCAGGGCCAAGCTGGAGGTAATGAAAGCAACACACTCCTAATGGACTATTGATGTGTGTGTATTTGTGAGTGTGCGCGTGTGGACGTATGAGAGGAAGGCAGAGGAAAGAACAAAGGAAGGAAAAAGAAACTGTAAGAAATCATTCTGCTGGCATTTTCATCCACTTTCCTTTTGTGCGTTGTCTGTGTCGATGTTTTTGCCGTGGCAAAAAGTGAGCATTCATGTCTGCGAGCTAACGTAAATCACCTATACGGGCTGAAAAGCAGTAGAATTAAACTGCTAGTGCGATCCAATAGCATGGCCAAGATGTGTTGCGCTTCCAGCAAGGGAAGCAGAGACAGACAGAGAGACACTGTGTCTGAGACATGAGGTCACCGGGAACCAGGTGTGTTTCCATCGTCCTTCAGCTCAAACACCAACAGGCAGCTCACGTATAAATACACTCATATAGGAAGGAAAAGACACAAATATCCCCGGGTGACAAAAAAAACAGAAGTGGTAACTCAGACACCTTCACAGTAAATTTCACCAAATACAACATGTCGCACTCCTGCTGATGGTCCACTGGTAGAGCATGTAGGGTGTATTTTTTTAATGCGTGTGTGTCTCTGCGTGTGTCCCCTAACCTGCTGGCAGGCAATCGGATGAATGAATGGGCGTCCACTCCTAGAGGTCCGGTGGCACAACAGAAATAACTCTGCTGACCACAGTGACCTCTGCCTGTTCCCACACAGTCTGCGTCCTGTTCTAATGGAGGCCCGTGCTCTATTTTGGGGGCAGCAGCTAGATTTATCTCACTGCCCTCTGTGTCCTGGGACGGTGACACTGACGTGGTGTAACTGATGCCTGCTGCTTCTTTTTTTTTTTTCCCTGCTTCCCTTACGCAAGCACACACAGGATAAAAATCTGTCACTTCTGGGCACCCGGATGACCCGGCTGTACGTCACTATCTGTATCCATTTTCAAATGTCCCTTAAAGGAATAAAGGAAAGTTGTAAACCATCGGCTTTGTGTTGTGATACTTCACCGTGATAGTCTGATCTTTCATAAAGACAGGTGCAGGAGCTGGAGAGTAGATGAGAACAGAACCAAAGAAAGCAAGCCTGCTGAATTGCTTGCATACCACAGAGACCTTAGAGCATGATTATCCTCCTCAGCAAACTTAATCTTCATTCTAGAGGACGGGCAAGCTGGCCGGAAGGCTATGAGCTCAGTGACCTACTGTATCTGCTGAGAGGCTGAATATTATTCTTTGCAAAAGAAATACGTTGCCTCAGGTCCTGCATTAGATTAAGTTGACTGATGGCTAAAACCAAGAATCTAGGGATCCTTGAATATAATGTGCACATCACAGCACCATCTTCCTAAAGTGGTGGAGATCTCAGTTTGGGTTAGGGAGCAGAAAAAAAAGATAGAGGCTTTTTCTTACGGCAGTAACAGTCTGATTTCAGAGCTTGCCAGTATAATATTTAGAGAATAAACAAATAAGAAATAGTTTCCTGGGTAAGAAACTCAACCACTACTCAGTCTCCCAACTGTGTTTCATTGCACATTCCTAAGTTATAGAAAAAAATCAAAGAACTTTGTTTAATAATACATTGACATGACCGCTGTTCTTGGTTAAAGCCTTTAGTAATTTTAGCAACCTACAAAGCAATGTATTTGCATTGAGTTTGCTGCACTTCATCCGTACTTGAAATTGGAAACCCACAGAGGGGGATGACTCAAGATTAAGCCCAAACCACTCAAAAGAGCAGCTCTCTGACTTGAATGCAGCCAGTCTGATAACCTATCAGTCGTGTAGAGGGAACCCGGCTCAAATCCTGCAGCAACGCAATGCAATCTGGCCAATCACATAGGCCTTACTTTTTTCACACAAATGTTGTATTTCTACAGTTTACCTTGCTATAAATTGATTACTATCATGATAAATCTTAAGAGCTGAGCTCCCTGATGTTGCTAAAAGCAACATTTCTCCACCAAAACTGCCCCGTGGTTTATTTTAATGTACAACTTTTCTCTGGCATAGTCATGCTGATAATCTTTTTTAATGGTCTGCTGTTGGCTTGAAATACCCGACTATCAATCCTTCCAGTCATGCAGCAAAAAGCAAGTTACACACTGGACAGGTCATCACCATATTGTAGGGATACACAGGGAAAGGTCTTAGCGATCCGGGGCTAGAAGCTTCTTACTGTGAGGTCACAGTGCAAACTACTGGGACTGTGACAAACTTGTGATCCGTCCAGAGGTGATGCCCACATCTAACCCTGCCCTGTGACAGCTGGTATAAGCTCCAGTGCCTCGTGTGACCATGATTTGGACAAACAGAAGAAAAATTACGGATGAATGCATCTATTTTATATCTTCCTCGTTTATTGTTTCAAATTTAGTGTGTGATTATTTCACTCCATCCTGTGGGTTTATGTTTTTGACATTTTTTTCATTATTTAGTTGCTGTTCATACTCACTTTAATTGTTTAAACACACACCGTTACGTTAATCAGGTTTCAGGTTGCTTTTATTGCAGTTTTATATTAACTTTATAATTTTATGACGGCCTCTCCTGTGATAGCTCGTGCTTCGTGCAGCACGTTGCGCTCCCACCGGGGACGAAATGCGCCATTAACAATAAAAGTTTTGCCGCCTTGCTTTAATGTTTAGCAGCTACAATTGTCATTACCAACATCTCTGTCTGCTCGTATGCGTGGACTTTCTCATTACCAAATCTGATACGCTTAAAGACTTTTGGTTAAAGAAAGGCCGAGATGTTTCCATTTTAAGCACCACGTCGCCAGCACGGCCTTCACCGGCTTATTTTGTAATGAGGTTACATGCTAGAGACGGTATTCTCAGCCATGTTCGCAATAGCTTTCAACCTTGTTGTTACTCTACTTTGATGTTTAACCTACAGAACCTCCAAACTTCTGACACAACTGGCAGCTGCCCACACGGTGAATCCACAGCATAACAGAGAGGCAAGCACATCAATGGACAGACTGAACACATGTCAACCAGAGAATAGAGGAAAAACGCTCTTTATAAATAAAAGAAGCCTCAGGTGCTTAGTTTTCCTGCTTTAATATTGTGTCCACTCAGCTGTATCTGGTAACATAGATGAGCATTAGGGACGTCTGAGCAGGAGTGTGTGAAGAATAGCAGGCTGAAAGGATGGGTGTACGTGCAGAGGGAGAGCGAGGGATGAAAGACAGTGGCGGCAGGGCAGATAAGAGAGGGAGGGAGCCATGAGAGAGAGTATAAAAGCAAGGGCAACAAAAAGTGCAAGGAGAGGTGTGAGCGGGGTGAGAGGGAGGAAAATAGAAGGGGATCAACATCGCGGACAGCTGGGCCAGGGTCGCGGAGGTCAAGCTCAGGAAGCGGTCGTACAGTCAATGTCATCCTTTCATCTCGTCTGCTGGAGATGCAGCAGCCTAAACTTTACTCAAATTTAACCTTCCAAAAAGCACAGGTTGATCCAACTCTCATTCCTTTCTCTTCTGCTCCATGCACCACCCATCACTTTCTTCCCCCTCTGCCCTTCCCCATCTGTTCTCTTTTATCTTCTTCGCTTATTCCTGTCACATCTCCAAAGCTCCTAATCTATTCCTTTCCATTGTGCTCCTGCTATATTTCTCTCTATTACTCTCGATTGTTGGGTGGGTGGGTGTGGGGGGGTTCTCCTCGTGGTAACTCTCCTTCATTTTGTCTCCATCCACATTAGATGCGGTTGAGTGGAGAGCAAAGTCAATCGTTCCCGCCTGAACCCCTCCAGGAGTCGGAGCTACCTCCTCTCTGCCTAAACAAACTTTGAAGCCAATCAAAGGGCTTATATCATTTTCAGTGGAAGGGAACAGCAGCAGCTGAATACTTTATATTTCAGTGACAGATCCACTCGGAGCAGCTCCGCTCTCCTCCTCCTGCCTGCTAACCGTTGGCTTTGCTCATGAATGATACAGTTCAGTGGCAAAACAAACAAAGCGTGACAAATCCAGATTATTGTCTGTAGGCGAGATAAGGTTATAATGAGAAAGTGCATCGGGGGAAATTGATCCTTTTTTCAGGAAGCTGTCTGATTTACTGGGCATGCCAATAATAACTTCCTGTGTGTCCCGCCTCTAATGGGAGGAGGGTGAAGTCAGAGGTGGGGGTGGAAGGTTCATGCTAAGAGGACAGATTTCATTATGATGCAATATCCCGAGGAAAGCACTGAGGTTTTGTGGCCACTTATTATCTGTGGCGGAGTATATTGAAAAGCTGTCTGATTGCCATTGAGGATCACATACAGAGACAGAACTATGGCTGGCTCGCACTGAGTGACAGCAGAAGCGGTAAATTAATCATCAATACATAATGGATTTGACCTTTTTGTTTCTGACGAAAAAACGAGGAAGGATAACAACAGCTACAAAAAACAAAAAAATTCACAGAACACAAACTACACATGACTCGCAGATGCATCATGGGAAACGCGTGCTCTCACGTACTTGGAAAGGCAGCCATGTCTGAGACATCCTGACAGCCAAGTCGCCAACCTACTTGGCTGCACGTTAAATCTACACGCCATAGGGGAGAGAGAGACGAGGCCCGCCGACAGGCCAGTTATTAGCCAGGGGAATGTGGGAGGGATGGCAGAAATTAACATAGATTACTCAAGTATGACTGACAGTTTCAGAAGGGCTTTTTGTGACTTACCAAGTGATTTGGGACTTGCCTTAATTCAGTGAGGGATGTTTTAATACCGTGGGCTGTCTCTGCTATCTTGGCACTGTTGCCTTGGTGAGGATGCCAACAGGGAGGAATTTCTTTCCTGCAACTGCCCCCCACCCCCACCAACAATTCCTCCCAACCTCAGCTGCACAGGCCTTGTGATCCGCACATAATGATGGAAAGTGTTGGTGGGGCAGCACTTTTTTGGCCTGTCTTTACTATATTTTATTTAACAGGTGGTTGGCAAAGAGTGCACCCTGTATATTCTGTCTGGTGTTATCCTGACAGATGTAGTGTTTTTTATAAAACCCTGGGTGTTATTTAGATCTCTGGCAGAACAGACAAATTATCAAACTGGTTATCTGATCAGTATTCTGAAAGACACAACAATTACCATTTTCGAGGGTGGGGAAAGCACTGGCACTCACCACAAGTGTCCTTGAAGAATATGGCTTTTACTGTAGGCCTAAATTAACCTCTTCTGTATAACAGAGCACTGTGACTGACAGAGTAAGTGAGGCAAAGTGAGAGTTTGGACAGAGAAAGACAGAGACTAGTGGAAATTGCAAAAACAGAGGGAGAGAAAAATGCCAGCGTTCTGTAAAAAAAAAGAAAGGAAAAGAAAAAAGAAAAGAAAAAAGCTTGTACATATTGCATGTTTCCGCTTCGTTCCATCTCCCAAGGCCACTGTGGCTGCTTCCTGATGTGGTTTTCATTATTTATCCAGCATCCATTGGACAATATTGGAGCTGACTCGCAGCTCTGCTGCCATATTGGCAGAAAGACAACGGAGCGAGCGGTACCAGCGGAAGTGAAAAGGAAGAAGCAGCAGTGTTACTGCACATTCAGTCTGGACTGAATCTCTGTTTGCACAGTTAGACGTCCAAGCGAATGTTAGATTCATCAAAGTCTGGCGCTGCCCTTTTCTGATGCTCAACACTACTTGCACGTAACCTCATTGATTATTTAACTATGGTTTGATTGCTGACTCTAAAATTAAGTTAAAAAACATAAAGAGACACAATTCAGTGGAGCAGGTTATCAATTTTCTTTCTGCCATTGCCGCCACACAGTAAGGTATGTACATGTTATTACTCACCTGCCAAAAAACAAACAATGGCTAATGTATCTCTGGTCTGAATTACATTTACCATAGGGTGTCATCTCTAAGCTGTTTAATGCATTGTGGGACGAAGGGCTTTAATCAGCGAGGCTCAGTGGAGCCAGCGGATTAAATCACTTTTTATCTGCGCTTCCTTTGACTTTCCCAGTGCTCAGGGTTGCAGTGTAAATCATAATGTGTCCCTGTTGGGCTCACTTCAGTATAGTTTATAGCTGGAGTCACATTTCATAAATTCCATTTATTTTGTTTATTGAGTAAATCCACATCCACTAAAAACAAGGATAACTCTTTATTCTCGCCTCGAACTTAAAAGTTGACCATTTCTCAGAAAAGGAGGAGATCGTGCTCGCGTGATTCAATCCATGCGCGCAGCCAGAAATCACATGTTCATTTATATGTGCAGCATCAGCTGGAAGCATCCGAGAATGTGCGCGTGTCAATATTTGAAACGACACACGGTATGTATATTTTGGGCGTAAGGGACATGTTCTTCATCTGTGTGCATGCGTTGTGTATGAGTTTATATTTGTGTGCACGTATACTGTATGCACGCTCACCGCCGACCACAGCGACAGGGAGAGCGGCTGCCGCATTGCACAGAATAGCTAAACAGCTGTGGTGCTCCATCAGGGCTATCGATCATGTCCCTCTCTCTGAATCACAATCAGACGTGGGCAGAGCAGAGCGGCTAGAGCAGGCCTCGGTGACTGGTTTGTTGGACGACTGCTATGCACCTCTCATATCAACCAGGCCTCACCAAACAAACCTGACCTGGACTGCTGATTAGATGCATCTATATGCGAGTACTGTGGTACGCATTTCTGTAGAACTTGCTGGAACACACACGAATATTCGCTTTAAGTTCTCAGAATGCAACATGTCTTCTCGCAATTGACATTTACTGCAGACAGAAATAAAGCACTAGCTCTTGTTTAACGCACTTCTAAATCATCTGTGATCAAAATGAGCATTCAGAGAGGATGGCATTACCACGGATCAAAAAATGAGTTCATTTGTGTATCTATGTAGCGCATGTAGTTGGATCTCATAGAAAATTACATAGAATTTCATTAGAAAACCTAATGGGAAGAAAAGGGAAGCTGTTAAGTATCATTAGTTGCCATCTGCTATCATATTTTCACACTGTAGATCAACTCAATATCTCATGTAATCACAAGGAAGTCAGATGTTATTACATTAAAATTTAAGCAGGAAGTGTATGGACTCAGTCTATGGCGCTATTAGCTGCCATCTGTTAGCATCTCCACAATTCCTCTTCTCTGTGTTGGTCTGTTATCAGCAACTCACGGTTAACTTCCTGCCAACATGGTGACTTCCTTTTGGTTTGTTTTCCCATGGTCAGTTGAATTTACCAGATGACCTGGCACCTGACATCAAGATATTTACTTCCTGGTATGGGACAGCAAGGTTACAACTCAATATCCTTTTTGTATTGGCACTGGACACACCTGGGTGGAGGTAGGCAGCTAGTACAATCCCCAATTGCACATATGCACGCGTACACTCACCCTCTTACACACACACACACACACACGGCCACATCTCTTGACACAGTGTGATTGAGTGGCTAAGCCGGAAATGCAGAGGCTTGTCAGATATCGGCTGGAGAGGTTTGGGGGAGTAAGCCTGATGATTGAGAAATGTGTGCCTGTATATATGCATGTGTGTTGGGAGTGCTACCCTAAATGTGTTGTGTATGCTTGAGAGCATGTTTTAAACACTAAATGGTGGTAAGAGAAAGAAAAAAGAAGTTTCTCATTAGCATTATATGGATGCTGACATTCCACTGAGGTCAAAGTCAGCGGTGCATGGCCATATTTGTGCTTATGTGGTTTGTGCGTGTGTCAAGGCTCACACAGTGTAACAGTCATGGCTGTCACATAAGCATACTCATGCACGCACACACAGACAAACACACACACACTCCGCCTGTGCTGCGTGTGGTGGGAGCCCCCCGGGGGGTGCTGCTGAGCTGTCAAAGTAGGATGGATGAAGAAGCTGCCCTGCATAGCAAAGGGCTCTGGGGAAATACCACCAAAATGACACACACACACACAACCACACACACACACACACACACACACACACACAGAGAGACTGTCAGCACACGGTATGTATGTGCACCCATTTGGAAATGCAGAAATTTAAATACACGTGCATGAATGTGAACACGCATAAATTTGAGACCAATACAAATGCAGTGCAAACGCATAACACGCGCACTTTCAGGCAACCCAACACACAAAAATACACTTTTACTAAAGGGCTGTTCGCTCTCCCTCTGTGAGAAACAGAAACAGCCCTAGGGCCCTCAGCAAAGGAACATCTGAGTTTGATAACAGCAAAATGTCCAGAAATCTCCATTTAGGAGACAGCAAGTCAACATCATAGAGGAAAAAAGAACAGCTTCATCTCCACCCCACCCTCATGTGAACTGAAAACTATGGAAAAAGTATAAAATATCACAGGGAGCATTACTCTATCATTATTCATCATCAGAACATCTGAGAGCATCTGCAGCGTACCAGCACAGCAAACTTGAAAATTCAGCTGCTAACTTATAGCTTTTGTGCATCTACCATATCAGTGTTACTTACTCTGGTATTTGGAAGGAAGTTATAATTTTTTTAAAGAAGTCCGACAAGGTTCAAGTATTTGACCTGATCCCCTTTTACACAATTGCCACATCCAAAGAGGAACTTGACTAACAATTCTGACTTGCTTACTCAAGTTTTGGTTGCATAGCTTCTCTGACTGCTTGTCGGCTTGTTCCCTTCAGGTTGCGTGGTACAATTTCATCAGATTCCCAAATTCCCGGTGAATTCAGGTGAATATATCAGGCTTGTGACAAAAACTACAAAACTAAAGCCCAAGCTAATAAACCGAAAGCAACCTTTGGAAGTACCGTATCACCACATATCACAAATGGCAACAACTCGAAGAACAGTAAAAGTTCAGGTGTAAAGCAAGGAAAGAGAAGCTTTCATAGACCTTTTAGCAGGGACCATAGCAGCGCTGAACCAGAGCGGACCTTGTAAACGTAACCATTCTTAATTCCACAGAAGGATTTCCTCGATCAGGGCGGTAAATCTCCATGCTTGGCACAAGCCTGAACAATCCATTAACAATAATAAAGCCTGAGCGGCAGGGAGATAGACCCTTAAAGGGGAAGGTCAGCCTGATATTACAGCTTTAAAGGTTTCCTATTACGGCTCAACTTCAATATAACCACTCACCTTGCCTTTAATGGCTGCTGGCTATGCAGTGACTGAGCACATACGGAGATTCTAAATCCAGTCTTTCTGAGATATTACTGGATAGAGGAGAGCGATTTATGGGTCTGTTTCTATGCTGCTGGTTGGAGGTGTGAGTGTTAATATAGCTGCCACAGTGGTGAAGGAGATCTCCTCAGGTATCACCCCGTCTGGCCCTCATGTCCTGCTGGGATACACGGGAGACTCTGCTGCAGCACCTGGACCCAAAAGTGCTTAAGCAGCATTTTTTCTTCATCCTGGCCTTTCCCTCTGACACTTTTTTCCCCATATCTTTACTCCCTTCCAACTCACTTTTCTTCCACTGCCACCTCTTGATACTCTCACTCCCCTGGAGACTTGCTTCTTTTTCCAATGCCTTGCCTGCTTACTTGTGGAACTGTGATGCCTCTTTCAGCACCGATACACGGCGAGGTACAATCTCGTCTCTACATCTGTCTCCATTTTCTGCTATTCTTTCTTTCACCCATGTTTCCCTGTCTGCTTTCTCCTTGGCCACTGTCTAGGGTGACTGCAGAAAAGAGAGCGATAGGAAGGCGAGAGGACACCGCAACAGAGAGAGCAGGAGCAGGAGCAGAAGAGGAACGAGGGGAGAGTGCAAGCTCTTAAGTAGATTGCGAAGAACAGCACAGAGGCATGAGTGTGAATATTAAGAGGGTTTTCTCCTGCCCGAGAAGTTCCAGCCTGCAGCCTGAGCACCACCAGGGAGAGAGACGGTGACACGGAGTGAAGACGTTACAGAACGAGCGAGGAAGAGACCTATAGAACCATCAGCTATTGAGCCAGAACCACGACAGTTAGCTTCAGATGTCAGAAACAGCAGTGTACGCAATCTATCAAGCTGTCCGGCAGATCTGAGATGAGGAATTACCATAAGTGAATTAGAAAGGCAGTTCCTTATTGCAAAATGATGCCTCCCCCACCCAAAAAAAAGAAAAGGAAGGGGTGATGTGAGAGTAATGTGAAGCAAAAGAGGTGAGACTCACCTGGAATGCCTGGTGGGGTTTTCAGGTATTTTCCATTGAAGTGCTGTATCACTACTTCACATTTCTCTGTAGACTCCATCCTGCAACGACATGCGGCATGTAGGGTTCAATTTAACAATCTGTTTGTAGCAGAAGCACCGATGACACATTTACAACCATAAAGCATCACCCCCTAAACTGTGTCCTGCTGGCTGTGTAGCATCAGTCTTTTCATACTAATAGTGCAGTGAGACTATCGAGAGCTGATCTGCCGTATCAAGTCACTGGTTACATGAGTCAGAGGTTCATAATGAAATTCAGGGCTTTCAGGCAAAGAGGTGTTTATGCAGTCCTTTTCTGCGCATAACGGAAAAGACAAAGCATAGAAAGTTTTGGAGAGTAGGTGAAAGGCGTGAAAGATGAGGTGGTACGGGAAGGTAGAAATTACATGCTTATAAAAGGCAATTCCAGTGTGAAGATGAGCGAGAACACAGGAAGTTGATTGACTCGTCTCCACTTTTCCAACCAAAGGATCAAAGAGTATATACAGGCCAAGCAGCTGGCCAGCAGGGGGGCTCTGATCTTCACATCACAAGCCTACACACACTAATGTCATACACACATAACATCAAAACACGTACATTTCAAATGCATATGAGTGTTGTTGTCATTCTCACACACATACACACACACACATGCACACACACACACACACACACACACACACACTGCTCTGCAACAATAAACAGATACCCTAAAGGAAAGTTGAGCAACTTGAGCTCCAAAGATTTGAAATATAATAGGAGATGTAACCTATACACACATGCATATACATATTTTCTATGCAATTTTGCATTTCAGAAAACTAATCAGAATCCTTGGTGGGTGTTTCCTAGTAAATGTGACTTATTATTGGCTGAGAGCACTGCATTCATGAATTCTAGACTAGTTGCCTCACAGTGACAACTACAGGGAATTATTGCCCTAGGCTAATAAATTTTACTAGTTGAACACCAGTAAATTAAAACAATTTGTACTCTCACTTTGGCATATTAAAGAAATGATCGTGTGCTGGAGAGCAGCTCTTTTCTGTAAAGCTAAGCTAAGGGCTGGGAGACCTTCTTCAGACTGGCTGCTGACCACACTGGGAATCAGAAGTGTGTGGCCAAACCAGGAGAATGGCTATCGTAGAGAAGGGCCACACACTTCAGGCATTCGCTGTGTTGCGTTCAGTGTTACAAATCAAAAGCTCCACAGGTGGACACACAGCAACAACAAAAGTTTGAAAGACAATTACAATGGCTGTCTCCTCTTTCACCTCCACACAGCTGGCCGCTCATGGCATGAGGTGGGTGTGAATGTTGGCTGGCTGCTTTCGGAAAGTTACAGCAAATGATCTACAACGCATGCGCACACACACATACACACACCCTATCTGACATTGAAAAGGTATAAGACCATAAATCCAAAGATGTAACTTAATTATCAGTTTCTCTTACAAGTTGATGTAAGAGCAAATAATATCAAAATATTCCTTTAACTTGCAGCTTAACTGTGTGTGCTACAAGAATTTTTAAACACCTTCCATATTACAGCCTGCATGAGTAAAATGCTAGGATTTTCTTTTTCAATGTGCAATGGATTTGTCTGAAAATTTCAATTGTGTTAAGACAGTAACATATTAAAAAGCAAATATCCTTTTGCATGAATTTGCACGATCCGTGTTGTGCATATATTGCAGATTCCCTTATAGACGCAAAGAAGACATATTAAAATGAGAGAGTTTTTAAATCCAGGCTTGACTGAATGCCATGTCTTTATGGTAATATGCGCTTGGAATGTGCAGAATTCATTGCCTTCCAGATTTTCATGCTTTATTCTCCCTCACCTCCTAAAATACTCATATCATCCTGTCAGCCTCCCCCTTCCCTGTCCTCTGTCTCCCATCCTTCTGCTATCGCTACCTTCATCTTTCTTTCTTTTCTTTTTTACCATAGCTTCTTTATCGCGCTCTCCATCTCATCCATCTTACTCCCAGCCCGTCTACACCTTTTCTTTTTGACGTCTCTCTCATTCTTCCCCGTCTTTCAACCTTGGTTATTTCCTCCATCTTTCACCGTTATCCTTCCTCTCTCCTGGCCCATCTCTCTCACTTTCTGTGCCCTCCTTTCCTTCCCACTGTGTCCATCCTTTTCTTTCAACATTATGCCCTATCCACATCAAAATCATTCTCCCCTTTTCTCCTCCCTACTCCTCTTTTTAGAATATATAATCTTTCACACTTCCTGGCATCATCAATCTCTCACTGACCCTGTATCCTCCCTTTCCCCAGCCCTCACTCTTTCCCTTCTGTTCCACGAGTGTTAGTGAAAGGCCGATATGAACCAACCAATGGAACTCAGCTAACTGCAAAACATAACGAGTTTCTAAAAATGACTTTAATTTATAAAATAATATTCAAAAAGATATATTAAGTTATACACAGCACATTTTCACTCAAAAGAAGCAAAACAAAACAAAAAAACTACTACTAAACTTGAAGTACAAGAGCAGCCAGCTGGTTAATTAATTCATTAATTTTATAAGAAATCATTGTTCTGATTCATTGTTTATTTATCTCTGTTTATATGCTATAGATTTTTTGATATAGGTGCCACATCAGAAAGCTGAAGTGAATATACCGGGAACTGCATACATCGAGTGTTTATGTTTACAACATACGCTGGCAATATGCTCCTAATCCACACCAAACACTGAATCTCAGCACAGTCCTACGAACACGGAAATTATTGCCTCATAATGCTCTCACTTTAGGAGGCAGGCTAGTGACACGGAGAGGATCTGCCTGAAGCACAGCTAACCTCTTTATCGCTCAAGCTTAACAACCTTGTAGTGCTTATGAAATAATGACTTTTGTGGTGTGGACTCCATTATCAAAGCACAAGCCGTTTTGAGGTTGTTTGTTGGGATGCTTTTGTTGTCCATTTTAAAAGAGACAGGCTTACAATAGCAGCTGGATGCATCCCCCTTCTTCACTGTTTATTTAGTGCTTCTCTGACTGAATGTCAAAGCAAAGCTTCTCTTTGTATTTCATTGCACTTTTTAGCCTTCCTACACACAATAACATCTTTCCTTCTTTCTCTCCAGCTGCACAGCAGGATGGTAAACGGAAAGGATGTAAGTAGACATGAAGTGCATATGGCGGACAGGCTGTTAGACACTCACAGGGAAGCAAACCAGTCAGACTCACTGTCTGCTGGTCAGTCAAGCTTTTGGGGTAACAAGTCAGTCAGAGAGTCAGCCAGGTAGACAGTGAAGCCGGCTGGATTTTCTGTGTGCGCTGCTGGTTAATGGCATCAGGTGCTGCTGTCTGCAATGATTAGTGCTGGGGCTGGAGTAATGGGCTCTGATAACAGTAATGGATCGGCCCACAAACACTTAGCTCAGTTTACTCTCTCTAATGCCCCACACAGCACAGCCCTCAGCAGCTGTCTGTATGTCTGTCGACACAGCTAATGGGAGTTCTCCAATTCATAAAAAACATTCAATTGTGTTGGTTTTTGTTTGTTTATTTTTGCTTTGGTTGGATCTTTTTTTTTACCCTTTTCCCTGACCTGTACTCTCTTTACTCATCACACGCCAACGCTCATGGAAATTTTTAATTCATCTTAGTATTTCTCAGTCTTCTAAAAAGTTTCCTCAATTCCTTCTCTATTCATTCACCTTCTCTTTCTCTGTATATTAACTTCTAAAGCTTTTATCTGATCATCGCTTCACACTCATGTCTCACCCTCCCTTTCCGTCATGCGTCTTCCTCCTCCCACCGAGAGCTTCTTGAACAGGTGGCCTGTGGCAGGTTGTTGCTGTGCTCTGCTTGTTGGTCTGCAGGAGGCTGCCTACCTGTGTCTCTGTGTGAGAGCTTGCTTTTCAGCGCGTGTTTGCGTGCGTGCACACGAGCATGCACGCGTGCATATTCACAAGTGTGTACGCCTGCGTAAAGGTCTAACTCTGCAGATGCTCATATTGGTGTGCAAGTGTGTGTGTGTGTGTGTGTGTGTGTGTGTGTTTTTGTGTGTTTGTGCCAGTCTGTCCTGCTGTAACCCCTGGTAATAGAGCAGGGAATAGGAGAGGAGTTCAGCCAGAGCAGGTGATTAAGAAAAATCCCTGCAAGATGGTGGTTCTGTGGCCGTCATTGGCCTCCTCTGGGTAAACAGGGAAGGAATGTGTGGAGAGGAATGAGAGCCTGGTGGCTGCTGTCGAGGACAAGGACAGAACGGTTTATGACTTTGGGGGATTAACAAGCTGAAGTGGAAACTTTTCTAAGTAGAAAAAGAAACAAACTGTTCAGTCATTCAGACTTTGTTTTGGGAAAAATAGCATCCGTTACTCTACTATATATACTATTACTATATATAATACACACACAATCATTGGTGGTATCTGTTAATTTTTGAGAATGCACAGCTGAAAGCATTCATTAACTCATATGCAGATGGATGGACAAACAGGCTTAGAGGAAGAATCAAATCATATTTTCATATTTTCACTGTCTAAAATGAAAAGCATATTAGTAGCAGCTCGTCTAGTAATCAGAAACTCAGTGGTTGAGCCCAACCTGTATGTCGAACTATGCTCGGGCCAGATACTGAAGCCTGAGTTGCACCTGATGCATCCATCATGTGAGTGTGAGCGTGTGAACATGATGTGCTTAGGCACAGAAAAAAGCACTTGTACAAATATGTGGGTGAATGAGGCCTGTAGTGGATATTGCTCAAATTCAGTAGAAAAGCGCTACATAAGTACCAGTTCATATTTCAGACAATGCACAAGCGTGTGCTTGCCAGTACACGTACAATGTATTTTATTAATTTAGTACCAAAAACAAGACACGAGTCATCTCAGGGCACAGCTGAACTAGGGCAGATCTTAATGTGAGCAGTGGGTAAAAATCCTAGTTAGATTTACTCACCACAAGGAACACTCCTCAACCTGTGACAACAGTTGTATAGTGTCTTCTGTGGCTTGGGAGGGAGCTTTGTAAAGTTTTAAAAAATAACCCTGATTACTGTGTGCCAGCAGGCTTATCTCGACTTACTCTTCAGACTTAGCATTTTTAAAATAAAGCCTATTACAAAGTCGAGGTGTGCAGCATAAAGAGAGATGCTAGAGAGTTGTATTACAGAAATGATCTGGCTTTTAGAGCTTGGCATACCATTTGTAGGGACTGAAAGGAGGCATATTTAACACTTGCTTCATTAACATTGTTTACCTGGCAAAGCCGACTCCTCTGCTGACCCCGTTGGCATCCCTCAGTATCCTTGTGGAGATGACGTGACCCAGAGGCTTCAGCATATTCTCCAGCTCCTGCTCATCCATAGACACTGGCAGGTTGGAGATGTACAGGTTGGTGGGGTCCTGCTCTTGTTGCTGCAATGCCAGAGATTTCGAGGAGTGAAGAGGAGGGAGAGGTTGGACAGACGGCAAAGAGAAGAAAGGAAAAGAGAAGATGGTATGAGAAATAATGCATCACTATCAATTGCAGAAAATATGAAATAATACATCAGCTTTGGGTTGTGAGGAATCATGCAACGTGTTGCAATACTGCTAACTGTGCAGCCAAATCCAGGCTAAGCTCGCATGACATCTGGCCCTGCTGACACTCACATATTCCACTTAAATGCAATAAAGAAATATAAAAAATGAGCATGTGCAAGTATTAGTACACTCAATGTATTATGACAATTTAACAAGTAGCATGGTGGATATATTCAGAATAGCTTGAATGGCATCTTCTGGGTGTTTCTTTTTAGTGGTCAGGTAAAAAATCAAGAGAAACAGCAGGCGCCCGGGGAGCAGTGTGTAGGGAGGTACCCCTGAGCAAGGTACCGTCCCTACACACTGCTCCCCAGGCGCCTGCTTAGTGGGCTGCCCACTGCTTCACTGAGTGAATGGGTCAAATGCAGAGAAAAACAAGTAATTTCCCCATGGGGATCAATAAAGTATCCATTATTATTATTATTATTATTATTAAAAGAAAAGCTGTGTATTATACAACAGTGTTTTCAGTGTAGTGCCCAGGGGCTACTGCAAGCTAGGTACGAAAGCACAGCTGGTGCTGGGGTGAGCCCGAGGTAACAGAAAGCCCGTTGAGATCTACAGTAGAGCAGCTGGAAACAGCCCCACCAGCCAATCAGTCACTGCCTGTGCCAGGCAAGCCACCAAACTATGCCTCCATCTATATTTCTCTTCCACCAGTCAGTCAGTCTCTCTTAATTAAGCATTAAGCTACATTGTGCTGCCCTTAGTTCTAATCATATATGCTACAGGCAAATTAGCATATACTCTTTCAAATGAACCGAATAACATTCAATCCATCTTTCCAACGTGCAGGTAGCAACAGTCCACTCTAATCAGGCAAACAGCCAGGTCTGATCTGTTTCACACTTGTGTCTTTCATCCTTTCATTCAAAAGGCGCTGGGATCATCACGAGTTAATTCCACTACACAGAGGCATGGTCTAAGTTAATAAGAGAATGTGCACTGAAACATTTTAATGACACTTACATGATTATTGTTGCATCAGTAAAAGGTAAAACTTCTAGTGTTTACCAGAGTGTGAAATGTTAAAACAATATCAGTTAATTTTAAAGTCTTATAAACAACAAAAAGAAAAATATTCATCTATTATGTACGATTCATTTTAAATGTGCATGTGCGATACAATAAATTATAAATAAATTTCCTTTGATTTGTAAGAGCAGCCTCCCTTGTCAGGTTAGATCAATAATGTGAGCAGTGGAGGAGCTTTAAGCACCATCATGTAAAAAGGCAGTAATAATCTGTGTCATGGTCTACAATCTAATAATGAGGAAGGTGGCTGAATCTGTTCTGAATAACAACAGCAATTTTCCAAGACACGTGCGCATAAAAATGTATGAAATGAAATCAATAAATACATTTTTTTAAGGCGTGGATCTGCCAAGTCCAGGCTCATAAATGTCAAAAATTGGCAACAAGACAAGAAGAAGAAGAAGAAGAAAAACTGAGGGCAAATGACTTTTTGATATTAACTATGTGAAAAGGGAAAGACCATCTCTGAATTGAGGAGGGGGCCTATGGGTACATCTTTCGCCATCCTACAATGCTGTGATTGCAACCATCGCCCTACTGTCTGTGAATGATACTCACAGCCATTGGTCAGTGGTCTTTGATCAATAATCAATGGTCATTCATCAATGAGTGGCTATTGATCAACGGTCATGACAATTTGTATATTAATGATCAAGGAACTAACCTCACATTTGCACAATAACTGGTTTCAGTTATTGTGCAAATGTACTGTTTATAAGGTTGGGGAAACGTGTAGTCAGCTGAGACTGTAGAAGTCACATGGATGAGTGAGGAAATGTTTCTCCCACTGAAAACGCTACGTCCAGATCAACCTTTTGGAATTTCCTTTAAAATTTAGTTTAACCTCCTAAGACCTGAACTCTTCCACGGCATGCATTTTTAATTTCTCTTTGATATTTGGGCTGATTGCGGCCTGATGAATGTAAAAACAAAGAATTACCAGATTTCTTTTTACCTTATTTTTGTTTTTAAGAAAAATAAGAGCCACATATGAGGATATTTGTTTAAAATGTTGATAGAACAGTAGCAGTATAATGTCCTTGTAAGTGGATATCAGGCCCTTGTACAGCAAAATTGAGTATTTTGGTCTAAATAACCCAAAATGTGATGTCCACATATGTGGACGCCAGGTCCTAGGAGATTAATATGGTTTTATTTGGAAAAACAGCTGACTTGGCCTCAAAAAAGTTTTAAAAAAAGTGAATTCTCAGTTACATATTTCATACGCACATGCAGTACTGTAAACAGCAACTTCAGCACAGAAGTCTGTCATCTTCTCAGCTGGGGGTTGTGGAGTTACTTCAGTTGCAGGCTGCGTAAACACTGTCTTTGAGAGTCTTCACAGACTCTACAGGCAACACTCTCTCACTTTGTCCTGTTTTGCTTTCTGCTGATGATGGAGAAAGAGGTTAAGGAAGAGGAAAGGAAGTGTCTCCACCAGTCTCTTGCCTCCATCTTTCTATCCGTCAGTGGACAGGACTGGTCCCTCCCCTGATTAATTAGCTGTCTTATCTGACAGGACATGTTTGATCTGATGAAAACCTGTGGGAGAAAGCCAGCGCCCGAGACCACAGCTTTTTTCTCCTTTACCCAGGAAACTCAATTACCTAACTAAACTCCACCTCCTTATTCTACAAGTGTGTCACATTTGGGTGCTTTGGAGCATGTGAGAGAAAAAGCTCGCAAGAGTTTGTATAACACGGGATTTGGCAGTGAATGGAGCTTAATTAAATCTGTCTGTAAAAATCTACTGTACACGTGTCACTCTCTTGCTAAGTCCCTTCAGTGTGTGCACCCTTGCAGCTGCGCCTTCCTTTGAATTTCATTGGTTACGTGAGCTGATGTTTTTCAGGATTATGTCAAATAGGCTTCATATTCCGATGCAGAAAGGAGGTCCGGATCAAAGAGTTAACTGACTGACTCCCTCATTGAGCTAAGCCAATGATAAAACAGTTTCTGCGCGCACACTGGAATGAAAGCACTTTCTCCTATAAGCACGAGACAGCGCACGCGGTGAAAGAGTGAGGACAGAATGTGATGCGGTAATTTGTGTGCGTGGGCTAAAAGTAGAGGGCTCCGTTTGCAAAGGGGGTGGGGGATTATCGCGGGGGAGGCCTCGTCTACGCACGGCCGCCTCGCTAAGTTTTCTCTTTGATGACGTTCCGCATCACAAAGCCCTAAATACCCAGATGAGAAGGTTATGGAGAGGAGTGGAAACTGGAGTATTTTGACGGGAGGTGAGATGGGCTGGCCCATTCCTCAAGGAGATTTAATTTCCTTTAATGTCAGCCTTTGCACATGCTCCGCTGTCACGCTATGAATGAAACGGTAATTGAGGTGTGTGTGCGCTTGCGTGCACCTGTGTGTAGCCCATCTATTAGTAATTATGTGTGTTTGTTCCATTTAATGCAGACTATATTACTGTACACTCGTGTATGCGTTTATGTATCTTTCGGCTCTGTGTGTGTTTCAAGTCGTGTAAGCGAGCCTCCTTCTTCTGCGTGTCGATGGTTGAATGTCTCTCTCGCCATTGACCAGCATTGTGGAAGGTTAATGGAAAGGCTCCAGGCTACACTGGGGCTTTGATGAGCATAATTCCTTCACCTTGCCACCAGGAGGACAGGAGGAATCCAACTGTGCGTGTGACAGAAAGGGAGAATGGCGGGACGAGGGGGGGGGGGGGGGGGGGGGGAATGCGGTGGGGGGTGCGACATGTCATTTCCTGCTGACGGATGGGCCCCTCGCTAGAGCTGACAGCCCTGTAGCAGTTATTTCATTTCGACACCCTGCTCTGTTTACCTCACTGTAATTTCTGAGAACATTACCATTCTACGTGGAAGGGAGAGTATTAGACAGGAAGAGAAAAGAAAGCGAGGATCTGGGTTAAACAGAAAATAGGAGTTGCAGATCACGTGCAAAAGGTTAAGGAATGAAAGGGTACGGAGAGCCGATGAGAAAGAGAGATGGAGGCAGCTGACATGACAGGCAGATATGGCACATTAAAGGAAGCCCTTGTTGCCTTTTGACAACGCTGGAGGGAGAAGAAACGTCGGGCGTTAGAAGTCTCTCATTCTGCCTATAGGGCTCTCAGGGCTGTATCCATTTAACGGTTAAACGTTAGAAAGATAGATATGTGACTTGACTCGGGGCACCGCATCCAAATCCAGGTTGAGACTGAGTCGCCTTCAGTCTCTTTCCAACAATCCTTTCTCTCCCTGATTTACCTTGCACCCACATCTTTTCATTCCCTTTTCCTTTAAATCACTTTACTAACCTTCTTCCTTTTCTCTTTCAGTAATGAGAGTTTCCTAACTTTGTACACCAAGCGTTGTCCGTCCTTGCTTCCATGGCGTCTCTCCTGTCGCCCTCTATCCATTCTTCTTGCTCAAGAGTAAAGAGCTCTATGTATAATTGGTACTATAGGGCTTTTTGGATGCTCCTCTGAGCTCAGATACACACTCTACAAGCGTATACGTGCTTGGGTATACGTGTCTATAAGGTTGTCAATCCTTGCTACAACAAACACACAATACACTTCCCTCAGGTATGCCACTCTGGCTTGTTGTGTGACTAACCAGCAGCCTGAAGGAGCACAATTAAAGCCACAGACAATGGTTTATGTGTTGACTGGTTGGAGAAAACTGCAAGGAAGCAATAGTTGTTGTGTTTCTGCTGTTGTGAGGATGTGTGGCTGACAAGTTTGCAGATGCCAGAGGGAGCGTTCCTGTTCTCTTGTATATAGGTTGAGGCTCTGTACTCAGATCTTGCTGTGGGAGCCTGAGTCTGCAGAATGCATTCAAAAGACAAGCTGGCCAACCAAGAAGAAGGAAGGAGCAGAATGGGGAGTTAGAGAGAGAAGAAGCCTATGAGCACATCAACTCACTTCAAAAGATTTGAGTTTAATTTGTGAAGAGCTGGAGAATTCAGAGACAAAACAGTAGCTACACTACAAAGGACCTATCATTCTGTCAGCTGGCTAGTCAGCTGGTCAGACAACAGCAGGCAAAGTCAGCTGGGCAGCTTGCTGCACTTTGATGAGTGCTTCCCAACATTGCCTGTTTCTACTCTCAAGTGGATGGTTTGGATCATTTTACTTCATTTTGTACAGGCTACTGTCAAACGCTTCCTCAATACTCTGTAGTGATTCTGTCTATTATGAAAGACCCTCTGTGACACCGGACTTCAAACCCGGTCCACATCCAAGACTATATATCCCTATCGCAGTCTTTCACTGCTTCTGCAGTCATTTAAAGAGCACGTAGCTGTTAGCACAGCCAGGCTGCAAGTGTACAAAAGGTTTCATGGTCAGCCTCTGACGTGAGAATTCAAATTTACTTTATTTATTTTTGCCAGTCAAACAAATAGCAGCTACTTATTTTTTCAGCGCCGCAAAAAAACGTCAGATTCAAAGTTTGGCCTCTACAACGGCTCCATGTATTCATCAAAGTCCGATTTCACAGACAGATGGCGAAACTTTGCAGGGAGGAAGTGTTTCGCTCGATCTGATACGCATCTTTACAGACAAGCGGACATATGCAAACACACCTTACATTTCAAAATATGCATAAATGCCTCCAACGTAGACAGGCTTAATCACAGAACAGCATGTTACAATGCCAAAAAAAAGAGATAACAAGAGCACAAGCTGGTAATGCGTGAGGTCCTTCGGCTGCTCATTGAAGGACTGATGAAATCCATATTTCTGATTCAAACCTTCTGTTAGAAACAAAGGGCTGTGAAGGGCTACGAGGCAAAGAATTTGTGCCATCACTCAGGGCAGCCTATACAATCCAATTACCACATTATGTGTGAACAAACAGCCCGAAACACCTGTCACTTAAACATGGCTTTAATAGTTCTGCAGTAAATGGGTTTAAGCTAAAGTCTGCAATCATACTATGTAGGCATATAGCTGCCAGTTCTTTAGCAGCTGTATTAAAACTACTTTATTATTTCTCTTATAGATAACATCTTTCTGCTAATTCATAACTGAATCGGCTTAGTGGGCAGCACTGCTGTAATCACTTTGGCGTGTGCACCTGTAGGCTTGATTGTGATTAAGAAAGCATCAAAAACAAAACAAAACAACACCAATCTCCTCACTTAACACTGCATATAATGACGGCTACACCCACGCACGCACCAAGTCCTTACTTTCTTTCTTTTTTTTTGATTATAGGTCTCAATGTGTTTGTTTTTTTGTTGTTGTTTTGAAATACATCCAAACATACTTGTTACCAGCAGTGAAAGAAAATATTAAGGAAGACAAAAAAATAAAGATTAAGAAGACGCCACATATGATTGGTTTAAAACATTAATTATTAGCTTATTTCTAAAACTCGAGTGCAGGGAAATGAGAATCAGAGAGGAATTAATTCAAACTGCTGTATGCAACTATATCCAAGAATAAGTGAGCAGATGTAATAATTAGTAGAACATCAGTAACTCATTAGTAACACCATCATCTGCATTTCATCGCACATAAGATGATGTTGTTTGTAATCTAGAGATACATCAACTCTTTTTAGTGTTTTGGACGCATTTCAGTGTGAGTGGGAGTATCCCATTAAAGCTTTGTGTACAGCAGAAGGAGCAGGAATATGGCACCGCAAATCATGTGACAGGTGGTAAAAACTAAATAAATTACTGACTCAATCTTTTTCTTCCGGATACTCATTCCTCTATCTCTGCGTAAACTTTCTTTGGAATTGCTACAAGTAAGGTCACTTCTGCATTTTAAATTCTTTATACCTCCATTAAACCCATTGGATTCACTTCAAATGTAGGCAAACAGACAACACTGCCCAAAGGTCCTAAGCCACCACACATTTCTTTCACATTTCTTGTATAAAACCATTGGATTTTTCTTTAACATAGCCTCAACTCTCATAGGGAAGCTTTCTTGTCATTTCTTTAAGTAATCAGAAATGTTGAGGTCTGGGCCATGACTGATATTATTCTGCAGTGTGTGTTTTTTTTTTTTATCCAGGTATGCTTTTATTGCATTGCATCTGGGATCAAAAATTAAGCCAATCAGATGCTTTTCCAGATTTCTTAATTCTGTAATTGCATCAGTTTTGACTAGGTCCCGAACACAAGAGGCTGAAAAGCAGTCCCAAATCATGACAGAGCCTCCACCGTGTTTGATAGACAGCTATATAACCTTACTATTTCACCTTTTTCATGACCTCAATTAAAGAAAAATGTTTAAATGTGGATTTGTTATTGTTCATCACTCCATAAGACCTGTTGTTTTTGGTTCAGTTTTTTGTGTAACTTGGCATACTTCAGCCTTTTCTCCCCGTTTCTTTTCTTTAAAAATGACTTCTTGACAGTCATCTTTCCACTGAGACCGTTTCAGTTTCTAGTTTATCATTTTATGTCTGTCAAACTGTGTTATTTTTGGCATTTTTTGTAGATTCGACTAACAAAATGGGAACAAATTGTTACAATTAGCAGCCTGTTGCAAAAACGCATAAAATGCCTAAAGATACAATTTAAAATGTGATTTTATCAAGTTTTCTGTTACGTTTAGTCACAATACTGGTTCACTCCTTGAGTTAGATGCCCTTTTATGCTAGAATGAAAAGCAAAATATAAGGAAATGAGGGGTGGCTCAACAGTACTGCACAATACTGCATGACCAGAGTGGTTAGGAACCCTAACCCCAGGCCAGAGGGTCCTAAATACCAAACTGGTGGCCTTTTCTGACTGTGGTGGCAACTGAACAACAGAATTTTGAAATGAGAAAAAATATATATTTAAAGTTGTCAGTGCATCAAAAAAAAAAAAAAAGCAACATCAAATGGTAGCGCTCTCACTATAATGCTTGGCACATGTGTATCTCCAAGTGCTGCATATGTTGGATCAAAGATGTTTTATCTTTACATGCCAAAAGATTATTTCCTTCTCCTTCTTCTTCTCTGTTGACTTTCTGCTTCTCTAAGCTGTAGTCATGCTCACTGTAAGCTACCAGTCTGATCAATTACTTTCTTTGCTCGCATAAGGATACACATGATTGATCAGTCTTAGTAGCTGCAACAGGATTATCCACTCACTAACAGATTGTGGCTAACAAAATGCCCATTAATTAACCTCTCAATATCATTGTCACAGCAAAAAGTAATTTGAAGTTTGGAGCAGGGCACAAAGTTGTTTTTTTAAGATTATGTATTTTACTAGATGAAAATGATTAAAAAAAAGAGCAGAATATGAAGCTCAGGGGCAAAAGATTAGAGGTTCACCTTGCTCATGCGGCGTTCCATTTGGCTGGAATACAATGTTACCTGATTAAATAAAAATCTTACAAATTACCATACGTTGCTGCAGAGCACACCTTAATACATCACATTATTCAGCCACAGAATTTTTCCCATGAGTGCAATCCAAGCCAATGACAACTAAGTGTGTCCTAGTACCCAGAGGCACTGAGGTGTTTAGTTTGGTTTTAAGGCCTACACTCATTCACTCACATAATTACACACAATGCTATTGCACAGCTCTGCATCTCATAAGCGCAACGTCTCTCTCACACGCACACACACACACGCGTAAGCATGAGCCAACACGGGATTTTTAGACACAAGCACACAAACACACACACTGTCAATCTTTGTCCCATTACTGCTTATGGAAAATGGCTTTCCAGCTACTCTGCATTATTCTGAGATGATAGATGCTGCGTAAGGGAACAAAAGTGGGTGATACATTATTGAGCCTTTGAGAATGCTAACACAGTGTGGTGGGACTTTGTTTTACTCATTCTCTCAACCTGATCTGCTCTCTGCTGGCGTAGCTGGTAAAATATTCATCCAACATAAGGCACAGTGAGCGCTGTGGCACAAAAGGGACTTTTGGTATATCTTTCGATGTGCTATTTACTGCACCAATGCAAACAAGTGCAAACATTAAAGGTCAAATTCACTTGCTACCATAACATACAGAATTAATCCAAATTAGTGAGAAGTTAAAGTGTAGTGTTGTACCAACAGTCCGTTAGTCTTTATGCCCTACTTTAAACAGCAGCATCTTTTTAACCCTAAACTGTGTATGACAGTAAAATAATAAGGTTCAGTGATTTTTTTAATAATAATTTTGGACAAAAACTATTTACCGGTCGATCTACATTCCTACCCTCACCTATGGTCACGAGCTGTGGATAGTGTAGGAAAGAACGAGATTGCGAATACAAGCGAAATGGGCTTCCTCCGAAGGGTGGCTGGCCTCTCCCTTAGGGTGATAGGGTGAAAAGTTCAGCCATCCGGGAGGGGCTCAGAGTAGAGCCGCTGCTCCTCCACATTGAAAGGAGCCAGCTGAGGTGGTTTGGGTATTTGATAAGGATGCATCCTGGGCGTCTCCTAAGTGAGGTGTTCTGGGCATGTCCCACTGGGAGGAGGCCCCGGGCCGAGCCAGGATACACTGGAGAGATTATATCTCTCTGCTGGTCTGGGAATGCCTTGGTGTTCCCTTGGATAAGCTGGACAAATATTTGTCATTTTCGTTGATTCAACTAAAACGGGAACAAATGCTCTGTCTTTGCAACAGGCTGCTAGTAAGTGCCTGGAATATAAAATTGGTTCTTTGCAAAGACAGCTCTGCTGGACCCCTTGAGTTAGGAGCCTTTTTACGCTTGAATGATTCATATTTCAATCTTAGGTACCATGAGTGGACTGAAAATCAGTGAAAATATATAAGAAAAACTTTAAAATCCCTTAAAAAATCCTGGAGAATTAATATTATTATTATTATTATTATTTTTTTTTTAAAAAGGAATCACCAGTTTTATTCTGTGATATTTCCAAGCATCCAGTCCAGTAAGTCTCATAGTACATCGAGTTTGACTTCCCACGAAACAATTTGACATTCAGTGACAACCTTTCAATGAAGATGCTGCGTCATGGTTGCTAAAATAAATACATTTTAAAAAATGACTGCTGTGCTGATATCCAGGACGTTACCTGGCCGTCTGCTGGATGTCCTTCATTAGCGTCTGCTGGATGTCCTTCCTGCTCTACCCAATGAGGGGGAGCTTGTTTACAAGATTTTTTGTATGTGATCCTTTGTCAATTAGAAGAAAACAAATGCCTAGCAAATAGGATTGTACACATAACCTTGTCAATGCTCACATTGATTCTCATCCTGTTTCAGTCAGCTGGCCTTCACAGTATGAGACACACTTCCTTTGATAAGAGGCAGGGGGATGATTGTTTAGCACTGGGGCAACGCAGACGCCTGTACAAATATGTCTTTAGTTAAAAAATAAAAGTGCATATCGTATGACTGCATGATCAGAACCATTTCACACAAAAACTGCCATCCAAAAGGACTGCACTGCACTCACTTGCATTCTTCTTAGCAATGATATTAGTAACATTTATTGGTTTGCAAAAACAAAGCCTACAAAGGGTCGTCTGCCCCATAACCACACATTACAGTTTCGGTGTCTGCCCATAACTATTTTTCCTCATCAACGCGGCGACACTGTCTCAACAACAGCTTGAAGGCTTTTATCTGCTTTGCAGATGTGTGGTCGAGAGATCAAACCTTTACTTTGCAAAACAGACATAACACCACTAAATTACGTCTGCCATCAATGTCATGGCTCATACATTTTGATGCTGGGTTAATGTGAATTTAAATGGGTCGATATGCGCTTCACCCGCTTAATCACGACCCCCTGATTTGATTTTGTATCTCCCTCGGTGAGCTAATATTCCAGAGATTAAAATTTCATGTGGAGCTCATATCAAAAATTCATTATTAACATGGAAGACGGGCACGTTGGGCCTTACCCTCCGCCATAAGGAGACAAAACTCATGCACGCGCAAGTGAGCAGGCACACATACATGCAAAGTTACTTTTTTTTTTTTTTTTTTTTTACTCTGTTCCCTCAAGACTTCATGACAAATTCGCCCCTTCTTTGTAGAAATATTGAGGATTTTCCCTGTAAGCTGCGGTTATGTCCTCGGTCGTGCTCCCTCAGCAACATTCACAAATGCCTTTCCGGTTTCGTAATATATTTTCATCACCGTAACCTTCGTATTTTTCCATTACGGTGTTTGCAACAACAGCTCATTGTGTTGTGGCCATGGTAAATGCATTTTTCCGTCTTATGCATCATTCATGATATCTTTTCTGAGATTGAATTCCTCCTGGCTGACATCATGTGGAGGCAGCGAGCGGTGCTGAAGGTTTTTGGTTTTTCAGTAGAATGAGGAAAAGGTGTAAGAGTGCGCGTATGTGTGAGGTAAAAGAAAAACTGTAAACTGTTTGATTTTCTCTACATGCGCAAGGTCGTCTGTTCGCACAAGCGTTGCATCTTTTCACGTTATTCTCTCTTCAGTCTCGTTTGTCTATTATCATTCTTAACTTTTGAAAATGTTTAACCTTTTGGATTAATTCACAGTTTCCTTTCAATCTCTTGATGATTTAGTGAGGGCTGGGATAAAACAGAAAAGCTGCTTGAAAAGAAAGTTCTTCTATCTTTTGTTTGGGTGCAGTGATTTCATTAAGAGGCAAGGGGGACAAGCATTTTGGCTTCCTACTAGCAATTCCATTCATTTAAGCCCAAGTGTTTTCACTATCAAATGTGAAAAAGAATCGTCTTTATTCTTGAGTGAATTTAAAATGTTTGAACAATTAAAAAATAATAATGTCAACAAATAATTTGAAAGACAAAATAGAAAGATCCATTTATTTTGTTTCTCGGGACTGTGAAAATCCAGATTTATTACGGTCAGTGAGGCTGGACAGCCACAAACTTGGAAAAGCTCTCCCTATAGCCAAATGTGATCCAGATGAGTGCTTCCAAAACAGGGGTTTGTGTGCCACAAAGGGAAGTTCTGCAAAGAAGTATGAACAAGGACAGCACAGCTTATGTGAAAAAAATAGGAGTTTGGGAATAATTTGGGGAATAGGTCAATATGTCCATACAAATTTGCATTCAGGTGAAAAAGGACCAAATACACATAGATGTGAGTCTGATCTCACACTCATCTATGTTCACAAAAGCTGAAGCAATGAACAAAAGATAATCAAAACGTTAGCAATGACAACTAAATGTAGCAGATAAATGTCTGGAAATAATCTGCTTTTGCCATTAACCAAATGTACTGGAAAAAAGGAGAAGCATTGACAGTGTAATTATAACCAACTTTCATGTATGTCACAGATCCACCCCAGGGGCTTGTCTGCAATGAAACATTTTTTAATAACTCCACAAAGACATCGCTTCTGTGGATGACCACAGTCCTGGGCTGTTATAGCATGCGGAGGAGCACCAAACCAAAAAATAAAATGAAATAAATAAATGCTGCAAAACCATACCTCTGGGTCCCTAAGATCACAGCAAAACTGCACGCTGACCTTTGCACTTAAACACTTTAAATAATCCCATGTGTCTCCAACAAGCCACAGCCTCCTCCCCACTTCAGAGGGGCTCGACACACGCTGCTCTCGTGGTGTGTGTTCCTCAAAGAGCTGCCCATGATGGGGTTTACCGCATCATAAAATTGTCATATATGTTGACTCCACGGTACATGGGTGAAATGAGCCGTGGTAGTGGATCTTAAGCGACTTCAACAGGCTGCACATGTCTGTGTGAGCAATGTGTTCGCCAGACTAGCTCTGTTAGAGGGTCAAAATTTACAGACTGTGAGGAATGTACGGTCACACGAATGCGCTTCGGCACGTATTGATGACTTGCTCTTCAGCTCGCAAACACAAAGCACTTGCGCAGGAGTGCACGCGGCTCTTTTTCGCTCTCGTTTAAAAAAGCGGCACATGCAATATGTTGACAAGTCAGATTCAGTGTTAAGATGACAGCTAGGATGTGTGAGCCTTTCAGGAGAGTGGTATAAGCATCATCAGAAAGCAGGAGAGTGACAATCTCTATGTTTCCCTCCACACTCCATCACCTGCTCTCCAAATGGAGGCACAATGCAATTTTCACTTATGAATCTACTGCAAAGCAAATAGCATACGCTGTTTGCCTACTCCACAAACACACCCTGAATTACTACCCTGGGTCATGGACTCATTTGTTATTCCTTAATGTGCCACTACTCACTGGGGAACACTAAGGCTGCTATGTGAAACTACACGGCGATGTGAGCATCATATGTCTAACTGCAGCAGAAATACTTTGCCTTAGCTCTGTCACATCTGTACAAAGAAATGAAAACACAGTGGAGGCGAGAGCCACAGAAATATTGAAATATATATTAAAGAATTATTTCTCAATGGAAAACAGCAACAACAAAAGTAATAAAAAAGCAATAATGGAAGTGTTGTGCGAAGAAAGCCACTCAGAACAAATCAACATTTATGTGACATCAGTCAGGTTCAGTCATGGAGCTGATGCAATGATTTTCAATTACAAAACACTGATCTGGAGTTTTACTTACATTTCAGACCCACAACCAAGGGTCTTGAAAGCTGCTCTGATTTACTCATTAATTCCTGTTTTAATACCCTTTTTTTGTCAAAGTCTGTGACTTTTCAACATGTTATTTGAGACATATTAACAGAGGTGAAAACTAGTCTTAATTTGTATATAATTATATCTAGAAATACATTTTTTGTCTCTCTGGTCAAACCTCATTAATCAATTTTGAAATAACTATGGCGGGGGTTGAAAACTACTCTAAAATCTCTGCTGTAGATGCAAAGACGGCACCAATTCCATATGAATGCCTATGGATTTAGATTGGAATGTCCTAAAAGCTCCTGTAGGTGTTGATTAGTTGGCCCAAATCATTTATCCATATACAATCTAAAGGCCAGTTGTAAGAAAGTTGTGAATAAATACCATTCACTTGTTTAATTTCAACCATCTGTCATGCAGAAGTACTCTACTAGTGGTTCTGATGACATATAGGGAAAAGGAGTCAGACAGATGTTTGAACTTCGTGATTGGATATAGAGGAGAAAAACGGGACGGCTTAACACGATGCTCAGGAATAAGATAATTGTGTAATTCAATATTATGTACGTACCTTTCATTCATTAATGGCTCTTTTTTCATGAATTGATAAAATAATATAAAACTGACATGTTCCAGGCTTTAAAAAAACACTGCTGCACAAAAAAGAAAAAAAGGGGGAAAAAAATGTTTTTATTTCCCTCTGTTGACCCATCAAAAACAGTATAGTTAGCTTCCAAACCCAAACCCAATCCTTGGTGTGTATTTCAGTCAGAGCATCATTAGCAGTGGATGACCTATATAGAAGGGACCGCTGCTTGTTACAGTCTAATTATCACCCTAAATGCCCCGGAAGAAGGGTGGTACAGCGGGAGATAATGTGTTTGTTATGGACACTAATGATACAGTGGAAGCAAACTAACGACCCACCCTGGGTGTCCCACTGAGTTCAATGGCTTTATCATTCCCTTTCCATGAAAAACTTGGAAAAGACTCTTCTTAACAGCTTCCTTTTTCCTGGAGATGGAGAGAGGAACACGCTGAGGGCAGGAAGTATGAGGGGAAACTACCGGCTGGTGAAACTATGAAGCGAGGAGGTATAATAAGTTCTGCAAAAATAAAAAAAAATAAGTGTTAACACTAAAGTGCAGTGGTAACACAACACTGTGACAAATTCTGAAGTCATGCATGAAATTTGTGACTTCAGCCAACTTAAAGTTGGTAAGCTGGTAACTCCACCCATACAGCTGAGTATTTAATATGAAAACACAGTAAATTAACAAATGTAAAGGCACAGAAAAACAACAACAACAACAAGAGACTCTTAAGACTCTGTACATGGACACAGATGACATGGACACACATAAAAATGGAAGAGGATTAGCTCCTAGTTATTCCAAAGAGGGAGTATTTGTTTTGTAAGCCAGCAGTATGAAAATGTCTAGACAGATGTCATGAGTCTTGGCAGGAGAGACAGGAACACCAGTGTCCGCAAAACAGCATGATGGAGGGAGAGAGCTCAAGACTGGAGAACGAGGACGGGAAGCGGCAAGGAGGAGCATCCTGTAAGGAGGAAGAGGTCCTCACGAGTTGAGACTTACTGACTGACTTTATATAAACATCAGGCATCTGATGTCAACAGCTTCATGTCTCCAGAAAATTAAGTGTCACACGTCTCCCTGCAGGTCTGAGCATTTCCATAAACACTCCGTCTTTTATCAGCGCCGTTCTAGACGACATAATTGTGGTCAGTGCCATTATCACCACAGCCGTCACGATCGAGAGCCTTGGTCTCAAGTGCGCGAGACCAAAATAAAAACAAACGCGAGCCGTAAGAAGGCAATGCTAAGGCCCATTGCACATGACTACACAATGAACACGTCAAGATTAAGCAGAAAATACCAGCCTTCTTTAGAAACCCTTCCACAAACCATCTTGGCTCATCAGTCTGTTATCTCGGCAATCCTTAATGAGCTCTTAATTTAACAGCATCTGCATCATAACATGGCCCGCTGTTTGATGTCACAGCTGTCAAATGAAACTTTCATCTTCGCATAATGACAGGCAAAAGCATATAGTATATGTTTGCACTTGTTTATATGCATATGAAGTTGGTTTTTTTTAATACTTCATTTGTGTCAAATAAAAGAAAATGCAAATCTGCAGTTTATTCCATGGTGTATGGCATTTAGGGCAATGGGTGGAGGGGATGGTATTTACAGAGGAGAGCAGAACAGAGGTATAGAGACACACAGAGGCGCAAAGGGAGTCAAAGTCCGAAAGAAATGTGTTTACCATTGCCAAACAGGTCTTTAAAAACAGGGCAGTCCGGTGCCCTGGCATCTCCTCCTGGGCACTTGGCTTTGAAAACCACATCGTGGCCCACTGCATTATGAGGAAAAGTAGTGCCTGAGAGGTGTCGTTCTGTGTAAGGTCATCACAGATTACTATGGGAGTTTCCAGGTGTCAAACATGCTTCGGAGACTGCGGACGGATTCGTTATATGACATACTCTCACAAGACAAACTGAGTGGACGAATGCCCATCGCGTCATAGAGTGATTAGCAGCACCCATGTCCTTCCATTAGCCTGACCTTGTTCAGAATGTGTGGTGCGATTACACAGTCAGTCACTATCATGTGTTTTCACTATTACCAGCTACAGTGAGTGTTTGTGACACCTTCGCAGCTGTTGCTGTGATGCTGTAAGGACTCTTTGTTGTTAGTTACTGTTGTTGTTGTTGCCGTTCGAGTGACCTTAAGGCTGCCTGGCTCTCTGCTCTCTAAAGTGTGAAGGCTCGCCATGTTCTGCTTGCTTTCTTTGCTCCTCTGTCTCGCTTGCTGCCTCTCTCGCCCCTCTCACTCACAACCCTGGCTGCTATAATTAGAGTAATTGGAATCAGATGATGCTGGCTTAATTGGAAAGGAATGCAGACGGGGCTATGGGGCTTTTCCGCACGGGAAAATCAGCTGGAAGAGAGAACACGAGACGGTAAGGATGCATGGCGGAGGACGAGGTGTGCAGTCACGCATTCGGCTGCTCCGGCTTTAATAAAACTGCCGGTATTCTGCCGTAAACACGCAAACAAATTGAAATGCTCAATGCCGTTTGAATAGCGTTGCATGTTGGCAATACTGGAAGCGTGATGCGAAGTAAGGCAATACATGTGAAGTGAGTTTGGCAAAGCATGCAAATTAAAGGAGCATGATTTATACACAGTAATGAGTGAAAGCTGAAATTCAATCTCCTCATCTGAAAGCAGCTTGGGCTTTGGGCAGAGCAATGCACAAACATTTCATAGTGAGGGTTAGGGGGCCACAGGGCGATAACGATACATATTGCATGATGAAAGTTGGATATACACTTGCCAACAAAGGGCCAGAATATTAAAGGTTAGAATCTGTCGGTAAGAGGGCAAGTTTCATTTAAACTGCGCCAGAAGCAAATTCGTCTTCCAAGTTGAAAGAAACTGTTGGAGAGACAGTGAAAGAGAATGAGAGCAGGGGAGAGAGGCAGGAAAGGAGGCGAGGGTGGTTTCATTCTGTTGAAAGTCACAGTTGAAAGTCAGCCTGATTGTTTGCTGTTTGTGCGCTGTGGCCACTGATGCGTGGGAAGAGTGCTAGACTCCCTGCAGGCACTGGCAGCTTAATGAAGGAATGAGACACACTCCCACTTCAAGAGCTGGGACTTCCTCATTTACACCAAACCCTTGGGGATCAAATGCTGCAGTTGGCCTCCTTATCAAAAGGGGGCAGTGTGGTATATTATGTGCCTGTTCTCTCTCTCTCTGTGTGTGTGTGTGTGTGTGTGTGTGTGTGGTGTTTGTTTATCTAGTTAAAGAGCTGCAATTGCAAGAAGTCAAGAGAGGTTGATTCAATTATGTTGACAATCCCACTGTCTCTGCACAAATCATTTTCTACCACTGAAGTTTGCACCCCTTGTCTAGCGAGCCTAATAGAGAGGCTTGTTTGTCAGGTTCAAGCTCTCTACACTGGCTACATCTCATTACCCTTAACATGGGGGTGGCAACCAGGGAAAGCTTGTAGAATACTATAAGCATGCCTCCGTCTCTCTGTGTCTCACACTCGTTCTAGCCGTCCACGTGGGATTTAAATGTGTGTATGCAGCTCTTTTGTTTTGCCTGCCGCTTGCTGCCGGACCGCTCTGAGCCTTTGTCTTCCTTCGATGCTCCCCAGATCTCAGTTCGTTACAGAGCGTAATTAGCGTGGCGCGAGCAGGCTCCCCAGTCGACACACAAAACTCATTAAATTCCACTAGCCTGCTTTTCGCTGGCACACTCTCCTCGCCCCATATTAATCTTCCTTCCAACCCAAACTTTAATTCTCTGAGAAAATGTTTATGGGAGGAATAACTGCTTCCGCCCTCACACGCAATAACACTGTGCCTGTTTATTGTGTTGGGGTTTTTTTCCCCCCACTTTAAGTCAGCACTGTTTTGTAATGCTGGGATCCAAGGTCAGGTCTAATGAGTGTCTGGCTAATCAGATGCAAGGTGCCACAGTGCCTCCCTGATGCGTACAGCAGGTCAGATATGAGACCAGTGCACTCTCCCTGCCTTTGTCTCTGTCTCTCCGTGTGTGCCTGCCCGCATCTCCAGACAATGACCAGACTCATTTCCAGACTCCCTCCCATAGTCTCCCTCACTACTAACAGGGCCACACAAACAAGGTCATTGGGACGGCTGTAAGAGAAAGATGTATCATTTACTGGGAGATAGATGACATGATGTCTTTGCAAAAAGCCTTTATTTTGACCAGACGTATTACTGCAGCCCTCCAGTTCTCTTACCCCCTCCCCTCTAATTGAACAAAGAGGCAAAAGACAACTGCCACTTGAGCTGCAAAGGAAATTGCCTCTTCAGTATGGTAAAATAAATAAATAAATAAAATAAAAAGCTTATACAGAGCACCATCATCGACCGACAACCCGACCTAAGAGGGCTGTAGACAGATTGGACAAATTGGAGATAGACATCCTTGATGACCTATCTGGCTAGTAGTGCAAAGGGCAGTAAAGGCCCTCACACCGCTTCCAATAAAGCTGTCATTTAATACAAAATTCCCTTGAATGGCTATAAAAATAAAACTCAGTTTCTCTTTCAACAGCAGCAATTTTCCTTTTGCATCAAATAGCTTGCTGTTGATCCCTATTGAGCCTTCTATCAGCACTATGAGTAAAAACAGTAAGAACTTACTGTCCTGAAATAAAAGCCCAGGGACTGAAATATAAATAGGACTGAAGAAATGTCCAGTATGTGACTTGCCTTGTTTGATTAATAATTTCACATTGAAATAGGATTAGAGACTGCAGCTAAAATCATCACAATTCTTGAAAAGAATCCACATGAATGTATTTGCTCAACAAAAGCAGAGCAATCCCCAAAAACAAAGGGCAGAACTAAACCTGCTCTTGAGTGAATTTGGGCTTTTAGGCAGAAGTATATCTGAAAGGGTTATTGCAAAACTGAAATAAAGACAAAATTATTATTGTGCTGTATCTCAATAATCTTGTTTGCATAATATATATGCATAATCATAATCATGCAGTATAATTACAAGTATAACAGTATAATTGTACCATGCTTAATTGCTTCTTGATCCACACGTTACACATACAGATGTGCAAAGATATTTTTGTCAGCAATCATTTAGTAAAAACAAAAAGTGCCTCCAGAATGATTTAAAAAAACAAAACAAAACAAAAAAAAAAACTCCATTGGGGGTTGAAATGTATCCCCAGAGCCAGCGTAGTGAAACACGATCCAGAATAGCACAGCATTGTGTGTGGCATGACTTTTTTGGTCTACGTTGGCGCTTTTGAAGTAGAAAGAGTAGTGATAGAGCTCCTCAGACTGACAGCTCCTGCAGGGCTCTGGTGCCCGGATGAGCGCAGGCAAATCTCCCGTGGGCCCAGCACCTGCCAGCTGCAGCGGGACACGAGCGGGTGACGGTGGGGTATCAGAACCCTTGCACCCTCTCTCAGCCATCCCAGAAAGGGAAACCTCACCAGGGCTGATGGTGAGACAGCTACCACTGGGACTTCCACGCGGCTGCCTAGCATTTAATTTAACCTACTTGATGGGTGACTGGCTGCATTAACTTGACATTTGCTTCTGCACATCATGCCGGTTGGCAGAGGATACCAGCAAATTAGTAGTGTCACAGAGTTTTGCTATGAGTTTAAATAGTGTATATATTAATTTTTTTTTTAATCACATTATCTTTTCATCACCGGGATGATGAGATTTTAATTAGCCATAGATCTATCTGCATCAGGTGCAGTGACCTTGAAAGGGCAGAGGCTGGCGATAAAAAAATGGAGTTGAATTAAATAGAACAGAGTGGAGAAGCAAAGAGTAAACACTGCTTAACAACGTGCTCGAAGTACAGCCTATTATTATCTAAGTCTACATCAACTAAGACATCAAAGCAAATATTTGGGGGAAAAAACACAAAGAGAGAGAGAGAAGACCAGACTCGAGGATATGAACTTCCACTGCTTCCATGGGTGCTGTTCCCAAGTCAAGCAAATTGAAGGTTTTGCTAATGTTTAAAGCAATCCAGGCAGGTAGAAGTCCCCAGTTATGGTAATGGTTTCACCCATCTCATTGAAGGCACACTGGCTGTAATGGCGTCTGAAGAGAACGATTGCAGGGTACAACCCTCCAGGGACTCATTAGCGAAGAGCGGAGCTATTTGAAGAAGGCCGTGTATGGGAGAGTGTAGTGAAAAACAGTTTGTGAGTGTGTGTGTGTGCGCGCGTGTGTTTATTTTTCCTGGACATGTTTTTTTTCACGCTACAGTTTCCAGTCCAAAAAAACAAGTTCCGAACTGCACAAGGGTAGACTGGGACAAACTGGCTGACTGTCCTTGTTCTGGGCAGCAGCGGTTGGCAGAGATGCTAGAAAGCTTAAGTGGCACCACAGGCTGCAGGAGGAACAGAAAGAATGCGATGTGCTGGCAGGGTGCAAAGGAGCCACAGTGTGTGGGAGTGGGAGTGGGAGATAGCCATAGGATGCTGTCTTTTAACTCAAACAGAAGCTCACAGCAGGATACTGAGCAGGGCACCATCACAGATGTGCTGGGACTCCATATGCTCACAAGTACATTAGACTGTTTTTTTGTAAAATCACTCGGATCCATGGTGAAACGGTGACCATGTCAGGGAGGCAGCTGTCTGCTTTGACAGGAAGAGAAAATTGCAGAACACCTCAGTTACCATCACAATTTGCTCAAAAAAATTGGTCAGGTGTTACTGTTATCAGTAGAGTTATCTGCACTGTTACAGATAATGTATAGCTCTGTCACGGTGAAGAAAGAAGTGTTAAGGCAAATGTGTCAATTTTCTGGATGCTTCTACGCTTAAATATGCACAAATAGTAGTTAGTGTCCAGAACATCATGCCTAGAAATGGAAGAATGAGACTCTCCAGATGGACGACTGGGGTCACCCTTAGATGTATCATGAGGACCACATTCCTTTGGTAGGGGCTCAGACTCGACCCACTACTCTTCCATATCAAATGGAAGTAGTGGGAGTTTTTTTGGCTTATGACTAAGACGCCTCTTTGATTCCTCCAATCAAGAAGAGAAGTATAGTCAAGCTAAAGAGATTATGTCTCTTATAATGGCTGGCTTGAGAACTACTCAGTATCCCAATGAAAGAACTGGTGGAAGTCCCATGAGAGAGGGAGGTCTCATCTGCTTTGGTTAGAGTCCTAGCTGGGCAAGATATGGAAAATGGATTGATTCTTGCCTTGAAAGAATGAGAGACACTCCCTTTCCCCCTCCTCGACATGTAACTCCTAAAGATTGTCCACTTGCCTTCATGCATACTAGTTTTTTTTTTTTTTTAAAAATGCTGCACATTTATAATATATATATGAGTTAACAGCTCCAGTGACTTTAGTTTGAATAGTTCAGCATGCATTAAATTTCTGCCAATAAAATTTTCATATTGTTTTTGCTTTAGCCTGCGTGACAGCATTTCATCAACTGAACTGAACAAAATATAGACAAAAAATTAAAACGGCATGCACGAATCCATTTTCATCCCTGCTGCCACATGCAATGAAAGAGAAAAAAGTGCCATAGCGTTAGGTGTTCGTTAACTGGAAGATCTCTTCCTTAAAAAAAGAAAAGAAAAGAAAAAGACCCCCAGCATTTACATTCCCCCTAAACCCTTGCCTTTCATGCCAAGCCTGCTTTCAATATCAAAGCTGCTTTTGAGAGCCTCTGGTGGAATGATAACAGAGAGAAGGGGACTTAAGTGAAAATGTAAGATCTTGAAAAGAGGGAGAGATGAGGAGAAGAGAAGAAGAGAGACTGAGGGGGAGGGTGGGAGCCGGGAAGACAGCATATCAATCGCCCCTTTAACTGACATGAGCATTCTGGAGTGAGGTTTTTTTTTTAAACATGCAGGGAAATGTGAACACAATGCCGAGAGTGTGATAAAACATCATTAAGCATCCATGAAAGAGGCTCAGAATTTTTGGTGACAATAGGATCGTTCTGTCAGATATGGTGAGGATTACACAGCGGCAGGGTGAGATGACTCGTTAAGAAGAAGAAGAAAGTGTCTGGTTTTGGGGTTTTTTGTCTTTTGAGTGACATGCGCGCTCTTTTACATGGACATATGTTTGGCTATGTATACATGTGTGGGTCTGAACATAAAGTGTGTGTGGTTATATGTTGGAATGTGTGCTAGATGACTGCACCTGGAAACTGTTTGAGATAAACTCAGGCTGTTAGGAATTACTTGACACGGTGCAACGTGCATGCCGATCTGTCTACACGTGTACGCATTTGTTTTATGATTGTGTGTGGTCTGCACAACTTCATTTATGCAGGCATATGTTCAGGTATTAAAGAAGACACACAAATACTATAAAACGGGGACCATAACCTTCACAAAAAGTAATTTCAGACTGTAAATAAGCCGAAACAATGCCAATATTCCACTGAAGGCCTATTATTTTACATGGGGCCAAACAATAACTGAATGTAAAACTAAAACAAAATTGTCTTTCATCAACGCAGCCAATAAACATGCATTCTTCTTTCAAAATATAGAGAGAATGCATGTTTATTGCCTAAGTTGATGAAAGACAATTTTGTTTTATTTTCTATTAAAAATGTGACTTTGTTGGTAACTGCTGCACTGTTTGTACCAGCAAATGCAGTCAAAATGCAGAACAGACAACCTCCGTTCGATAAAAGCAACTATGCAGCCACGTGGCCGGGTTTTGTTTTTTTCATGCCGTTTTGTTCCAACTTTGTTCTGCATGTTCCTGTCCACTCAGACCTTGTTTGTTTTGTTCAAGACTGCATCTGCGCCAGCATTCTTGCTCTCTAATTAACCAGGTTCAAATCTCCGTCATGTTTACAATCTGCACAACACATGACATTCTCTATTCTTAGACTTTTGTGCTGGACAAACAAGAAAAAGTGGAATAAGAGAAAGAAAAGTTGATTATGATTAAGGGAGGAAACACAGCTGTCCGTGCACACTTGCATTCAATATTAAAGATCTAGCATGAGTAGAATTACATGGAAAAACTAATTTGCATACTGTCGTCTAAGGTTGTTATAATATTTGTTTGGTCCCCTTGCAGGAGGTACAATAAGACAATGTTAATGTACAGTACTGTGCAAAAGTCTCGAGCCACCCCTCATAAACAGTTACAGAGATTTATTAAAACACACAATCATACATGGAAATACAGTATACAAGGCAAAAACAGATTCTTCTAATAAGAGTTAAAGTCAGGATTTGGTATGACCACCTTTATTACTCAACACAGCTGGCACTCACTCAGACAAGCTTTCTTGTAACTTCCTTAAATAGTCTTCAGCAATACTTCTCCGTTTCTTGAAGGACATTCAAAGCTCTTTATTGGATGTTGGCTGCCTTTTGTTCTGTTCTTTAGCATTTTTTACAGATACAACTAAAGAAATGGTTTCAAGCTCTTGTTGTCTTATTATTGTACACAACACTGGTTCATTAAAAAAAATAAAATCTATTAAATAAAGTAGTGACTTGTTTAAACTGCATGAAATTTTGCATGCGTAGTATTTTACCTTTATTTAAGCATAACACTCTGAAGAGGGTTAGTTCCCTTACTAACATGTTACTTTTGCATATTTGTTACTATGCGACCTCTGTGGCATTTTAGGCATCGGGGTACCCTGGCTCCCTTCTCATCATCACTCACTCCCACGCTGTAAACATGACCTTCCAGGCTGTGACACTGATGAGGTTAGCTCCCTAACAAACCTGAGAAAGCATGTCACAACAGGAGTCTGTCTGTATGCGTGTTTGAACGGGAGAGAGAAAAGCATATATGAATATAATATTTTGAATATAAGCTTTGCACACACGGGGAAAAAATAAGCCTCTCAATACAATAGTTCATTTAAAAAAAACAAACCCAGAAAATAACAATTCTGTGTCAGCACTTAGCGCTTAGATTCCAAAACCCGAAATTTAAAACCAGCAATATGCAGCTCTTTTCCAAACATCAAGCCCCCCCCTCCTGAGAGTTCTACATAGGACCTCCACACAGATAATGACTTCTCCTGCCTGTTATTTTCTTTTGCCTCTCTGTTCTAACAGTTACTGTGCCAGCAGAGGTAGTTTGACCCTAGCACGGTCCCTGGCTTCCCTGGCTATTTCCTGGAAGGCCCTGGATAACCAGGCAGGTCTGGAGGGCTCCGATGTCAGCGGGCACATAGCCCCACAGGCTTGTGAGATGCTATCTGCAGTTATTTGGAGGCCAATCCGTGAAACCTACCCAGCAGTTCAAAGGGATTTATCTCCTCTTCTTACTCAACTCTCTTCTAGTAATTTTCATTTCTTTCTTTCATACTGTTTGCCGTTCTCGCGCTCACCTTTCTCCTTTATCTGAACCATGCGGATGCTTACTCTAATGCTTGGGGACTTAGGATGTGATTTTAGGCTCAGACTCTTTTCCTCTGCACTACCATGTACTGCTCTCTGAACACACGAGGCAAGAAATGATAACTACTAGAAGCCTGTCAATTGAATTGCGCAAATAACACAAAGTATCAGACACAGTACCTCCTGCAGCAATGCAATGGCAATTTTCTTCTTTTGTATTTCTGACAGGCCGTACCCTGAGGAGGGGAGGAAAAAAAATGGAGGTTTCCTTTTGGGAGGGAGTTAACGACATGCTGAAGGCTTTTCAGATGGAGGGGAGGCTTGGCATGTGCCACTGTAAACAAGCTGAAGTGCTGGGAAGTTCAGTGAGTGAGCGGTGCTCCGAGTAAAGCTGTTCCAAAATGACACACTGCTTTTGATGTGTTGGCCAAGTTTGTATTCTCAACCGCTATGACACATACTAAGTCAGCTGTGCACGAACTAGTCACTCACACAAGAAAACACACGTACGCAAACACACACTGTATGTAATATGAACCTGCAGTGCAGGCACAATAGTGCAGCGCCTCGGTTTTTGTTCACGTAATCCGAAGAACGGACAAAAATGCACACGCCGCTCCATCAACACTGCGTGCACCTTCAAACTCATCAATCAACACTATTTTCAGCCTCAACTGTTTCAGCACCCCTGGCCTGGCAGACAACGCCACTGACATCTTTAATGAGTGCTTTTTCCATGGTGCCACCGGTTCACGCTGAGCTTTTTTCCTTTTAAGAATGGATGGTGGAGCGTTATAGCAGTAACACATTTTAAATTACTGTGCTCGGTGGTTAATACGAAAAGGTTGTGTAGTTAAAAAGCTTGACTACAGCAAATAGAAGCAAGAAGAAAAGTACTGGAAGATTCTCCTGTAGAAGGAAGTAAGCAAATATATCACTGTGGCAGGTATCAACCACTTGGGGATTCATGCAAACTAAAAAAGAAAATGAGGTAGGAAAACTACTACGCGTTGCATTTAATGTGTTTTTGCCACCATCTACACCATCTCGTTCTATCCGCATCCTATTCGCTTCGACTCTGGTGGCGGATATACAGAAAACTTGCCTGGACCAAAACATGATGAGCCTACAAATCTCCTGCGGCTGACAGAGGGAGATGTCTAGCGTCCCGTGTAGGAGGAGACCAAGATTTGATTACACTCTGTCACAGAGCACTTGGATGAAAAACACGGACCTCTGCCAGAGCCAAAATGGCGTCTGGGCTGAGAGAACAGGCTTTGCACTGATTTCGAGTGCAGTCCATGGCATAGCAATGGTGAAACCAAGAAGTACGAGACTATCAAAGATGCTGCAAAGTACTGCTTTTTCACAGGGCCCATGGCAGTATTTACACTTGTATTTTTATTTATGGAAATAAGCTTATATTGAGCGCATTATAGTTTCAGCTTTGTTTCCTATAAACAAATTTAAAAATGAAACTCCAGCAAAACAAGATAAGAGATCAGATTTGAGAAAGGGTACTGAGAAATTGACATGCCCTTCAGTAAAATATGCTTTACCATGCTAAACTATAATATTATGGTCTAGCTTATAAGAACAAATACATTAACTGAGTTATACTTAAGTACAGCCTGTTTATTTTACAGGCTCTGGTGAGAGTAATTCATGGTATGGCAGGATGGACCTAATGCAGAGAAAAGTGCTGATAACCAACAGCTCTGACTGCTTTTTTTTTTTGCATTAGAGAGAATTATGAAAATTTTCACTCAAGAATAGCTTCATAAAACAAAATCAAGGCCTCTTCGTGATTAGGATGTTAAACAGCAAAAATAAACAGATGTATTTTGATTGACTGAACTTTTGAACTGAACTGATCATCTATATAACTTCAGGCAAGGATAACGTTTGAGCATTCCCATCGCCTGACACATGCATGTAGTAATACAATTTCAAACAGGCACACAGACAGATACAGTATGTAAATCATCTTTTGCCTGCCTCTGGCAGAGGTGAGAGCAGTGACCATCTGGGTTCCCTGTGTTTACTTCACTGTGGGTTCAGCTTAAGTGGTACAGCCAGATTTCACAGGGAGACACCATTGAGACCAGCTTGCAATCTCTGCATCCAAGTCCTTCATGAACACATGTGTGCATGTGTTTGGTTGTATGTTTGTGACCATTTCAGCGTCCATCTGTATATATTTAAATCACAGGATCCATTCAACAAATGTAGATTGAAGAACATTGTCTTTTGTGGTTCTGAATGGCTCAGTCTACCATATTTCACGGGAGGGCGTGCATGTATTTCTGCTATATGGGGCGATCGTGGCTCAAGAGTTGGGAGTTCGCCTTGTAATCGGAAGGTTGCCGGTTCGAGCCCCGGCTTGGACAGTCTCGGTCGTTGTGTCCTTGGGCAAGACACTTCACCCGTTGCCTACTGGTGGTGGTCAGAGGGCCCGGTGGCGCCAGTGTCCGGCAGCCTCGCCTCTGTCAGTGCGCCCCAGGGTGGCTGTGGCTACATTGTAGCTTGCCATCACCAGTGTGTGAATGTGTGTGTGAATGGGTGGATGACAGGTTGTGTAAAGCGCTTTGGGGTCCTTAGGGACTAGAAAAGCGCTATACAAATACAGGCCATTTACCATTTACCATATAAGACCCTGCAGAGATAATGCGCATATTTGTGAACCTGCTCAGACAGACTCCAGTGCACAAACACACACCAATAATTCATCACTGCTTTCTGCGGTTTGATTGGTTAGTGGGATTAAAATACATCATTTGGTAATTAAAATAGCTGATGTTTCCGTAGCCAGCCACGCTAGCTGGATTAACCAGGCTGCAGCGAGGATCCCAGGAAGTGCAGGACAAGGTCAGCCTGCCAAACTGCAATGTGATGGGGATGCCTTTGCCTGACATTGCACGATACACACACCGAGTTGTTAGGATTGTTAGGGTGCGGCAAGCAGTAGGGAGGTTGAGGGGGATGAAGGGTAGCATGAAATGAGGGGAAATAATAAAAGTGTAAGCATGTAAGGGAGATGATCAAGTGAAAAATGGCATTAATGAAGAATATAGGTGGAGAAACACAGCCTCACAGTGACAAGGCCACTGAGAGTAAGAACCACGTATCTACTCAATGGTGTCAATATCTCGGACATATTTCAGACTAACCCTAATGAAAGAACTTTAAATATTTATTCACATTTTATATGAGACATAACTGTCAATGTGATTCCTCATTATACAGCACTGTGGCAAAGTCTTGAGCTGCCCCCCTTTTTTAAGTTTGCCAAGAAAATAGGAAACAGACACAGTGCAAACATACATGGAAATAAGTAAGTACATAAGGCAAAAACACAGTTTTTACAATTCTAATCAGCTTGAGAGTTGATGTTTGGTACGACCGCCTTCATTCTTTAACACAGTCTGAACTCTCTTAGGCAGGCTTTCTTGTAATTTCTTAAAGTAGTCCTCCAGAATAGTTCTTGTGCTCTCTGTCAACATGATCCCATCACTATCATGCTGAAAATTCATGCCATTCTTCAGTGAACAGTAGACGGATCGGCTGAAGGAGCAGATGCATCTTGAGTCAAGTCTTTGCTGGATTATCTTCTATTTTTTAAGAACATGACTTGTTTCTATTAAAGCCTGCCACTTTTTCGTTTGTCTTCCACTTGTCCAATTTCCAGATACACCAAGTTTTCAGCCAATAGCGCTTTGGGAATCGTGTTATAGGTGCATAAATGCGACTGTGGAGCTGGGGGTTGGGAAGCGTATCCGTAACCGGAAGGTCGCCGGTTCGATCCCCGGGCTCTCTGTCCCGGTCGTTGTGTCCATGGGCAAGACACTTTACCCACCCTATACTGGTGTTGGCCAGAGCGGCCGATGGCGCGATATGGCAGCCTCGCTTCAGTTAGTCTGCCCCAGGGCAGCTGTGGCTACAACCGTAGCTTGCCTCTACCAGTGTGTGAATGTGAGAGTGAATGAATAGTGGAAGCGATATGGATGCCTTGAAAAGCGCTATATAAATCCAATCCATTATTATTATTATTTAGTGTCTGTCAAACTGTGTTATCTTATCATCTACAGAGATGTGAATAAATTATATGTTGGTGTGACAGACTGCGAGTCACAAAAAGCCTATAGAATTTAAAATTGGTTCTTGCTAAGCTGTCTGTCATGTGTAGGCACAACATTGGTTCATATCTTGAGTGAGGTGCTTTTTCTAAGCTGGAATGATTCATAGGTCAGTGTTAAGTGGCTTAACAAACAACAATAGAAACAACAAAGAAAGCCAGCCTTTCTTCAGAAAGCCTGGAGGACTACTGCTTGTGTCCACTTTCAAAAATTACAAGAGAAGTGAGGGTTGGTTCAGGACTTTTGCACAGCAATGCAGCTGTAGTGACAGCTGTGAAATGTCTTGAAGTGCATTCACATTGTATTGTTACAGGACGTCTGCTCCCTGCAGTCTTACTCTTTCTTCAAGTGTATTTCACAGCAGTAACTGAAATGACCCGCATGGCTCACATGTTGTCTGTAGTCATTAATCCAGACTGGTTGGCAGAGACAAACGTGTAGCTCATTTGGACCACTCATGGGAAGTTAAAACCTTTAACTGCTGTTGGAGTTTGTGACAACAGCAGCAAACCAACAGTGACACTTTTGTGTCTCTGTAGTCAGGCCCAACAGTAAGGCTCAGGGTTTTACCTCAGAATATCAAGTGTCTCAAGATGACTGCTGCCATGGTTAACAGAAAGAGAATAACACAAAAAGTGGACATATAGAAAGAAAGGCAACAGAAAGCCACTTTAAGCCACCAGTGCAGTACCAGAGGGTCTGGTAAGATGGCACCGGCCACAGCGGCCTAATAAATGGTTGGGCATGACGAAAGTCAAGACCCTGCCAGCCGGCCAGTGATGAGGTCATGGGATTGGGGAGTGAGTGGGCAGCCAGTTAGTCATGATCTTGGCCCATCTATCAAAGTTGTTAGGCTAATAAATCGAAACTGACAGCCGTCGCAGTTAGCTCGAGTGTAATAGGACTGGCCAGAACTGTTCGGACAACAGCCTGTGCAAGGTTTAGTGAGAGATGGATAAGTATGTGTGTGTGTAGCGTGGGGATGGGGGTGCAGTCTGTGCAGGTATTACAGTACTGTTACACAGAGGAGTAATTACAGCTGAAGCCAACCAATGAAAATCTGTTTATTTACTGAGAAATATTAAGATAAGATTAAGAGGCTGCAGCATCAAACTGTTAATAGGTCTTTACCGTTTCTCTCCTTCCATCTCAGATTCAGTGTGAATGTTATTTTTCTTTTCACCTCTCTTCTCTAGTGGCTTTTTTTTGTTCTACAGAGGAGTCTAAAGGCTGCTAATCTCTCATCAACAAACAAATATGGCTGCCCAGTTTTCAAAACGCAGACAGCAACACGGAGACATAATCGCTATAAAACTCCACTGTCTAAGGTCCCTTGTGAGAGTACATCCGCTTCTGAGCATTCGAGTGGAGAATGTATCACTTATAGATGGTGCTTAGAAGGCGTTTGGCTCTCTCAGGGCTGTTAATGTCTAAACAAAGAAGATGAGGGGCCAGCGTCCCAAAGGACATACTGCACTGGGTCCTTTTAAACCAGCATGTCATCTGTGTGCAAAGTATTGTCTATAAAGGTTGAAGGCTCTATCAGACACACAGACTCGGAGAACGAGCTCAGGGAATTAAACTCTCAACCCCTCTGGTAATTTTGTGAAGTATGCAGCACAGTGAGTGTAGTGTGCTGACCAAAAATGTCACCCTGCCCTTTCCTCTTGTCAAAAAGAGCCTGTCACAGTCCTGGGGGCACTAACTAATTACTGTTCCCCGTGCTGGTTATATGGACGGGGTGTTTCGGCTCCATTGTGTGTGAGATGTCTCCTCTTTTTTTAACTGTCTCAGTGTGTACATCTAAATGACAAAGCAGAGTTTCTCTAAGGTCAACTTGTGCATCAGCTGCTAAGCAGATGTGCAACAAACAAGCCAAGCAGGCAGCTCTCGCTGGCTGTGACTGGCAGAGACAGTGCAGGTATGTGGAAGTACCTTCAAAAAGTTTAAGTTTAATACATGTGTGATGTTTCTTATTATAATACTTACAATCACGACCTTGGCGTTAAAGCAGCAGTCCTATTGTCTGTTTTTTATTTGCAGGACACGATGCTGAAATACAAACCTGCTACATAAAAAAATGTATAACAAATTGTCACCTTGGGACCTGATGAACATGAACTTCACCGAGGTAAATCCATTCTCCTCATTCTACCCATTCACGAATTGATCGGGTTTGACTGGATTTCCATTATCTCAGAGGTGGCTGAAGGTCAAGTTTTAAAGCGATTGAGTCATTAACAATAGGGGGTGGTGGTTCAGCTGTCAAGAAGCATCCTTGAGGAAATCAGTAAACCTTAAAGTGTTCATTTCAATTTCAAGGCAATTGTTCCAATGTTTCCAGAAACCGGAGAAATATTTTGTATAGCTTAAAGTAGAACATTTGCCGGAGGAGAACAAAAGGTAAGAATATTACTAGTTACAAACTGAATGCAGCATTATGTGCAACGGAATATCTCTCATTTTACTCCACTATAACTGCACTACAAATGTGCTGCATAAAGTACAATAGGCTCTTAAAAATGGTATTTTCAAATAATTTGCACATACTTTGGGTTCCTGTGTGTAATTTCTTTAAAACAGGTGCTGCATCACATAAACATCATAATCACAAAGATCATTCGTGATGCTATCAGATCTTTATTTCTTAATCTTATGAAACAGAATGAAGGAAAGTTTTTGCTTCTGGTCCTTCTTGGTCATTATTATACTATGCCACCATACTTCAGCAGGCAAACCTTACAATGAGAACAGCTAAAAGGTCAGATAATTTTCCATCTCGCATCAGACATCTACTAAAATGCTTGTTTTATGTATTAGAAAGATCATTCCCATACAAATTGATCCCATACGCTGCTGGATGTCAGAGGTTCTTGCCTCATTCGGGTTGCAAAGCTTAATGCAATATCGTGATCAGATATGAAGTGATCTTAAATTGGTTGTAGCTTAATGAATGATTGACCATGATCAGTACAGTATGTTTTATGTGGGATAACTTCCATCAATGCACAGATCTGTGCTGTATTTATGGCAGACTGTTCAAAAAATTTATTCAATTACCTTTGACGGTGAGCTCGTCAGGGTAACAGGTAGTTCTGTGTTTGACTAGAGCAAAGGAACAGTTAACATGGGGTCAGATAGGATGCTGTGCATTAACAAAAGAGTACTATGGAAGCATTATTGATATTATTGTTATAGTATTATTCTGCAATAATTCTATCAAGGCCAATTTATCAATGGCACAGCACACTTCATCTGGCCTAATAGTGTTACAGTCATTCTCGGATACATTATCAGCATTAAATGTTTAACTTTTAACACAAACACTAATATTGTTACTGCTTTGTCGTCTGTTTGACGATATTTTCAAAGCAAGTAGCAACAACAATACAGGAAGGGAGCGGTATCTTCCTTTTGTTGACATCCTTAAATTCTTTCAGCTGCAAAATTTCCTCATGAAAAGGGACGCGTATCAGAAAGGGCACTGAATGGAGTGGAGATTCAGTTCTTTCACTTCCTGCTGTTAAACTTGGAAAAATACTTATTTTATGCAGTTTGTAAATTATTGAATTTTCTTAAAATAAATAAATAAATTAAGCTCAGCATATCCAAGCTGAAACTGGCAAATATGTTGGAATAGTTTATCAAACTTACATAAACTTGTCCAGTTGGCTAGAGTTTGCAAAAAGATATTTACAGAAAATTCACACGGAAACCCCAGATTTTATATATCAAACTGCATTTATATTGATAATGCTGTTTTAGTATTACTGACCAGTCAATGAGCTTTTAGCACATTTTGTACTACAGTACACCAAGGAGATGCTTGTTACCACCCAAACACTGTTTCATTGAAATATGGTCTGGAGGAGCCGGGGTTTGAACCACCAACGTTCTGATTAGCAGAAGCCTCTACGTGACCAACAGCTGTCCTGCAAAACGGAGTAATTTTTATAACAAGCCCGACCAAGAGCGGTGCAGGTACACATAATTTAGGCTAATGAACCACGAATGCCATCAGATACCTTCTCTTTATTCTGCCTACTCACACAAATTCTGTTACCCTCCTACTAGATTGAGCAGTAAAGGGCTTAGATTGGGAAAAATATGTGCATAAATATGTGTCATCACATATCTTACGCTGACCATGTTTGATGGTCAGCACGGCCCTTCTATGAAGTAGTGCCAAAAACATTACAATGAACAAAAACACAGAAAGCACCATGGTTGACATATGGCGGGGTTAGTGGTATGACTCAAATAATGCAGATTTAATCCTTACTTATGCAGGCATATTGAAGGGAAAAAAAAACAACCTCTCAGCTAATAATAATACTCAACCACCACAGGGTACACCTGCTTCAGTATGCAACTGTGCTTGAGATCTCTCTGGCAGACATATCGAGTCATCAGCAAGTTATCAGCCTATGTGGACAGCGAGCTTCATTAGCACAAACACTGCATGCCAGCTAACGCGGCATAATTTTACACCCCCACTTGCCCCCTGTGTGCGTGTATGTCACAGTGCATAATAGAATGTGTGTGGGTATGTACGGGATGAAGCAAATGGATCTAATCTCACACTAGGAATACACGGAAAAACAGAGTTAACTTATTGTTTTAGCCTGGAATAAATTTTGTAATATTAATTGAAACTGTGTACAACCTTATGCATACCAAACATCTGTAGGTTATGTAGGTTATGTGAGGATATGGACTTTTACGAAAGATAATTTAGGGAATAATTTATTTTTGTTCACCCCGGCGCCCTGTTGCAGCTTGATAACTAGTTTTAATTTATTTGGTGAATAATTTAAGCTGAGTGACATGTTTGAATATTACTCAGTTTGCGTTGGCAAGCGCAAACTATGTGTACGGCTACTGTATGTCACGAGCTGGAAGGCCAGGTTGATTTAGGAGTGTTTGTGTTTAAGTGTGTGTTGCAGAGGAGGCGGCATGCTATCGTCAGCAGAACAGGGCTCAGTGTTTGTCCCTGCAATGTGTTTAATGGGGCCTCCACACATAGCGCCTCCCTGGTGAGAATGATGCTAATTACTGCATACAGCACCTTGCCACACTGTCCTGCTGCCCCCCCCCCGCCCCCATCTCTACACACACCTATACATGTGTAGACACACACACATTCACATACAAAGCGATGCACACAAAGCATAAGGAAGACTGCAAAAGTAAGCAGGCTACATGCAAATGCAACCACAAGCAAATAAGGTCAGAGTCAACTGGGAATGGACGTGCATTCATAAACACACATGTGGGCTAGACACAAAACACACACAAAAAAATAAATGGGCACAATAGTCTGGACATTTGTGCCATCAGCGCACTCTTGCTTGACCATTTCACTTCTTTTTGTTCCTCTTTAAACCTTAAATCATTTCAGAAAGATGTTTTTTTTCTTGACTTTTCTAACCCCGCCTCCAAAATTTGAACTCTTACCCTAATGTACCCGTGCTTCACTCCTGAAACTAACTCTGACCTATCAAATAAACATCACCATACCACCCTGACCCCTGACGTGACTCCCAGGATTCCTGGATTATTCGAGTTCACAAGCCAAGCCTGCACATTGATCCGGCTGCAGTTTTGTTAGCTTGGCCATGAAGTTGAACCAAACAACCATTAAAATCTTCTTATTCAAATGGATGCAGTCTATGTGGGCTTCTATGGATATCCTTGTGTATATGAGTATACTGTGTGAGCAGCTGTGTGTGTGTGCATGCATATCATACGCTCATCTGAATGTTTTGAAGTGTGTGGGTCAGGGAAAGTGCTGCACGCGTGCACACGCAGACACACACACACTAATAAGATTCAGAAAATGGTGCAGGCCTTTAAGTGAGGGTATGGGTGAGTGTGTGCTGTCTACGGCTGCAATCAATTACTAAGCATTGGGGCTGCATGTTCTAATCAGAGGCATAAATGTCAGCTCCTTTCCCCCGCACACGCCTCCATTTGCATCCATTAATGCAGAGGGAGAAAGAAAGAGCGTGAGAGGAAGTGAAAGCGAGCGAGTGAGAGGCTGTCTTATTTTTCATATGGAGGAGGTGAGAGCAGGCAAGATGGTGAAAACCATGGCAAAAAGAAAGAAAAAAGACAAGAGCCAAGCAGCACAAGCAGTGAGTCAGGTAAAATTTAAGTACATTATATATCCAGAAGTATGTTAATTCCCCCTGACACATAAGAAATGAGTTCATCTGTTTGCTGAAGAAGATCTTGACTCATCTTTACACAGTGATGACCTCAGCCCCAGCAGAAACACTTTAAATGAACTACAACGGCGAATGCAAACCAGCGGTCAGAATCTCAAAATAAGATCATGAGCAGTGCTTACTGGAATGTCTAAAAATCACGCCACAGTTAGGTTTTGCTAAATCCTTATTGCTTGCAAATTACAAATAGATTTGAGAGCCCATGTTCATGCACAAGTATTCCATTTGTTTTGAGAACAATTGATGTCATTATACACCCGGTTTGTTCAAAACTGGGTGAAATGGGGCAGAGGCTTTGATGCCCAATGGCTGAAATCGAGCTAAATTTCAGATATTTCAGGAAAGTCAGAAACTCAGATTGTAAAGAAAAGATGGATGAAGCTAGTAAGTTCTTATTTTGAAGCTTTAACTCTAGTTCTGGTAACACTCATAAGCTAATGTATCTCGTGAGGGTTAAATAATGAACCAAGACACAAGGGGTTGCCACAGCAGGTAGCTCCCCATGTTTTAATTTGGCAGTTTTACATCGGATGCCCATCCTGGTGCAACCCAGATGGGATTTGTGTTTTCAGCTGCAATCAAACCAGTGCAAACAACACAGAGTGATTAAGAAAAAGACGAATAAAATACTAAAATTTCATCAAAACTGAACAATATACTTCTGCAGGCTGAACCTCAAAGCAGGCCTTTGGATAAATCTATTAAAAATGGCGTAAAAAGGGTGCGCTGGTTTAGCTCAGTGGTTGATCACATGCCACAAGGCCAAATGCAGCGGTCCGGGCCCTTTGCCGTTTGTCTTCAGTGGCCAAGATAATTTTCCTTTTTTGTACCAGGTTGTAAACATGCTTTTAATGTCCTTTAGTTGGGCATTTTAACATGGGAGTGTACTCGCTTTTGTAGTCAACCTCAAGTGGCCATTAGGCACTTCCACCGTGGCTTTTTAGCCCTTGAGGTTGCCATTCACAGATGCAGTATATGCTGCCAACAATGAGGGCTGTTATAGCAGCAGATATACAAGGTGGCATATGGGTTCCATATATTGTATTTTTTGTTTGTAATTTCTATGAACTTCACCTTGATAGTAAAGTGCTCATACAGTAGGTACTTACAATACATGTTGTATAAATACTCCTTTTACATCACAACGCCTATAATGGGATGATGAATGCGAGAGCAATTAGAACAGAAAAGCCAAAACCAACAATAAAAAACCTGAAAAGGAGAATTTTAAATGGAGGTAAAGCCTGACAGCATTACCTTTGAGCCGTTATTATAACCTCTCTCCTTTCTGGGCAGTGTAAGTAGAGGGAAGAAGTATCCAGGCCAATACTCAGACAGAATGCCGATGGAGCTGCAGCTGTGATAGCAATTAGACTTTTATGCATTTAACATACCTTTGTAGGGAGCAGAGAAAAGGGGGGAGAGAAGGAAACGGAGAAAAGAAACAGGGTGAATAGTAGCCAGAGGAGCAACAGAATTGTATCGCTTCCTTTCTTCCTTCCTCTCAGTCTCCCTAAACAGCAAAACAGTGAAAGTCATTCCCCTGCTGCTGTACAGCGTCTCAAAAGGTTCCAAAGTGATTAAAAGTGTGACGGCAAACACTGGTTTACATCCGCATAGCAGTAAACAGCTAGCTCTCCCTTGAGCTGGCTACCTCTTTCGCTCTTCCTCTGCTTACAGTCAGAGGAAAGGCTCTAGTTCACATAACTCACAGTTCAGATCCTCGCCGACCTTTTGAAGACAAATCGACCCTTCACTTGATCTTAATTGATGTTGCATCGGTGAGCACTGATTCTTGGATTATTCCGTCAAATACTGTCAGCAACATATTTAGTTGGTTCCCAGACTAGAGGCTGAGAAAACAGCGGTAATACATTATGAATAAATGGATATATGCACACAGCAGAAAACTTGCAAATTCTTTCACTATTAAAAATCTAACTTTAACTACTTGATAAACAATGAGCTCAGAAAAACTACTTTAAACTCTGTAACATAATAGCTGTACAGAGCAGTTTTCATTCTTCGTCTTGTAGAATCCGTGGCTAATAAAAATCATTAACCAATACGCGATAAAGTTGTTAATACATGTTTCAATTAAACCCAGGAATGCTAATGTTAAACACATCATTCCTCAGACGATGCACATGTTGATATTCAAGGCCACACAAAAGCTCTGTTTTGATTGACACCCTAATTCACATGTGCCGCCTTGTTCGCATCATGCTTGATGGAAGGGCCATATGTTTTATGAGATGAGGTTATTCATAGGTTGCTGTGTTAACCAGGAACACTGTTGAACTTGTCACTTCCTCTTGAGCTGACAGGCTTTATTAGAGAAGGACGCTCCTGTTTATTCATCCTCGGTCTGCGGCATGCAGCATGTGTCAAACTAGATCCACCATGCATAAGCTTGTTACATTTGTTCGACTGGTGCTGTATTGCTACAATGGCTTTAGTCAGTCAGTTGTGATGGAATCAGATTTGTTCCTGAGAATAAGTGTGTGGGAGAACAGGGACACATGCCACAATATTGTGAGGAGGCAGATTGCCAGCACTGTGAAAAAAGGGTGATTGCTCACTTATGGATACTTGCTGTGGTATCACAACAATAAGCCTTTTTACGGATGTCTGACTGTCACCCACAAATAAGCATATGGCTGAAATTAGAAAAAAAAAATCAGCTTGTTTCTCTCCGTGCACACACACAGACACACACGGAGAAACAGGCACACTTTAGAAACACCATTCTGTTTGGCTGTTGTTTTTGTTGGTTTACGACCTAACCCCCCCCTTTACTGCTGAATTAACCGCAGAGGGGTGGGTGGCTGGGGCCATAGTGCCAGGGCTACGCTGGGCCAGAACAAAAAAAAGCCACAACACAAACTAACTCTTGGCAGAGGATGGAGAGGCAGTATTTTTCTAAAAACTGATTACCTTCGCTCTCCCCTGTGCTCCCTCTCACTCCCCCCCCCCCCCCCGTCTGACACAAGCTGTTCCCTTGGCAGCTGTTTCGACAATGCAGATCCCCAAACGCGGGGGGTAGGCTGGAGTCTATACATGCGTGTATGCGCCCACACTGTGGGGATGGGTGGGTCACTAATTCAGGAACCCTCCACATGCAAATCAGCATGGAAACATGCCAGGCTTTTTCTCACTCAGACCCCGGGACGCTCAGGCCGAGCATGATGAGCACTCGACAGAAAACCCTGCTCTTTTTCAGAGGATCTGTCCTTCGTCATGTTTTTCCAGGTGTATGCTCTCCCAGTGAGCTGCGTTCACCCCACTAGTTACAGCAGAGTTTCCTACCATAATAGGGGTTATTCTCAAGACAAATTATACATAATCTTATTTTATAATCAATATATTGTGTTGAGAAACGCTATTAAAAGCAAAAGTACCTTTACCTAGGGTGTCATGGCAAGCCTCATTAGAGGATAAATGATACTTGTCTACATAAAACATAAGTCAAGTGTGGCAAGGGAGCCTGTGGGCAGGAAACAAACACATAATCCCTACTCTGTAATTGGGCAAATGAAAGATGTTGCCATTGGACAATGACACTGAAGCAGATGGCAAGAGAAAGGCGATGTAAACCTCCCAATACCCCTAGCTTGGCTTTCTCTTCTTTACAGTATTGCTCAAAAAAGGGAGAGAGAGAGACAGGCAGCATTTCAGCAACCCAGCAGATTGTCTGTCTCTTACATAAACACACACACCACCAAACGTGACTCTCTTGTCTCCCATCAAAGCACCTTTTCCCTCCAGGACCCCCCACTGAGCGCGCTCGGTAAGAGCCTGCCTTTGAGCCCCTAATGCACAGAAAATGAGATTAGGGTCGTCGATGTAAGCCTTGAATTACTCACGTTATGACTTGATTGGCCAATAATTTGATTGGAGTCAAATCTCTACTTCCCCTACTTCTTCAGATCCCATCTTCCCTGTCCCTCCTCTTCTCCCTCTTCTCCTTCTCCTCCTTTTCGCTGTCCCCCGCTTGCTTGAGGCAACGAGAAGCCGTCTTGCTGCCAGCTTTTAAACCAGTGAATGACCGAAACCATAAGGGTCGCAAAGACTTTTTAAACTACTTCACAAACAAATCAAAATATCATATTCTCTTATGTGCACAAGAATTAATGCGTTTTGTGTTACTCACACTCAGTACCTTTACTCAATAGTACTAACATTTTTAGCAAGACATAGAAACCTATTGCCAAGTCATGTTTTCTGGGTGTAATCTTTGAAACTACACTTGTCAATGCTGTGGCCAAGCAATCCCATGATACCTACAAAAGTCTCGAGCCATCCTTCATTCCTTCATAATTTGCCAGGAAAATAGGAAACAGGTGCAGTGATTTACAAGTGCAAACATGCATGGAAATATACTATATAAGGGAAAGAAGTTTGTACAATTCTAATGAGACTGAAAGTGAATGTATGATATGACCACCATCCTGAATGCTCTTATTCAAGCTTTCCTTCTAATTTCCTTAAGTAGTCTTCAGGAACAGATTTCCAGGATTCTTGAAGGACAATCAAAGCTCTTCTTTGAATACTGGCTAATTTTTTTTCTTTTCTCAGTCATGATGGCCCCACGCTGGTTCTATAATGTAGAGGTCCAAGCTCTGGGGAGGCCAATCAACGAGTGATAGTGTTGTACTGTGTGTTTTTTTCTATCCAGAAATGCTTTTTCTGCATCAGCAGTGTGTTTGGGATCATTTTCATGCTGAAAAATGAAGCTGTTGCTGATCAAATGCTTTCCTGATTGCACAGTATGCTGGATTAAAACCTCACGCTACTTTTCCGTGTTCATAATTTCATCGATTTTGACAAGATCTCAAAAGCCACAGAGCGTCCACTGTGCGTTACAAATGGCCGTAGACATCCCTATTGTACCTCTCTCCTGACCTCCTCTGAACATATTGAGGCTGAATTGAACATAAAATGAGGTTTTATATATGTGGTGAATACAAATTCTCAATAATGATGATCACTGATAATGTTTTTTCTGGGGAACCTAAAAAAACAACAACCCAAAACAGCTAATACAAGCACATCAAACAATAATGACAAAAGCAAAAACAAGACAATCTTGAGCTCTCTGATCTATATGTGTGTGGTACCACACATTGATTAACTCAATCAAACTGTAGCAGGTAATTTACATTTTTATTAAAGGTTTATAGTCATTCATTAACAACAGGTAGTGGGTGGTATACTGGTGGGAATGCTGCTATCAACATATTGTAAATAAAATTCAGAGTGTATACCCTCAGATCTCCTACTGGATAAGCAATAAAAACCAAATAATACAAAACTTGAATGTAGAAACTTGTATGTTTTTTTCACATTTCATTCTTTTCTTGAAAATGTGCAGAGTGGAAATGCGCTGTATTATTGTATTTTACAGGCTGAAGGTGAAAAGGCACTTCTTTTATTGTGTGAAACAGCATTTCTTAAGCAATGTGCATCTTTCAATAAATGAACAAAACAGTGACTCTTCAGATAAAATGACCCAGTCCAGAAAATAGACTGTAAATTCAAGTCTCCAGCAAATACTTGCTTTAAATCAAAGAGTAATAACTCAAGATACAGAAAACAGTAATGTGATCTAAACAACAGCATCTGTATATGGTAGCTAAGTCTCACAGCTTGGGCTCAGTGAGACTGATCATTATTTGACACGGCAGCATCATTTGACTGGCAGTGCCTCCTTACTAGCTAGCTTGTCAAGGTTGCCTCTTCTTTGTCCTGACAGGTATGAGCTGTACGTACCCTGCTAATAAGGGAATACTGACTGTGTGTGTGTGGTTGAGTGGATGCTGAAGTGCAGACAAAAAACAGTGCTGCAAAAACATGTGGTACACAAAGCTCTGATTTGGACTAGCAGAGGCTTAGAAGGCCATCGAGATTTCTGTTTACAGATCCAATAAAGAATTTGTATAAAACATCAGAAGAAGATGTAAACTTCACAGTCAAAAAAGATCCCACGCATGAGGGGCAAAAGGGAAGGAAAGGAGGCATTAGAAGATCAACTGATGTGCAAACAGCCTGGGGTATATATTTAAGGGGTCTCCAGTCTGATTTCTTTGCATGGAGGAAAACGAGTTGATTCTGTTTGACTGGTAACTTCAAAATGAATCTGTAAAGAGTGTGTACTGCTCTGAAAATTAGCCTGGGAGACATCTTGTATCTATGTCACATACCACATGAAGGATGTGGATGGATGCTCCCTCCACTGAGCACATGGTTTAATCACATCCCCGGTTTTCCTCCCTTTTCTAGCTCATCTACCATTCTCAGTTTTAACTTTCTTCAGCTGTCATACTGGAGGAAATATTTGGAGGGAGGCAGCCATCTGCTATGAATCATACCATACTCTGAATCAAATGTAACAACACAGACTTGCAGCCATGTAAACACAGGCGAACGCACATGATGGCAGGAGACAAATCGCAGCTGCTGGTAGAAACAAAGATATCCCTGAGAGTTAAATGTTTTTGACGCATGTGAAAATCTATACCATCCACAAAGGCTAAAACGCATGCAAATAGGAAAAAAAATCAAATATTTTGACATTCCGCATGCCAAAGAAGGGACGATGACATGCAATAAAAAAAGATCACCCGTGGCAGGAAGGAAAACCTTCAAGGAACTGCTGAGACATCTCTGAGAGCACTTTAAGACGATGTCAAGAAAGAGAGGTCGCCAGCTCGATCGTGCCATTTGATAACATGGGAACGACCGAAACGATAATGCAAAGATAAAACCGGCGATGGAGGCAAGATAAGTCTCAAACAACACAGCGGCACCACCAAGATGGGATCAAGAATATGGAGATAACACACACACGCACGCACGCACACACAAAACCCAATACATCACAAACAAAGCACGACAAACCAGCACTCATGCCAAACATCAAGCATAGTGTAAGTGAAGGAGACAGAACAGCTGCTTTTATGGGTGGAGCGGAGGAACGAGAAACAGTGACAGACATAACAAAGACAAATGGAGAGAACAGGAGAGAGAGAAACCGACAACACAACAACACAAAGTCTGCACGCAGTCGCACAACACCCATCGCAATGCATGCAGGCAAAATATTGCCACCGTGCGTAAACAAAAGGGCAGTGGAGAATAGGGCTGGGCCATATCATACCGTTCACGGTAATACTGGTATAATGTTGGGCAACGATAAGAAAATGAAATATCGCGATAGAATATGGGTGAAACGCGCATGCGCAGTGCCTTTGTTTTCATACGCCATGGTGGAAAAAGGCATGGCGGCGAGAATGAGAAGGGCGAAAGCGGATCGTTGAATGAAACAGATGAACCAGAATTCGTTTGTAAAAATGCTGCAACTTCAGTGGTTTGGAACTGGTTTAGCTTTCGTCTATCAGATACACAACAAAGCACTATTTTTGGCAGCGCATGCTAGCGACGGCCGTATTTTGGAAAATATGGCACGCTTAAAATCAATCCTTTGATTTTTCTGAAAATTGACAGTGCCCCTTATAATCCCGTGTGCCTTATGTATGAATTCTGGTTGTGTTTATGACCTCGAAATGATTTTATATGGTACACGGCGCTCGAAAATCTGTCAAATGTTTTAGTACGACTTTGCTAAGCTACGAAGCCGCACCGCTTGATGGATCATTGCGGCTATCATAGGCAGGAGCCTCGCGGAGTGATACGTACTGCGCTTCAACATAATGTTACCGTATTGTGTGTGTATAACCTCTTTTTAAGTTTTGTGGCTATTCTACATGGTTACGCTGAGGATATGTCGGCCAATTTCCACTGGAAATGCTTTTTGGTTAAACTGTCAGCAAGGAATTTGCATTTGCACTGTTAAATTTTTATGTAACTTTAATGCACTTAAAAAACAGCTGCTTGTTTAAGTGAAAATACATTGATTTTTTTTTCTACTAATAAAGTTGTGGAGTTGTAAAGCATTTGTCTAGTGTCAATTATATCGTCAGTTATATCGTTATCGCAAATTTTCAAATGTATATCGTGATAAATATTTTTGGTCATATCGCCCATAAGGAATAACCTTAGTAATAAAACTATTAGTAAATCATTTGAAACAGGCTGGGAAAAAATGTGTGTGACTTTCTTTTGCCTGCTAGAGATCCTTGGAGTGGATTTTAGGAATGTGCTGATGTTTTGTTTTCGAGGTGAGACATTGAAGGAGAGGTAATGATCTGAAATCACCTCAGAGAGGGTTAAGACACCCGTGTGCCATACATCTACCTGTCCCATCTCAATTTCTGTCTCTGAAGTGCTGACCATCTCTTATTTCATCCAGACCCTGGAGAAAACTGCAGGTAAAAGATCATTTGCTCCACCCGTCCTTAAGCTGTATTTCTCTTCTTTCTTCCTGTTCCAGTGTGTGTACATACACGATATGTCTGTACTAGTCCTGAGGTCTTAAGGGCAAGTCCCCTGTTGAGCTTCAGTTTTTTTTCTAAAGATGCTTTACTTTTCAGTCGATCAAGAAAGAGCAAAGATAAAAGATATGAAAAATAACCAAAAATAAAAGCACAATCACACGTGTTTCATATATTGATGCGAAACGGCATTACCGCCGCAACTTGCAAGGAAACGTTCACACAAGAGGACTCATGGGAGCCGAGCCAGTGAGATGAAAAGGACGGAGGAAACAAAAAAGGACTCCTTGCTCTGGTTTTTCCTTTTCCTCATTAGGCAGAATGAGCGACTGTGTTGGTGTCAGAGAGCTGGTTCATCAACTGCAGCCCTGATCTGCCCTGGCTGGACTCACGGCTCCCCTTCTACTACAGACCTCTCACATATGATTGAAGCCGCTGGAAATGGAAACAGTCAGTGTAATTTAACATCGCATACCCGTAGAATTCATTAAAGAGGGACATAGAGAGGGAAGCAGTGAGCAAGACGAGGCGCTATGGAAGAATAAAGGAAGGATAAAAGAGATGAGTCTTAATAAAGAAAGTGGAGGATGATGGTTTGAGGACAGCTGGTTAAAGAAAAGAAAGAGGCGTGTCTGATGTTATTCTTTTTAAACTGAAAAGAGGCAGTGAGGGAAATAAAGCTAAGCTATCGCATCCATCTGTAAAAACTAAACTGATCACCTAATCATTGCTGGGAAGCCTATAGATAAGAGGCCGTAAAAATATTAGCGCTGTCCATTTTTCTTTTGCAAATGTACTATATACAACATCCCGCACCTCCAAGTATGTGTCATTGGTCTCTCTGTAATTGAACCCCAGTTTTTCCTGGCAGTTCTGTTTCAGAGTTAACACCGATGGAGTCTCTAATCTGACTGACTGTGTTTCAGCCCCCAAACCTGCTATTAAATATGACTTATGCAAAGTGACGCTCGGTGCGACTGGAATGCGAACTCACACAAGCGTGCAACTGGATATAAGCAGTTCAAGTTGGCATACGGACTTCTGCAGCTGCAGTGGTCATTAATCAAATGCCATTTTCTGGTAAATTAAAGATGAATTTAAGGTGCTGTGTTTTCATATAGTCACTCTTTATGTTTGACTAAGTAGCAAAGATCTATTTAATTTAGTATATTCTTCTGGTATTTTTGAGTTTTTACTTCTAAGTTTTTTTTCCATTGTTTTTGCTTCATAGTTTGAACACCCCCCCCCCTAAAAATGCAATGTACTGTTTCAACACCATGTTTGTTAGTCTGTATCGTGTACTAAATATTCGCCAGTAATGCAGATCTTGCAGATTTACATTAGCATGGTGAACACATGAATAAACAAATCGTTAAAAAAAGCCCCAGTGTTTGCTCGTAGCTGTACAGCAGGAAATTGTGCAAATGATGCAGAAGCCTACTTATTGTCTTTTCTGTGTGAATTTACTGAATGATCTTGGAGGGAGGGTAAAATATGAAATTCTGCTGGAGGTATGCATACTATGTGACTCGATCAATGCACACTCAAGAGTACAGTGCATTCTGTGGAATTACACACATACAGTGGGGCAAAAAAGTATTTAGTCAGCCACCGATTGTGCAAGTTCCCCCACCTAAAATGATGACAGAGGTCAGTAATTTGCACCAGAAGTACACTTCAACTGTGAGAGACAGAATGTGAAAAAATAATCCATGAATCCACATGGTAGGATTTGTAAAGAATTTATTCGTAAATCAGGGTGGAAAATAAGTATTTGGTCAATAACAAAAATACAACTCAATACTTTGTAACACAACCTTTGTTGGCAATAACAGAGGTCAAACGTTTACTATAGGTCTTTACCAGGTTTGCACACACAGTAGCTGGTATTTTGGCCCATTCCTCCATGCAGATCTTCTCGAGAGCAGTGATGCTTTGGGGCTGTCGCCGAGCAACACGGACTTTCAACTCCCGCCACAGATTTTCTATGGGGTTGAGGTCTGGAGACTGGCTAGGCCACTCCAGGACTTTCAAATGCTTCTTACGGAGCCACTCCTTTGTTGCCCGGGCGGTGTGTTTTGGATCATTGTCATGTTGGAAGACCCAGCCTCGTTTCATCTTCAGAGTTCTCACTGATGGAAGGAGGTTTTGGCTCAAAATCTCACGATACATGGCCCCATTCATTCTGTCCTTAACACGGATCAGTCGTCCTGTACCCTTGGCAGAAAAACAGCCCCATAGCATGATGTTTCCACCCCCATGCTTCACAGTAGGTATGGTGTTCTTGGGATGCAACTCAGTATTCTTCTTCCTCCAAACACGACGAGTTGAGTTTATACCAAAAAGTTCTACTTTGGTTTCATCTGACCACATGACATTCTCCCAATCCTCTGCTGCATCATCCATGTGGTCTCTGGCAAACTTCAGACGGGCCTGGACATGCACTGGCTTCAGCAGCGGAACACGTCTGGCACTGCGGGATTTGATTCCCTGCCGTTGTAGTGTGTTACTGATGGTGACCTTTGTTACTTTGGTCCCAGCTCTCTGCAGGTCATTCACCAGGTCCCCCCGTGTGGTTCTGGGATCTTTGCTCACCGTTCTCATGATCATTTTGACCCCACGGGATGAGATCGTGCGTGGAGCCCCAGATCGAGGGAGATTATCAGTGGTCTTGTATGTCTTCCATTTTCTGATGATTGCTCCCACAGTTGATTTTTTCACACCAAGCTGCTTGCCTATTGTAGATTCAATCTTCCCAGTCTGGTGCAGGTCTACAATACTTTTCCTGGTGTCCTTCGAAAGCTCTTTGGTCTTGGCCATGGCGGAGTTTGGAGTCTGACTGTTTGAGGCTGTGGACAGGTGTCTTTTATACAGATGATGAGTTCAAACAGGTGCCATTCATACAGGTAACGAGTGGGGGACAGAAAAGCTTCTTACAGAAGACGTTACAGGTCTGTGAGAGCCAGAGATTTTCCTTGTTTGAGGTGACCAAATACTTATTTTCCACCCTGATTTACGAATAAATTCTTTACAAATCCTACCATGTGGATTCATGGATTATTTTTTCACATTCTGTCTCTCACAGTTGAAGTGTACCTCTGGTGCAAATTACTGACCTCTGTCATCATTTTAAGTGGGGGAACTTGCACAATCGGTGGCTGACTAAATACTTTTTTGCCCCACTGTACCTTACTTTTTACACGTTCTCTGTGTGAACAATCATTGTACTTCATCATTTAGAGTTTTGTGCTTTGAAAAAACCCCACCCGTGCAATAGTAAAACCTGAAGCTTAGTGGTTTTAGTGCACTGTAATGTATTATTTCGAACAATACTTCCCGTGAAAAATCCTGTGAAGTGCGCTTTTTGTAGCATATCATATACAGTTGTGCAGAGGTATCAAAGATTTCCAAAACACAAAATCTTAAGAAAAGCAGCGGTAGCATTGGATGTAGGAACAGAGGGACTGTAGAGGTAGTGGTATATAGGGAGGACTCGGGGTGGCTGGCATTGAGGAATCTAATCCTCGAGTTAATTGGTATGACTGATGAAGACAAATTGAAATAGGTCAGCTGAATCAGGGGAGAGACGAAGGGTGGAAGAGAGGCCAGAGTGTCTACATTTACATACACAAAATGCACTCTTTGCCTTTTGTGTATGTACACAGTTAATGGCACTCAGTATCACCCTAATATTACCATTTACACACAGGCTTGTTTGACCTGAGTGATGGAAGCCTCACTCTTTAGTTCCTTTGTAACCAAGTATTAGTGTTTAACAGAGCATCTTCTAGAAAATCAAACTTTTCTTTTATACGCAGTACAGCAGATGTACAATGAGCGTCTAGTGTGAAATAACCACAGTGAACATATTCTTTAAATGATCAGCATCAAATTGGAAATATTATTAGGTGCATATTGTTATCGTAGTCAAATATGAGTGTGCATGTAAGCTTTGTGGGAAGAAGCACACTGTTAAAAAGTAGAGTGAGCAGATTGTGAAGCATGTTTAGAAGTTATTTAGTTAAATCCCACTTAAGCCCATAGCTGTGGGAAATTAGTTAAAGAATGCACCAAACATTCTTGGTGAAAGCTTTGCTTGAAACTCAAGCTGCACCATTGATTTTCCAATATTCACCACTATTCGCAGGTTATCTTCTCAGGGCCAGCTGCGTAAATGAATGCAAAGCGTTTCACCTGGCCTATGTGTCAGTGTTGAGCGTGGAAGCCCAGTCCTTTGAACGTCGTCTCTGCGGGCCCGCTAATTGAGCCAGATCAATTCACAGAGACACCGAGCAGGTTGGCACAGTTGCCACATCAAAGAGATTCTAATAACTGCACACTGTGGCCATTACCAGACCTGAAAAAGCCATATTTATGTTTGCTTCAAAGGAAGCATGGCAGCATTGAGCGTACTGAGAATGCAAGCCTTTACTATTCTTTATTAAGGCTACAATTTAGACACAAGGCCATTTTGGAGCAATTTGGGAACAGAACAAGCTGCTATTTATACACACATAAATACAACCACTGCAAATTGTACTTTAATTAGACCCACTTTTGTAGTGAGAGTGGAAACCAATAAAAAATAACCCAATGACAGACTGATATTCTTAAGAAAAAATGGCAGTAATTCCCAAATGATTCCTCAGTATCTGTGCCATCTTTCATGTAGCAGCAGGCATATACTGTACTACTCTAGTACTGCTGGAATGTTGGTGTTTTTCCCTTAGTGTACACCAGTTCCAAACTTGCAAATCCAGCAGGTATTTTTGAGTATTGTGTGTATGAATGTAGGGCAAACTAAACTAGTGAAACAACATGCTTTAATAAGCTACCAATACATTACGATGCAAAAATTATGAAGTAATTGTGTTTTATATAAATTAAAGCAAGTCTTTTTGTGCAGTAACAGTTGATTTGTACATTATTTGTATTCCGATAATCAAACCCAACCGAATTGCAGCAGAGACTCCATCCAAAGACTGCAGGCAACCAGAATCAGGGGTTTTACCGCAGGCTATCAGGCCAACAAAGACTCTCACACTGAGACATGAGAAAATCTTGTGAGCCCTGAAGATCTCAGTCTTGCCATTTTGGCACAGGAAGGGCATAAGCATGTATAAGAACCGGTGTCAGCTTCAGGTGAGTAGAGATGAGTCAATGCAAGTATACGAGTATGTGTTCGTAGTACTGCTCGATCTCTGCAGTAGGCGTATACAGCTTTAGTAAGCCCCGAGGGGAACACATGTATCAGTCACCACCTACTCCGCTTAAACCAAGGCTTTGTTACGCAGTGCTCAAGTGAGTTTCTAACATTATTCATGCTTTCATTTACACAGCTGGCTGCTAGTTTCGGCAACATATAAAAGTGGAGTAGGTGGGAGAGGACTCGGCATCTCTCGGTGCATCGCTTTCTCCCGCACCTCTCTGCCTGGTTAAATGACAAGTTTGTAACTTTGTTCATTTGCACTCGTCTAAATCCGGCTGTATGGAGGCGACATTATGAGAGACAGCGATCTCATTCTCACCATCCAGCACTTTCTGCAGTTTCTCCGGCTTTTTTTGTTTCTCTCTTAATTCCATTATTCTGATAATCTTTCCTACCTTTTAAAGTTGTGGGGTTTTTTTTATTTTTACTTGAGCTCTTATTGATTTCTACTTAGTCTCTATTTCTCATTTTCTCTCATGCTCGCAGCTCGGCACGTCTCCGCACTGCTCTGCAAAATAATTTACCGCATGCAGCGCTCCCGTGGATGATTGAAGCGTAATTAGACGGCAGAGACAGTGGAAGCCAACAGAGGTGCTTCGGAGCCAGTGCTTGTCAGATGGTCCGTCTCACTCTCACTGGCTTTGCCCTTCAAAAGTATCACTTCTGCAGGAAAAACGAGAGGGGGGTGGTGTGCTGAGCCACAGTGGTGCTAACGGCAGCTTATAAAAAAGTTGTACCTTAGCAAATCCAGCTCTTTCTTTTTAGGAGTTATATTATCTCCCTACACTGCACATTTCAACAGGTGTCAACATATTTCTTCATTCACGTCATTCTAGTGTAGGCCAATTACAAAAATGAAAAAGAAAAAGAGTCAAAATCATCATGGAAAAAGATTATTTAAATTGTCAGGCATTTTCAGTAAATCAGCAGAAACGCAGCACAACTTTAGAGAACTTAATTATTTTAAAGTGGACATATGCAAATTTCAGCACTATATTTTTTATTTGGGACAAGTACCCCTGCATGATTCATAACTCGTTTTTTCTTCCAATCTGAAGCTTTCAGCTTTTCAGCTGGGCCTGTGCTAGAAACACATTAGCTCTGACCACTTTAAGGCCATTCCTAAAAGCAAAATTCCTTCAGATTGGATGATATTATATATACATGCCAAGGGGCAGCACCTCATCTACTACTCTCTCCTTAGTATCATACAATGAGTAACAATGAGTAAGTGTACTTGTGAAGTATATATGTCAAACCAAGGGAAAAATGAATACCATCAGGACTAGAGATGCACCAATTGACCAGCGAGGAACAGGAATCGTCCCTTTTCCTGTTTTCGGCATGGACCGGTGACCGACTCGTCAGCACTATGTATGCCCAATTATGAGCCAGTGGCTTAAATGCATGCACAACACATACACAGCACAGACAAACTGACATGCATAGACTAACAGATACATGCTAACATGTTGTAGTGTGGAGGCTCTTCGCTGTGAGCGATGCAAAATTCCCAAAAGCAAAACACGGCTGGGAATAACCATGAAAGTGTAACAACAAAACTAAATCACCTTCACCTGGTTGGACACAGACATTAAAGAAACTTTAAAGTGGCTAAAGTTATCCAGAGCTCAGCCACAAGTCAGCAGCCTCGGTATGAGCAAAGGATCAAAGCAGTTATCTAGTGAAGTTATAAGCACACTGGAAAGTATCTGACATTTGTTTTGTGACATAAAATTTTTTGCTCCTACTTTTGTTAGATAAGGTAAAAAAGGTCAAGTAAAGGTGGATGTACAGCAATTCATTTACTGTTAATTATTTGTACCTCTTTGTATTAGCAGAGGACTTTATTTTCACCTTGGAAGTTTAACTTCCTTTATTATGACAATAATAAAATAAGTTTGCATAGAAGAAAATGTGTTTTTGTTTGCACACCCCATCCTCTATAGCTCTTAGAAAGTAAACTGGAATCATCAAAAATCGGCATCAGGAGGTCACACAGAAAACAAACAAACTGGAAATTGGAATCGGCCATGAAAATTGCAATCAGTGCATCTATAATCAAGAGTCTACTAAAATGTTATTCTGCTGTTGCCAAAAAACATCCTTTTATTGTTGGTTATTTCTGTGCTGGGTGTATTAAATGCCTAATACAATTCAAGTATGCTGTTTTGTGCACATTTTTATACACATATGTTGACTAGACTACTGGTGTAGTTTGACCTTGTGGTTGTGTTGTGCTTTATAAATGAAAAAAAAAAGAAGGTAGAAACTGAGTATTCAAGGTGAAGTAAAGCCTCAGTTCTTGTCTCACAAGGATTGTTTTTATACACTGTATGTTTTTAATATGGACATCTGGCAATTCAAATTCAACATGCACTGGGATTAAGGTTAAGGTAAACATTGGCAACAGTAAGGTGGGCCAACATAATGTTGAAGTGGTCATATCATACTTTCAGGGAGATGACAATTAGTGAGGAAAGAAAGGGACATTTGCAGGAAATCAGTCTAAACCTACAGGTTATGGCGATGTCCAAACTATACTTATGTGCTGACAAGAATCCTTTACATCCATAAAATTTGAGCACAACACTATGTAAGAAAACGAGGTGCTGTGAGGGACTATAATCATAAGGATGTCTCAGTTGATGGCAGCTTCCGGGGGAAAATGCTGATCACCACACTGACACCATATGTTTTGTGAACAAATGCTGAGGTGGATGTCAGAGGGGAAATGGCACTGCATTCAAGGTGGAGAACAGCGAGGTGAATGATGCTGCTGAGTGAGCACCTGTATCCCCAAAGTCTTTGCAATTATCCTTCGGTATACACAATGCACTGCATTCCAGCTGCATTTTCTCCAGATTTAACCGATGCTGGCTAGGCCTGCTAGGCTAGCTGTTGTCAGTAACCAACTGTGAGAGCGCAGTCAAGTCCCTTTGATTATCATACAGAGGTCACCCTGTGTTGAGCTGAACGGTGGTGTCCTGGGTGCCAGTGGAGCTGAGACATCAGAGAAGTCACCTTTAAAGGATAATAAGAAAGTCTGCTGACTGACTGCAGACCACCCATAGGGGGATCCGTGCATTTCACATGACTATAAATGTGATATTGACAGAAAACCTTCCCCGGGAGAGAGAAAGAAAAAGACAGTGGAGGAGACAGAGCAAGCGAAAGGCAGTGAAAGCGAGAATGCATGAGAGGGAGAGAGGGAACGAGCAGGAGGACTGAACACTCCGGTTCGTTTCACACCGTTAAACCATCTGAAGCATTCGCCAGTGACTACTGGTTGAAGGGCCGGTGTGTGCACTGCGTTATCATAAACATTTGGGATTCACTTGATGGAGGCACTTTAATGATGCTTTTAGCATAATTTCCCCTCTGTAACGTGAAGGGCAAGTAGCGCCTTTCTGTCTGCCTGCAGCTTCTGCGAACCTTATAAATATCGGCTATTTAAACAAGGGTAAGGATGGAGATGCTATTCACAAAGTCTTCATCCCCACTATTTAAATTCTCTAATATGAACACCATTGTTTAGTTTTGACACTTTTGACACTATGTATACTATTCTCACATAATGCATGTATATTTATTTGTATCAGACAATGTCTAGCAAGATCCAAAGTTCATATAACAATTAGCTATAGAAAGTTGGGTGAACCTGGTTAGCCTCCATAGGGTGTCAGAGTTGTTTTTTTCTAATTCTAGGTTGTCCATGCCGAGAGGAACGAGTCAAAAAAAAAAGAAAAAGAAGAAAATACAAAAAGGACAGCTTTGTTTTCATCCGGGCTGTTATCAGCAGAAGCCGACTGGAGCGAGAATAGGGAGGGATGATTTCCATAAAGACTGGCTGTTGTCTGAAAGCAAGCAGCTGTCAGGCGGAATTACCTCTCCGACACAGACACCACAATCGAGGGTGCCCTTCCCATAATTCAGTCTGATTGGCTCAAGGGGAAAATGGCAGCCTGTGGAGAGTGAGGCGAGCGGCTGGTTGACAGGTTTGCATCTGCGAAGCTAGACGCGGCGTTTACCTGTTATCATTCTGTCTGCTCGATGTGTCGGTTTTCTCAGTTTGGAAAGCTACCTGAACAAAGTGGCACGGAGAATAGAGTCTATGGTGCCAGGAGGCAAGTGCGTGCCTACAAACCGTATTACACACATGCACAAAACACGAACACACTTACCCTAGTGAATCCTATTAAGGTCTCCTGTTAGAACACTATGTTAAGATTTACCAGATTTTCCCACCTTAATTTATATAAAGTCATACTGCCTATATGAATGTTTTAATACTTCTTTAGTGATGTCATACACGCGCCTGTTAATGACAATGTAAAAAGTACATTTTATGTACACATCACACTAATCTATACAATTTTTTTAAAGCAGCATAAAAGCGCCTCTTATTTAAAAACATGTTATTTATATAAGCAGTCATCTGTGCCTACCTCTACTGATAAATAAGAAAACTAATACATTTTGGTTAATACTTATTCATCCCTTTCACCTTTTTGCTAAGAGTTCTAGTACCATGAAAAAGACTTGAACCAAGCTACATTGTTTTAGATTTTGCTCAGTATTTCTCCAGCCTTTCTGAAGTTCTTTTAAAGCTTTTCTTTGAACATTAGCAGGTTTTTTACTCATATACATATATGTATATATATATGTTCGTTAAGCAACTTAAACCCGACTCATTCGAGATTACAAAAGGCACTTAAATCAAAGGATGAGACAGTTTTATAACAGAAAATTTAGCAAAGAACCAATTTAAAAATTGTATATGTAGGAACTTTGTTGCTAGTAGTCTGTCACACAAAAAAACCAATTTCCTCTCAATTATGCCAGAAATGCCAATGATAACACAAACTGACAGACATAAAATAGTATTAAACAAGATTTACAAAGATATCTAAGCTGAAAATTTGGTGTTTTGTGGCATTGTGTGCAGTGTGTCCTTAAGAAATTCGAGAAATCGGACAAATGAAGAACAAAAGAAGAGTCTATTGTGCCAGGAGGTAGGTGCAGATGAAAAGGATCTGACAGTCATGTTCTTAAGAAATGGGATAAAATTCAACAAACCCACGACACACCTGCTGTACTTATGGATGTGAAGATCTTTATTCAAAGAGCATAGCTAGAACAGAGACGCTTGACTAGTTAGAAAGCAAAATGCTAAAGTGCCTGTTCCAGATTTAGAAATACACCCCACGTTTTTTTCATTTCTCAGTCTTAGATGAAGCCAGTCGGTCGTTTTCACAACTCTTTATACTAAAGTGAGCTTATCCCCCGTCATTCAACTCTTTGTACGCAAAGACAAGGTGATAAGGTTAATAAGGTATAACGTGTGTTTTACAAAATGTAATTTTCCATTTTAGATGAAATGACAGGCATCCTAGTTTAAATTAAAAATTAGTTACAATTATATAAAAAATGTTACAAAATGATGCAAAAAATGTGTAATTCAGGGAATGTAGTGCAGACAAACATGCACATAATAATACACTGTCACATTCAAATACACACACACACACACACACACACACACACACACGTACTCCACACCTATGTTAAGTGCTCTTATCTGTGACTTGTGTAGAGGTGAGTGACAGGAAGGGATGCACGGGGGGGAAGTGTCCTTTAGGTGTCTTAATTATGGCTCCTCTCCTCCCTCTCGCTGTCACCATCCCCAGGGGAGGGCAAAACAAAAGGAAGGTAACGTTTCATCTCTACTGCCTTGGTATTTCAAATTCCAAGGGGAGTAAGAGGAGAGAGACAGCGGGCTGCTTCACTGGCGGAAGAAGAGGAAATCAAGTGATCCTTTGCCTTTCTCTCCATTTCTTGCCTGGTTTGCAGCTGTGTTTAAAATAAGGCACCTTAATAAAAGTGTTTTAATGGCATCAAGGCAGGAAAAAGGGTGCAACTTGATTACTGTGACAGTTTTATTTAATGAGCTCAAAGCCTCTGGCTCCGACTTGCGATTCGTTTATTACTTTGTTGTGGAGTGACAAAATGGAGCAGAGGGAGCGAGAGAACGAGGCTGGATGTTCTTATTGTGGAAGCCGTCCACGGCGTTAGCAGTAGTCTTTCTGATTTGCACCCTCCTCGGTGCTCACCTGTATTTTCATCCGTTCCCGCTGCGGGAATGCTACTCGGCATGACAGAACGAGCGGGAGGAGGGTGGGGTGTGAGAGACACCTTGACAGGTAGGCAGACACAAAGATAACACGCTGTTAATTATTGATGGAGGAAAAACTGCTCATTGGATGTCTCGAAGGGCAACACTTGGTGGATGTGAATACAAATGTGTGTGTGTGTCTGTATATTTGTGTGTGCAGGAGAACCAAAAAAACAAAACAAAACCCAAAACAATGCTGAGAGAAAACAGCACTAAGCAAAAGAAATGGTGAGGGGCTAGGCTGGAAGTGTTGGGTGAGGAGTCGATAGAGTGATGGCAGTGATACCTGGTAAAGACACATTAGCGAGATACAGAGGGAGTCTATAAAAGCAAACTACTACTTAATGTCCCTCACAAGTGTGATAAAAGCATAGAGCTGCAGCAGAGAACGCTGGTCTTACCATTTGTGCGAACAGAACAAGGGAGCACTCAAAAAAATCAGCTATTATACACAAATGCTAATAGAAAATGATTTTGAGAATGTGTTTGCGGCAAGATTTCTATAAAGGTCAGCTCTTTTGTTTTGGGACACGAGCCCCCTCTCATGAAAATATTGACTGAGAGAAGGGGAGCAATGCAAAGAGTGGTCTTAAAATGTGATGGACAAAGAGCATGGTTTCTTATCAGTATTCAGAGAGCTTGCCCTCTTATAAATATTGGAAGAAGGACACTGGTGGGGAAAGGAAACGGGCAAATGGCGCATTTGAGAAATGGCACACCTGAGCACCACACGGAATATCATCTCCTCCTGTCAGATCTCATCCCATTTGATCAAAATAATTGCCACCTTCATCGTTACCATCAATTCTGTCATCTTCACCGGAGCCATTGCCGCTCCCCATCTCATCAGGTCTTCTTCGGTTTCGAGGGTGGGAGGGGGGGATTTTTGGATTGGATCAAATGCACGCCATCTCGTCTCAAGAAAAATCACTCAAGGTGCACCCTCAAATAGTCATCAGCATATTTATTGTTTCAGTGCTACTGACATTTTCTTCACCTATTAAGGTATTCTGACATTAACAAATGTTTGACGGGTACAAGAATAGCCTGGTTAAGTCAGGCAGGCTTGTCTGTCATAGATGTCCGGAGAGAGGGCCCTGCTGTGCCTTCTAATATGGTGACTCTCAGAGCAGTCAACAGGGAAATGAAGAAAATTAGAGAACAAAAATGGGAAAAGAACAGTATGATCACTGCCTGAGGGTTGCCAAACACCAAACAATATCTCTGAAATGCATTTCCCGGTAAAACGGCTCTCCTGTCAGACAGCCAAATGCCCAACAATAAATATGGAACCACAGTGTTGACATAAAATACAAGATTGTATAGGAAATTGGTGAATAAGATCATACCCTGGCAGTGTGCAGTTTCCTCTAAGCTACACCTCTCCACATATGCCTATCAACCTGTCTCCATTGTACAACTCACTAGGGCCCTTTTTGTACTACTCAAACAGCTTGTCTCATCTGCTTCCACTTTAGCAGGCTAATAACACTCGACAACGTAGCACAAGCGACTAGTCAAACCTCAGTTAGAGAGGGGCCAGCTCACTAACTGGAAACCACAAGTGCCATGGAGTGCTGTAATCCAGCACATACTGTACGCATACTGTCAAACACATCACAAAAAGCCCACATAACCACAGGAAAGAAGTGATCCACAATTTCACGTATCTTGTGCTAGACTCCAGTTTCAGCATCAGTAAGATAACAGAGACATACATGCACCAGTGTCACTTCCCAAGTTGTTGTCTAATGGCACTCAAATGCAGTTTGAGGCCCACATTTAGGAGTCTCTCTTCAAGATAAAAAGTCCTTCATGGCAAACTTGTTAAGTTTGTTAAATGTGCAATACTAAACACCTGGCAGGAGCTGAATGAGCAAAAACGAAAAATTGCTAAAGATAATGCACGAGGAAGTGAGGACGCCAACTTGTTTTTAGACACTCCTTACCTTGGCCATTTGGGCCTGCACCCCAGTGGCTTTGAGAGATGACACAGCCTTCTGTGCTGCAGCTGGGCTGTCGAAGTCCACAAAGCCATATCCTGGAGACAGAAAGGAGGAGAAGGGGAGAAGGAGAGGAAGAAAAAAAGACATTAGTTAAGAAAAAAATTAAGGCAGATGACTAACAAGGAGAATGACAGGCACTTGGTAATTGTAGCAGTAATAGGTTGGTAACATGACTACAGAGGCTGCCAGTTCTCATATCTAGTGAGCACTACATTGTTTGATAATTAGCGACACTGACGTTCATAGGGGGATGCTATGCATCTTAATTAGTAGCATGGATGAGCGATTTAGTAATAACAAAACCCGGCACCCTGCCCACCTCCACCTCCGCACATACGTAGTCTGATACACTGCATGCATGCGTAAACGCGCAGATATACACACTCGAATAAGACAACCGGTATCGTAAGAATAAGGGAACATCACTGTTTGTCAGTTTGTTGTTTAATGATAACCCATATGCATTCAGTTCATTAAGTAGGTTAATTAAAGTAATGGTTATTTATGAAAGGCTTGTGATTTAAAATCAATGATTAAAGGATATTACACACACTATACACTCACATACACGCGGAGATGTGTCAATTAATTCTTCAAAACGTCACGTTTCACTTGTTCAGCCTTTTGATTTCTGGAGGCTGTGAAGCTGGCTGGCCCACATCGTGTTCCTCAACACCCGGCATATTAACACAACCCCATTTCACAGCCTCCATAATCCTCTCCCCGGTAACAAATCTCTCAAAGGTTGACAGCATACCAAAGCTGCTGCCATTTCTCCTTCTCTTTCTTCAACTCCATCTCTCTCACATAGACATAAAGACACACTATTTCTTACAATTTAGCTTTTCTGTTCATCTTCTTACACTTTTCCTCCGTCCTTTTCTTTCCCTAACACACTTTCTGTCTCTCGCTTTCTCTCTCTCTCTCGCATATTTTTCTGACATTAACAGCCACAAGGCCCCATCTGGAAATTCATCAGCGGCGGAAAGCGGGGGGAATGAAATCTGTGGCTGTGATTTATGAGTTATTGTGATCTCGACGTTCTCCGGTATGTATCGGCGACGGGGGTCACGTCTGTGTTAATTAAAATTTGGTGGCGGATTAAAAGCAGTCAATGGTGCCCTCTGATCCACTGTTTCAGAAGGAAAGTGTAATTAGAAAAGGATAATGCCTGTGAGATGGTGGGGCTGCGGAGGGGTTTGGGGGTGGGGACTTGGCATTGCGGTTACCCCATCAACTCACCCCGTGTGTGCCCGTGTGCAGCTTTATGCGAGCATCTCACTTTCCCGATTATTTGAGGTGCGCGTCTGCGGCGGTAGCGACGACTGGGGGTAAGGGGGTTGGGGTCACTTTCCTGTCGGGCGGCGGCAAACGAGTGTGGAGTAATGTGAAAATCATAACTAGAGGTGGAAGAGAAATCGAGCGCGAGGACTGATTAATGGCCAGCTGTTAGAGCGAGGCTGCGTTTAATTGTGGAAATATGAAGGGCCGGAATGAGAAGTCCACAGGCAATATTAAGAGAAACCAGTCATTTTCTTAAAAATAAATGCAATCAAGGACTATTTTTCCAAGTAGCCGCAGTGCACTCACCCATTGTTATATTAGCAAACGTATAATTTTGAAATTTTAATCCGTATTTAAAGAGAGCCCGGCTGAGCTTTAAAAATATATTTAATTGAGGGTTTTGGCTTAACCAATTACAAAAAGACATAAAAAATAAAAATCTTTCCTTCCTGTCTTCAGTGATATTTACCCATGCAGATATTTGTATTGACCTGATTAAGAGACAACTATCTGACCTCCCAGTTCCACTGGATTCCAGTGATTATTTGCTGTTGTGAAACAGACATTAATGCGTATTTTCAGACACAGCATACAAAATCAGTGTGCCTTCATATATCTCCACAGTGTACAACACAGGTCTATAAACCTTTACTATATATTATATAGGTATAAAAACACAATTTTCTCCAAATATCTTCTTCTTGGGTGCTGCACAAAAAGCAGACCCATAATCACAACAATCCAAACAGACTGCTGTGTATGCTTTGTGGATTTATTATTATGTATTACATTTCAGAAAGGCAAACTGAATTTTCTTTAGACTCTTTCACTCCATACTGACAAACATCAAACAGCGTAGCCTTCTTATTGCACGCACCTCGTGGAGACAACTTGAAAAGAATTCCCATCAAGTGAATTTCTGATGCTGAGTGACATCTGTGTCTCTCATGGAAGCACCTACACTGGTTATGAGAGTAAACTCATTATTTATTAAGAGTATTCCCTTGAACATATCACACCCGTGTTCCTCTGTAACTGTCTGAAAAGGCCTTTGAAATGCTTAAATGCTATTTTCATTACTGTGAGTGCCAAAAATAAAATTTCATTTGGCATCTCTGGTCATTTGGGTAAACAGACCCTTTAAATGTTTGCAGATTCTACAAATTAACACTTTAAAAAAATGTATTACGAGCACATTTAGAGAACTACATATTATGTTATCGAGGTCCTCAGGGCGATGGCTTATTTTCTTTAACAATCAGAAACCAGAATATTTAAATCGTGGATACTTTGAACCCCCAATTACAAATTTAATATTTACCCGACTACCACCTGGAGTGCACTTATCAAACTTGGATGAGGATTTCAGAGATTGCTGACCTACATTCAAATCTCTCTAAACCGAGAGAGAAGCGGGAGAAAGGTGGAGGCAAGTGAAAAGGTGTGTAGAGAAGAAAGGCAGACTGAGGAAGGGGGTGATTTCAGGTCAGTCAAATACACTCAAAAAGCCTGAATTGACACTCAGTAAAAGATCCAGTTTGCTCTTCCAATGTGAAGTTACTGCAGCTGATATTCGTATAATGATTCTGTAATGTGGAATGTTTGAACTGTAGCCACAGGGTAAAAAGAGTTAAAGGCTTTTTTTGTTGAAAAGGAAAATAATAATTGAGAGATACAGAGACATTTTAAGACTATTTGTGCTTTTATCGGGCTGAATGGTTATAGAGGTTATAGAAAGCCTGAGTCTTTCAGTTTTTGTATAGATATATGAGCTCTTTTGTTGGAGTTTTAAAAGTCCAGAGTTAAGCAATAAGTCATAAAGAAACAATTTATACATTATGTTTCTACTATGAATTTAGATTCATGATTTATCTGTTACTACATATGCTTTCTTATATACTTGTGTAAGGAAATATTCAATGAATTCCTCATTAGATATAATATATTTTGAACTGAAAAGAACATATAATTGTTTGGGATATAAACATATAATTTAGTGCCTCATACTGTACCTTATTAGGCTAAATGGAAGTAGCATTGAAAATTAATAGTAGTATGTAGATTACTTTTTTGTTAAGCTAACACTGGTGATTAAAAACACGTCAGCAATCCATCTGTTATGTTTGGTTCCCCTCTCAGAGCTGAATACTCGTTACCTAGTTTGCTAAGATTTGCAATAATCGCTCGGAAAAAGGAAAAAATAACAACTTTTGGTAACATACATAATTACCCCAAGTGATACGACTTCATCAAAAACAGTGTAATTTTATTTTAAAGTAATTATGATTATGCTGTGTGGATTATGCACAGTAACAGGTTATTGCTTTTCTTAAAGCCACACCGACACTGCAATTTGATTTGAGAAAAAAGAAGATACTGGTTCCAATATAGTGGAGTAAAAGGTAAATAAATCTAATCATATAGACAAATATAACACAACAATGCACATTAAATATAAGTATCAGCTTTATTTAATACTATTAGACATGAAAGCAGTTCTCTTCCTGTAATTTCAATAAAATGATCCTCAAAGACTCGCTCTGTATGTACTTGTTTGTTTACTTATACAGTGTACTTGTACACTGTAAAGTATGCACACAATTACTCAATACACAGATCCTCGGTGAGTCACTGAACAGGAAAAAACTCCATTAAGTTGTGAGAAAGCTGCAGGGTCAAGAAACAATGTGGCGCTCAATTTAAGACATCACATTCCACACACTTAGAGAACACAAACACACACCCACCTACACACAGATGCACGCAGATGTTGCTTGAAGAATGAGTTTCCGAAGCCAAGTACATGCTGTACTGGTGCTGCATTCGATGCGGGTACTCTAGAGTTACAATCTCAAGTGGGATGCAGAGGGCAAGGTGCTGCTTTGATGCTTCTGCACAAACGCAAACCTCCAATCGATAGCTGTCACTTAAAAGCAGCTCAAAGTGACTGACGACATGTGAGGTTGTTGATAATGCTGTGCAGCTGCACGCTAATATGCAGATTGACGCAAAGTGCTGCTGAAGGACACATATATCCACACTTGCACACTCGGAGCATGGCACCCTCCTACCTACACACGTGCGCGCACACACACACACACACAGTCTCTCTGAGAACATGAGCTGCCATATCATATTTCCTGGTCTGGCTCTAAGTGGGAGCCTGTCAAGATAAAAGGACCATCCTCAATCAGTTACTACATGATAGACGCTAGCACTGCTCAGTGACTGCTTTTGTATGAATGTGTGTGTGAGACGCAGGGCGCTCCTTAATACAGTCCCCTTAAGGAGGTGTAGAACTACAGTAGATGCCACCTTGGGCTACGCTCTGCATAAAAGCCTACATTGGAGAGTGGAGATAAGGGACTCATTACAGTGCTTGCATCGACATATCAATCAAGTATGCATCATTCATGCATTCACTGTCATATTATGCTAATCCTAATTACTTTGGGGAAAATTACTATTCTTTATCTGCTAATAGTCAGGATTGTTTAGGGTTTTCTACCTACAATATCCACCACAATTTTCCCCAATATATCCATTTTTCACATTCTCATATTCAGTGCTAATGATCCCATTTTGCACAGCGCACAATGGAATAATAATGCCCTAAGTATGAATAATGAATCGACGACAAGTCACGGGGCATTACAATGGTGTGCAGGGGGAAACAGCGTAATTGTTTACGTCGCTGTGAGTCATCAAGATGACTTCTAAAGCTGCTGCTGTTGCATGTGGATGATTAATCATTGTAGTTGCATGTATGTGTATAATTCCAGCTTTGCATGTATTAAAGTAATTATGGTTAATGGAGGAAATAGATAGGCCACTCAATTGACAAACATGCATAACAATGCTCTAATATGATTCCTGTGATTAATGGATTCATTGCCGTATGATTTCAGCCTCACTCTACCTGCAGCAATACGACTGTACAAACACTTTTTGTGCTTTTGCTGCATATAGAGTTTTGTACAGTGCTCACATTATTACTCAGTTAATCCGTCTCCTGTTGAATAAAAATGATGTTTTGGGGGGTTTTTTTTTACATTTTGAGAATGGTAATTACTTATGTGTGTCTTAACAGGAAAAAATAAGAACTAAAAAAATAAGGTCTATCAGAAATTTCAAGACCCTGAATTGATGTCATTATATTGATCTGTTTTGTTTTAGCATGCAAGTTTCTGCTGTTTGTTCTTGAGTCTGACATTTGGTGCTTTTTCTTGGGATGCAGTAGACATAAATAAAACTACTCTTTTGAAATTTGGCATTGGCTTTACAAGTATGGATCTCTTTTGTCCATTCAAGGGTTTAACCAGCACTTTTGCCCTGCAGGGAGGGTGGGTGATGGCTTTGGGAGACTGCGGCGAGCTGTGCAAACATTAAGGGAGAAAACAGCGGTTTCAAAAAAGCGAGTTGGCATCCGTGACTAACTGTGGCCAAGCCAAGACCGCCTTGGTCACACTCCAAACCCGGAGGAGAGCATCCTCACTGGGGCTACATTCCTGTGTCCTCCTCCATTTATCCTGCACCACCAGCAGCTGACTGATGATAAATTTTGCGGCTACCCTCCACTAAACCATGTGGTGGTGTGTGTGTGTGCGTAAAAGTGTGCGTCTCTGCCTGTGTGTTTGTTGAATGGGCGTGTACGAGTGCTTGCGTGCGACCTCTAACTTTCTTGTTTTTGTGTGTATGTGTGGGTGAGTAAGTCAACAGGGGAGGATCATAAATCTATCTCGATGTTTAAAGATCCCACAGAGAAACATCTGCAATGCATATTTTTTTTCAGCACTCTGTACTTCTGACCACATCACAACTGTCTGTGCATTAATGCTGCGTCGAAGTGACAAGTCATAAGCAAACACTTTCTCCGCAATCCTACACCCTCGTATACACCTGACAGCCTGAAAACAAACAGCTGTTTAAACCATCTGCAAACATCAAAACAACTCAAAACTCAGTGTGCAAAAAGTTATTTAAGATTGTTTTAATACACAGACGCAGAGAGCAGGTCTTGGAGCCACTCAAAGTAAATTTTCCTCATTTTCTTGTCCAGATTCACTGTCCTACTGGCCTTGTACTTAGAGACAATACCAATTTGTTGTAAAATAACTCTCACACTGGGCTCTTTTATATTAGACGCTGGCGACGAGATAGCAATACAGGCAATTAACTTATCAACCCTGCAACATGGATTTATAGCTAAGGTATTCATCTCGGGCTGAAGCAGCGAGCCTATTGGTTGTATTGTATTTCTTGTCGTCTTCTCTCACAGATGTAGGACTGTCCTTGTCAGAGAGTGGGAGCGGGGATCTGCAGAGGGCAGATTGCCAGGGTTTACGGCCAAGAGGGGGGGCAGTGGCAGTTCATTGTGCAGAAGCCAAACTGGACATGAGCTGTAAATAAATAAATAAAATAATCCAACAGTATATCCAAGTACAGGACTGTGTCTTAAGCCACCCCTTATTTCTTTGTAGTTTGGTCCCAAGAGCCAGACATTTGTTTCTTTTTCTTCCCCCCTTTTTCACCTTTTTTCTCCATAGAATTTGCAGTGAAATTATTTTTGGCAAAGAACCAATTTAAAATTATATCTTTAACCAGGTGTGTATTAGTAGCCTGTCACAAAACACATGATTAGTTGCCATTTCTTTACTTCAATCTCTAAAAAATGCCAAAAAATAGTATTTTTTTTAAACCACTGAGATGATTCCAAATTCAAATTCAAATTTTATTTGTCACACACACACAACCATACACAGTATGACATGGGGGTGAAATGCTTGTAGCTGTACAATGCCCGACCATTAAATGACAGAAAAAAAGTTTTACAATATTTACAATTTACAGGTTACTACAAAATTTACAAATTAACTTAGGAATTTACAGTAAAGAATGTGCAAATAGCAGAAGAGATTATAAAGATTATAAAGATTATAAATTATAGGAATTATAGGATTATAGGAAATGTGTGGTGGTGCGTGTGGTGATGTGTGTGGGAGAGTCCAGTCCTACACCTGGTTCAGGGCCCAAATAGCCTGGGGGAAGAAGCTCCTCCTCATTCTCTCTGTTTTGGCCTTAAGGGAGCGGAAGCGCTTCCCAGATCTCAACAGTGAGAAGAGTCCATTGTTGGGATGGGAGAGGTCCATCATAATCTTCCTAGCTTTGGACTTGCACCGCTTGGTGTAGATGGACAGCAGGTCAGGGAGCTCTGATTGAATGATGCGTTCGGCCGAGCGCACCACCCTTTGCAGATCTCGTCTGTCCTGCTTGGTGCTGTTCCCAAACCAGGTGCAGATGTTTGCCGTCAGGATGCTCTCGATGGTGCAGGAGTAGAATTCCCAAAGAAATATTAGCTGAAAACGTATATTTGTATATATCAGCATGATGTGCAGTGTTTCAAAAGAAGTGGCCGCTTAAAAAAAACTATGTATGTCCCATTGACATGAAAGCAGGAAAAAAATCCAGCTAAAACCTGACACAGGACATTGGAGATCCATCTGGGCTGATCCATCTGCTGTTCTCTGAAACCTCAGTGAGTAAAGGCTAAAGTATGCCAAATAACACAATAACTGGACTGAAAATCAGTGGCAACAAGTCTCATGGAGTGATGAATCCAAAAATCCTCAATCAGTGTAATATTTAATATCAATTGAAATATTTAATTCAAGTAGGCCAGGAAAGAGGTATAATAGTGAGTGTTTTAGCCATCTATAAACCATGGTGATGGCGCTGTCATGGTTTAGGCTGCAGTTCAGCTAGTAGTGTTGGGGATCTTTTCAAAATTGATGAACGCAGATTTTGACACATCATGCAATACTACCCGGAAAGGATCTGATTGGCCTACTTTTTCAGCACAATAATGATCCCAGACACACCGCCAATGCAGTACAACCATACATGTCTAGAAAAAAAACACAATGGAATATGATCAGTCATAGATTAGCCTTGCAGGAGCCAAGACCTCAACATTATTGAAGCAGTGTGGGAAAAGAACTAAAGACAACTAACATCCAAAGAGATCATCCTTCAAGAAACCTAGTGAACTATTCCTGAATACTTTTTTAAAAAGACAAGAAAGCTTGCCTAAGAAAGTTCAGACTGTGCTGAAGAATAAAAGTTAATAAGCGGACTTTCAGCCCTGTTAGAATTGTAAAAAATCTATTTTTGCCTTGTATATTATATTTCCATGGAAATATTTGCAAAAAGATGGCCATTAAAGCAATCTTGATGTTATTAACACACCTTCTCCTTTGATGCAATTCTTCAGAAAGTATAGTAAGTGCCAAAGAACAAGTATTACTCACAAACTGTTCTGGTCATACTGATTCAGGGACATAACGTACATTACAGTTTAATATAAGATGAACTTCTTCTCAGGTTAAATATCTAAACAACATGTGGGTTCACAGTAATCCTTCCTCTCTAGCTCAGTATTTCTTACATCTTCATTTTTCTGTTCATCATTTTTCATTTCTGCTCTCTCTCTTTTAGTCCTTAATTAACTCATATCTATTCACACTCATTAGCTCTAGCACACCACCATATGGCTTCTACTGCATTTTCGAGCTAAATTCAGGATAAGAAGCAACAACTTAAAATATGTCGCATGAATTTGTAGTTCTACATTGACATTGCATAAAAAAGAAACGGTATCAGGACAAAAAGAGGACCTAGCTTATAGCATTAAATCAGAGTTATCTGAAGGCACAAGATTATTTTCATGAAGTTTAAGAGACATTCAAAACTAAATTATTCATACATTCATTACAGCTATCAAGGATTTAAAGTAGACGAACACTGAGTGGAAGAAATAAAAAAATAACCCACAGAAAGCAGAGGTGCATCCTTCTTCTGGTAGCATCATTAGCTTGCTAGCTTAATAGCAAAACCCTGATGTGTTTGGTGCAACATGTGAAGAGCACTTGAGAAAGGTTTGAGACCTGAAGGGTGTTAATTACTTGTCAAGAGGTTGTTAAAATGAGACCTGTAGCAAAAAACTGAGTGGTTATACAGAACCCACACACAGATATCTGAAAGAACACACACTCACATTTGCAAAGCACTAATGCCAACACTAAGAATGAACACCTACAAGTGCACAAGGACACACACACACAGACACACACAAAGAAACCGGTAACTGCCAGAAAGGAAATGCATGTGTAGCACAGCCACACATGTTAACATATCTAAAACTCTACCATAGAAGTATGCCCACACTTGAAGATGCACATTCGCACACTTAAGAGTTAGAACGGCAAACAGCCTTGAATAGTTACTCATTACGGCACACGCTGATGTGAAAACACAAGGAGCATAATCACATAATTTTACACAAAGAACAGGTGCAGTCCTTCCTTCACAGCTTCACTTCACTTAGTGAGCATCTTAAAATACCTGCTCTCCCTCCTTTCTGACTATACCTGGATATTACTAACCTTAATATTCACACGGGGTACCATCTTCTGCGGCACCATATTATCCCCATTTGAGCGGCAGTCTGTAATAAGCAATGTAATCACGTCAGGTACTAGGGCTTGAAAGCACCACCAGCAAGGCAGGCTAATATTTGAACAAAGCCGGATCAATGAAAAGCAAGTGCCCTAGGAACATGGGGAAAATCTCCAGGTAGAGACAAACATTAAAATCTGGACAAAGACAGATTGTCCCATTCCTCCGAACAACTATGCAGCCCATTTCTTTTGTCCTGCATCTGTTAGTCATTCATGAGGAACGGCCTGGCCGCCCCCAGCTAACTTTCCTCTGCATTGCAGTTATGATTTATGCCTTCCTTAACTAATCAAGGGCATGATCATTAGTCAGGGGATGTGCAAGGGGCCAGGGCTTTGGCAGGTCAGTGCAAGGCCGTATCTCACATAGTGGTTCCCCTGCCATCCATGGGTTAGGTCCAGGATAAGAGATGACTGGAGGTACGCCTCCTCAACTTTCACAGGGTCCGCTGAGGCATTTGTCAACAAACACGACAAGGAAAGGAATTCAGGCATGTGTGTGATGTAAAAATGGATTGAAACAATGATGAGAAACAAAAACCTGGAACGGAGATTCCCAAGAGTCTGCCACTCCAATTAATACTAGATGTTTCTCTTTGTTTAGATCCAGAGGAGAGGCAGTCAACAACAACAAATTAGAAATGAACAAATTTCCCAAATTTTGCAACAGATCTGTGTCTAAAAAAAGCATCTTGGGAAAACTTGGCTCCTGGTTATCACCTCACCATGACCTCGACTGTACACTTACAAGAATTAAAAATGCAATCGCATAAACAGGAGACGACCACACTGCATACAAAAACAACACAGGAAATGGAAGGGATACAAAAGGTCAGAGGCTCAAGGAATGCGATGGCTTTGGCCCGACTGTATTTATGACAATCTTGGCCAATCAGACAGCCTCTTGGTAAACTGCCAACTTGGAATGTAGTGGAATGCAGAGTGATTGGGAAATGGTGGGGCGGGGGGTTAAAAAGAGAAAAAGATTTATGTGTATGTGCTATAGGGGGTGTTAACAAAGCCTGCAGATGTTATCCAGTGACGTTCTGCATGCTGAATCTGTCCAGATCGATGTGATTATCTCTCAGCTATTGCTAATTAGAGTCATTAATACGCAATGCAAGCAGGGAACAGCACACACTTTCTCTCGCTTTCTCCTTCGGCTGATATCGCGTCTTTCTGGAATGGCTTTGAGCGAGCAGAGGCATTTGGAAAAGGTCTGCTGTTGGCCACACTTCAGTCAAGATTCTCATCTGCACATAATTCACTTTCAAAGGGCAGAAGGGGCGGCAAAGAGAATCCTTAATTGCACCAGCACAGTGCAGAACATAGACAAATGTTTATATCTTGGCCCTCTAATGAGAAACCAATAACGGATTCAGAAAGCACTCTGGTCTCTCCCCCACCCCCACCGCCAGCACCAATACACATGCACATGACAATGAAAAACAGGCCTTTTTTGATCAGCGTCACCTCATTCATCAATAGCCCTTATGCTGAGAGTCATGCAATACTCTACTTAGGCACTGATGCAGCAATAAATCTGTTTTTATAGAATGCAACGTTGCCTGTATTTCTCCATTAGGTTGTCGTTGTGGTAAGGGCACTAGATGCTTCAGAATGTAATGGTCAAGTTCCTGACAGGCTTTTAAATTGCACCAAACCGAGGCTGCACATGCTGAGCAGTCAGACGAAATTGATCAAGTTGAGCATTCAAAGAGCAGGGAAGACATTCTGCTTCCAATACACACTAATTAGGGTTTCAGTCAAACATACTGTACTTACTTCTTTAAGTTTTAAATCAAATGCCTGGAGACTTCAAACATGATTTAACTTTGCAGGGATAAAATAAGAGGTTAGCATGTTTTACAACAGCTCACCCACATAATAGAGTAAAGGCGACAGTAATTCTTTCAAGATGTCAGTTCATGTAATGCCCTTGTGAGTTTTTAGCATCCTCATGTAAAATGGACGGCAAGTTACGGGGCAAAGAAATGTACAACAACAAACTGCCGAACACACAGCCACAAGAGACTATCTCATCTCATCTATCTCCCACAATTCAGTGCGGTGGGCCGTCGCAGCAGCGCGCCAGTCGGGCCGGTGAATCTCAGCACAGTCTTATCTCCCAGAAGCGGAGGAGGAAACGGAGGTCCTTTAAAGGGCTGAGGTCATTTCCTCTGCCTCCGGGCTCTGGCAGGAAAAATAAAATGTCTCCATTCGGTCAGCCCTGCTTTATTTCAAATGCCGCCGCTGCCTTTTAAGAGGCCCTTGTGGGCATGGATGGCAAATGAGCGGTTTTGGGTTTTCGCAATCTATTCCTTTCTCTCTCTGCCATTCTCAATCCCCCACTCCATCTGTGATGTAAAGCCCAAATCTCTGCTGTATTTCTACAGTTTATGTGAAAGTGCATAGACAGATATATAGATGGAGTATGAGAGGGGGAGAGAAAAACAGAGATGAAGAGAGAAGGAGAAGCAGAGTGAGAGTGCGGAGGTGCATGAGAGAAAGAGAGAGAGAGGGAGAGATGAAAAGCTGAATGCCTCCTCTTACCTGCAGCTCTTGACAACCCTAAAGCCCTTTCACAACTTCCTGTTCCTCTCTGAACTGGGCTACATCCAAAGCATGTGCGTGCATTTATCGGAACGCACGGCTTACATGCAACTGTTGTGCACCCTTGTAAGAGTACAGGTGTGTGTGTGTGTGTGTGTGTGTGTGTGTGTGTGTGAGTGTCTCACCGAGCAAGGGAGGCAGTGAGGGAGTGAGTCAGCGCTGGGAAGATAGAGAGGCTCATTGAAAGGCCTGCGTGGTGAGGTGGTGGAGGAGAGCAGCCAGAACAGGCAGACACGCAGGCACACATGCTGTGAAGTTAGGAAGAGGACTGATAGATCTATTGCGCAGCCACTGCTGCTGCAAGAGTCGAACACACCTCAGGCAAATGGATGGGGAGTGAGTGCGGGGGTACCATTAGTCTTTCGGTGTGTGTGTGAGTGTGCCCTTTGTGTTTGAGTGCGTGGGAGAGGTATATTACATGGTCTTGGAGTGTAGTTTTTATGATGTGGTACTTCAAACAAGGCTTTGCAGTACTTTACAGTGCACACTCATTTACTGAGGGCAAATGTATATACAGATGTACGGTTATGGAGAAACAAGGCATATATGCACATTAGTTAGGTGCCCGTATTGCTTCGTTTTTCTATGCACGGTAACTACACACTTCCCAAACACCTGACCTGTAAGCACACAAAAGCATCATCTCTGTTTTTCTGCATTACCACAACAGACAGCCTCCACTCCCACACTCAGCACTCCATCTCACATATCAACTAGCTTTTGTCTTAAGCTCAAAATCACTCTTTTTATAGGGTGGAACAGTCATTTCTTAAAGAATTATCAAACAAAGCTAGAATGTACATTTTAGGTATTATGAATAGATTCAGGGAAAGCTCATCATGCAAGCAAATCATCGCAACTTGCTTGATTGTCCAATAAGCACTTAGATTTAAAGAAAAAAGTAAAGAACATCGTGTTCCTTAATTCTGTGGGTGCTGTATTCCAAGTATGTGCTGCTTGATAAGAGAAAAACCGAGTGCCCAAAACCACTTTTCCTGAGGGGTATTAAAGGGAAGCACTGTGTCTGTGTTGTTAAGAGATTACTAGTATTCTTATTGAGGCTACTTGCTTGTGACCTGCTTATTTGAGCTTGTCATTACAGAGGTTTGTGAATAAATCCGTGCGTCATTAGCAGCTCACCCACCAAACTTTTCCCTGTCATCAGTGTACACCGATCAGGCATAACATTATGACCACTGACAAGTGAAGTGAATAACCCTGATTATTTCTTCATTGCGGTACCTGTTAGTGGGGGGGATATATTAGGGAGCAAGTGAATATTTTGTCCACAGAGTTGATGTGTTAGAAGCAGGAAGAACCGGAAAGCATAAAGATTTAAGCGCACTTCACAAGGGACAAATCGTGATGGCTAGATGTTGTCAGGATGCGTTGCATACCTAGGAAACACCTGGCACCAGAGTGCACTATGGGAAGAAGGCAAGTCAGCAGGGGCAGTGTAATGGCTTGGGCAATGTTCTACTGGCAGACCTTGGGTTCTGCCAACCATATGGATATTACTTTGACATATGCCACCTCCCTAAGCATTGTTCTAGAGCAGTGTTTCCCAACCACTGTGCCGTGAGAAATGATCAGGTGTGCCGTGGAAGAAAAATTATCAATATGTTTTTTGTAACATTTTGTGTTTGGTGGTGTGCCGTGCGATTTTTCTAAAGTGAAATATGTGCCGTGGCTAAAAGGTTGGAAAATCCAGAGCATGTACACCCTTTCATGGGAATGGTGTTCTCCAATGGCTGTGGCCTCTTTCAGCAGGATCATGGACCCCGCCATAACGCAAAAACAATTCAGGAATGGTTTGAGGAGCACAATAACAGGCTTAAGGCACTAACTTAGCCTCCAAGCTTCCCAGATCTCAATCCATTCAAACATCTGTCGATGTGCTGGACACACAATCATAATAATAATAATAATGATGGATTGCATTTATATAGCGGTTTTCGAGACCCTCAAAGTGCTTTACAATTCCACTATTCATTCACTCTCACATTCACACACTGGTGGAGGCAAGCCACAGTTGTAGCTACAGCTGCCCTGGGGCAGACTGACAGAAGCGAGGCTGCCATATCGCGCCATCTGCCCCTCTGGCCAACACCAATAGGAGCTAGGTGAAGTGTCTTGCCCAAGGACACAGCGACCAAGACACACAGAGCTGAGGATCGAACCGGAAACTTTCTCGTTACAAGATGAGCTTCCCAACCCCCTGAACCACGGTCGCCCCCCCACACAAGTCACTATCATCTACGTCACCATCATCATCATCTTTACTGGTTCATACTTTCATTTTTAGAAATTACATATTTGTGCCTACAGTTGGCAGCTTGACATACAGCACTGAGCTCTCAAAAGGTTGAGTCGTTTGAAAGTTTTTTGCCATATGAGCAGGTAACTCTGCCGTTTGAGACATTTGTTTTTTATGAGTGTAAACAATCCAGTGGTAACTAATCTAAAGTCTTTGTTAATTAACTGATAAATTAGTCATTAGTCTCTGCAATGCTTTGTACAGTATATACAAAAGCATAATTATTTTAGACTGTTATGAAGAACATTTTACTCTTTGACAAAATATAAACACCCAAACGTTAGTCAGCAAGTACAAGGTCTGTTACTAGCTTGGTTTTCCAATGGCTGATTCTCTCTTAATAGCACTCTCTCAGAGATGACTGACCTCTTCTCTAGCCCATTTTTCACATGGTTTTGGCAGTGCACTCACTGAGCTGAGCTAAAGACAGATAACACAAAAGAGGGAAGAGGAGATGGAGAAGGAGAACAGACAGGAGGGAGGGAGAGAGACAGCTGCGTGATGGTAGCACAGTGAAGGTAAGCCACCATCCTGACATTTAAACAAGTGTCAGATACAGGGGGTCAGATGAATGGAAACAAGCCGTGACCAGATCGGGGCTGTGTGCCAATTTCGATTTGTTACGAGGAGCGGACGGCAGCCCATCGGGCTTCAGTGCACCTGCCTGGATCGCTTGCGCTTTGATAGCTGCTCACCTTTCGGGAGATGCTTGTCCCTACCATCGCCAAGTATTTGATCAAAGAAAATCAAAGAGAACTGCTGCACTCCAAAAAATAAAAATAAAAATAGTTATGCATTTTGCCATTTTGTCCCATCCCATTTTCTTAAACGCTTGTCCAAGTCAGGGTTATGGAGAGGTTAGAGCTGTCACAGGTGAAGTGCACCGTCAACAGGTTGCTAGCAGGGCATCTTATGGGTTTAGATTTTCCATTGAACATAAAAGAAATAAGTAAATGACAGTATCAATAAATAAATATGTAATAAAATAAATTATATTTTAAAAAATACATTTGTAATTATAAATATGTATTTAAAAAGTACCACTTTTAATACTATAACAGACGTATCTTTTATCCTCTCTGCAACGTTATAAGGTCTTGGTGTTCAAGTGCACTAAGATCATTCACGTTGTAATTTGACATAGATATATATATAAAACAGTTACTGGGAGAGATGCCCAGGCAGAAATGGGAAGCAAAAAACGGCAAAAATCCTGTTTTTGTGCAGCTTTGCCTCACCTCAATTTGCCTTTCAAACACTAAAGAACTGTAAATTTCTCTTCAAGGTTACTAAGCCCTTCGTCCTCAAACTCTTCTTCGTCACCACTTTTCTGTATCCATCTACCTCTCTGTGACTGGGTGTAGACCAGGACCATCCTTTCCACTCATAAAATAAGTCTGCTTATATTTGCTTTTTGGCATCTCAGCAGTCCTGCATTCCAGGAAGGTGAGTTATGGGAAATGCTGTCTCCCACAAAAGCTAGGATGATTTTTTTTTTTTTTTTAGTGTTGTACATAACTCAGGTCAGCTGGACATGGACAACACTAAACATCTAATTTCTTTTATTCGCAACCCAGGAAGATTCAAAGATGCTTGTCTCACCTCTTTTTATACCTCTCACTGTCCCCTCTAATCCACTCTGTTCTGTGTCCTGTGACCTGTAGATATATCCTTGCTACTAACAGGCATCCAAGTGTTGTCTTTAATGGCCAGGCGAACTCACAAAAAGGACCTGCCAAGATAATCAGCCTTTTTTCCCTATCCTCTAAAAGGCAAAGGTTCTTTTCCTCAACATTTTGACCCAGCAGGATATACTCATGTGTGTAACAGGGTTAAGAAGGCAGCTTCACCTTGAAAGGCCACACTTCAGAGCCCGGGAAACCACAAAAAGCAATTAAAAGTATTGATGGAACTTCAATAGCTCTTAAACAGTGCTGCCAGACACCTCGGGGCAAGTAGCACACTAATCTTTTTTTTTTCCTTTCCCCTCCCTCATCCCTCTATATTCTCTTCTCTTTCACAATTTCTTCACTTAAGACTTCACTGGTCTTCATCATTAAAAAATTGATTCCTCAAAAAGTATTTTCAGCCTTGTAAGGCAGCTGACCAAGGTTCTAAGAAGATGAGTTTGACAAAGATAATAACTGAAGTTTATCTAATCTTTGCTTGCTTGTTAGCCCTCTAATTGGCTGCATATGTTCAAGCATGTAATTGTGTGTAGTATGTGTGCCCCAGAAACAATTTCAAATGAGCCAGTAATGTCATTATTTCATGTGCATTACTGCGCGGATACTAATGGAAACACCCTTTCCAAATGATTGTCATCCGTACGACAAAGCAGGAAATCGAGGAAGAGATAGGGAAAGGCTAAGAGTGTGGCTCCCTTTCTAATCATCCTCTGAAGCAGGCCAGTGCCTCCAAGAGCAAGATGTTTACCTAGATCCTTTTTCTCACCAGATCACTGATTTACCGTGTGCACCTTTCTCGGCCGATGTCTGAAATTTACAAAAAGGTTTGGACTGCGGCTCCTGTGACAGGACACCCACAGAGTGACAGTCAATGCACTTAAACAAGGCACAAAAACTAGACACTTACCTTTGCACTGGTTAGTGTTCTTATCCAGAATGGCCTTGGTTGACACTATTTTCCCATACCTGTAAAAACAGAGAAATCTAATTTAGCGTTTTACACTCGTAATAACCCACAGGGCCTTCGCCTGGTCGGACAGTTCATTTGGATTACCAACCTGTGGTTAATATATTTGCCTTATTTTCTATACTTTGCCATTTAGTTACAACGAGCAATTTGCAAAGTCACAGAAATGTCAAAAGCCACTGGGAAGAGAAATCACTTGAGGTTAATAAAATTATGTGTATGGCTGACTTGGAATGAATGGGCAGCCCTTTGGCATTTCAGAGAGTCACTGAACATTATAAAAGGTCTAAAAGCATGCAAGTGCAATAAACGGTCCTAAAGGTTGCTCTTTTGGTGTAAAGTAAAATTCATGTGTTGCTAATGAATTTATTTGAAATCTAAAAACTATAAAGCGAACACATTTAAATCAAAGGTGACTCAAAGGAATAATGATACGTCTTAATGAGCTTTAGAGGAGCTGGTAGGGTGATATGATGTAACCTTCAGACAAAGACAGTACAGTGCAGTAGCCCCTCCTGCTTCTGTTCTTTATGTTAAGCTAACTGTCTGTTGACTCTGGCTTCAGAGTGAATGAACATACACCACTGGGCCCCTCAGAGCAGCTCTACCGAATACGTTACAATAAAAAAAAAAATATTGTAGGGAAAATTGGCAGCAATTGTCATAACAATTTGGGTCTTTTGGTGTATCTATCGTCTCAGATCTCCCTTTCAGAAAGAAAGTATCCAAAAAAATACCCAAATTTTACCGCTATGTTTGTAAATGAGTGAATAAATTCTAGACTCCCCGTATTCTGGCAGATTCTGTAACTGGAATTTGTGATATAACTTATTCATAAAAAATATAAAACGTGTATGATGCTGGAGCCTATTTGGACCTGTGAAAATCCAATACAAAAGTTGAAATTGCCAAAGGAGCAGGACTGCATAAAGACACCTACGGTATGCTTATAAGCTTACATGTCACTGATGCAGCTCCACGCAAAAGCAAAAATATATTGTATTTCTTTATTCCACGGGTCTATATGCAAAGTGGCTTGCAAGGAATTTTTTGACTGACCTTCCTGACTGACAGACAGCAAGATCTATCTGCTTGTCTCAGCTAAAACTGCAATATGCTGCACTGTGAGCTGCTCTCTAAGTACACTGTGTGCACTAATGTACATGCGGAGATATACTACATGCATGCATGCGTGCATGTGTGCTGATATGTAAGTGGGAACAATTCCCTGTATGTCAAAAGCACATCACAAAGACTACAACAAAGGACAAAAAACAGCCACCCTCATCGCTGCATCTGGGCACACACACTTACATACACTCACACTTATTCTGTAGGGAAGAAGCAGTGGTGCATCCCGGCCCATATTTCACCAGCAGGGGATAATTGTGCCATTTCTCAACGAGTGGCGGAGACTCTATTTATTGCATGCTGCGGTGGGATGGGTGGTGGATATGAACTGATGAGCTCCGAGAGGAAAACTACCAGCTCGCACACACTAATACAGATACCACACGAGTACACCCACACACACATACACGCATACAAACACACAGAGCGACAGCACTCACCAATCAGTGGATTGTCTCTCTTCAGCAGATAAACAGGCCATTTTAGCCATAGGGATTCATAATCTACTGCAACAGAGTGGGACTAAGGTGCAGCGTTTGATCATACCGAGACACTCTCAAGCATAAGCACAAAAGATGAACATGGAACAAGGAGTTTTCACTTGATTAGTGAATGTGGAGAGCTGGGGCAAGTGCCTTCAGCACTCGCTGAGCTACAAAGCTGTAAGTAATTTTGTAGCACATTAGAGATACAAATTTAGATTTGATTTTTAAGTATTGATAAAGGAAGTAGGTGGGAATTACCTTTGTGTTCTACTAATACATTTCAAGTCATTTGAATCGTTTGACAGCAAACATCTTCAAAATTAAAAAAGCCTAACTTTTAACTAAACTAGAACATTAAATAAGCATTCAAGACCAGCATGTCAATAACCACATAATCAGTTGAGGCAATGTGTCAAAATTTCCCAGCTACCCTCAGTCAGTTTAGCACCTGCTGAAGGCGGGGGTAACACGTGCTGAAATAATAAGGATGTGAAACTACATGGAGAGCTTTAGTCTAGTTCTCAAATATGAATTATTGGTTTTCTTTACAGCTTTAGTTAATATTAAATCGTAACTAGTCACTAAAGACATCTTAACTGTAATTTAGTCACTGCCCTTTGCGAAATGAATATTTCAGCGGAATAAGAACGTGTCTAACACCAGCTGCCAGGTCCTATTGCTGTTTCTACTATTTAACAGGTGATTTTTTTTTTGACTGAATTAAACACTAAAGGAGCACAACTTAAACCCCCAAAATAAAAAACAGGCGATAGACTCGGCTAGTCACTGACAGCCTATTACTCGCCCAGCCTTACCAGTGATTATATTCATTCTTACGTCATAGTACTGATTTTGTGCTGATTTACCGCCAAACACCACAGTATATGAAAGGGATTGTTATTTGTTTATGTGCACTTAGGTGTCTGCCCTCCTTCAGTACTTGCGTGAAATTTTTTGTATGCTTTCAGTCTGGGAAGCAGTTAAAAAGCCCTGTGCTTTTGGCACAAATTGGGGGAAAGTTCTCATTAAAACTTTGTTTGGACTCTGGGGAAGCAGGAGACAGTAGCTTTCCAATGCCAACTCATCACTGCTTGCCTCATTAAATGTTAAAGATGGCTCATCAATGGATCCTATCCGCGGTCCAAATACACGCCACAAAGATACTGCAGCGAGATGAAAAGGCAAGAAGGAAGGAGCAAGCTTCAGGCCCATAATGGAAACATATTGGAAATGGATGAAGAATGTGATCAGTATGGTCATATATGTGTCGTGTGTGTGTGTGTGTGGGGCTGTGGATGACCCTGCTGGAGGCTCCTTCGCCTCTCTGCCAGGCAAGCCTGGGGAGGCTTTGATGTGACAGAGGCAGTCCCTGTGAGGCGCAGGTTTAACACTGTGATGCTGCGGCCGGGATGCAGAGCCTGTCTCCACTAATCCTATTTCAATCACTCTTCCAGCCTCTTATCTCTGACTCTGCTGGCCTTCGGCCCTCCCCCCCTCCTTACAAATCTTCTTCTCTTACTTGTTCTCTTTCTGTCTTAATGTCTCTCTACCATCTACCATTTCTCTTTCCTGTACTGTATCCTTATTTCTCTCCTTTTGTCTCTCTTCGCCCTCCTTCTTCCAAATAGAAATACAATGGCAATCATTCTGATGCAACATCGGATCAACCCCAAGAAAAAGAGACACCAGAAATAAAACTGCCTATAAAACAAAGGCTTTACGAGCTATTTTAGGCTGATGAAAATGTACAAATTGTGGTTGATGTAAAACATGTCATTCGTTTGACAGCTGTCTAGGCACTGGAAATGTGATAAAATTGAAGCTGAGCTACATTTTTTTTAGAGGGCAGCTGCATGTGCATGAGACATCCCAGAACGGCATTTCTTTCTTTCTTCTCGCTCTTGCTGGATGAAAGGATCCAGGCGTATTCCATTTCCGTCATCAGAGCTGAGAAAGTGAAGTGCCTCTTTGCTGTACGTGGGCAGGCAGAGAGCTGCCCAGAACCACAACACGTCAGTGTGGTACGTACAAAAGCACAGGAAAGGAACGGGTGGATGGACCACCCAAGTGTTGTGCTTAGACCTTGCCCTCTGCCTCTTGACACACTTTACAAAGTGACTGTGTGTTTGCACGATTACACAACACAGCACTGCCTTGAATAGCAGGTAGGTGAAACCTGAACTTGGATGTGGGACAACCTCCTCACATCTGCACTCCCAGAAGGTCTTTATGCCAATGCTTGGTGAGTTGTGAGTATGCGTTTCTTTTCCTGTGCAAATGAAGGCTACTATAACGGCATATGATAGCCCATCTGTGCATGCATATGAAGACTTGAACATATGTATTACTTGTGTATACTGGGCGGCACTGTTTGATCAAGAACAAAGGAAAAGTAGCAAAAAAAAAAAATTGGAAAAGCAAGGAGTAAAATCAGCTGAAAATTGTATAAAAGCAGCAACACTCTTTTTTTTAGGCTTGTTCAGCACCTTTGGAGAACCCGTGTAGGGACTTGGGGCAGGTGCAAAGGCACACTATGGAGAATAGTAACTGTATTCTATCATCTCTGCAGGTCTTTATACAATTAATTAGAATATAGATACTCTAGCTGAAAAAAATATGAGCAGTGAGGGTTCTTCCCATGTAAAACCAGATGCAGGAGACACCCACTATCCAGATTTACTGTTTCCTCTGAGCAGTAAATATTACCCCGAGGGTTTCCTTAACCTTAAAAAGCACACTGTCTTATTAAATATGTGTAATGATTATGCCATATTAGTACCCTTGTGAGTTGCACACAGCAGCATTTGAGTACATTAACTCCACTAATTTCCAGCAACAGGCAACAATCAGCTGACTGAACAGCCATATTTTTAAGGATGAGTCCCGCCATAGTAAATTTTAGCAGCTGTGAATTTGGCTTGACGAACATCTGCTTAAAGTTGAACAGCAAAGTATAACACAACACAAGTAGAAGGATGGATACTGCAAAAAAAGCAGTTTTCTCCGTCTTATTTTGTTCTTTTTCCAGTAATCAGTAAGAATATATGGACATACTGTATTGTGAAATTACACCTATTTGAGAAAAACAACATTACATATAGTTTTATACAGCACATTTTATTTTGTTAAGTCTTTGATGGTAATTCAAAAGACAGGTGTCACTGCGGCAGATGCACAGAGAGGGCAGAATGGGAGAAAAAAGATGGGAAAGAAGCGCGCCTTCTTTATAGTCTTACATCAAAGATAAAAAAGAAAAACAGGATGTAAGAAAGAACCAAACATAAAGAGGATGACAGATGAAAACAGGAAATCTTGGGCAAAGATCACATGCGAGCACTTAAGCCTTCGAGAACACGAGTCATTAAAAGACGAGAGAAAATAGTACGTACACTCACCGGCCACTTTGTTAGGTACACTTGCTCAGCTGCTCAATAATGCAAATATCTTATAAGCCAATCACATGGCAGCAACTCTATGCTTTTAGGCTCAACAAAATTGATCTCTTGGTCCCTGATCTGCTGGGACAGTCAGGTGGTAGGGTCAGAAGCTGGTGTAAAGAACATGAAAGCATGGATCCATCCTACCCGGTCACTGACAATCACTACAACTCTCATGCTGTATACAAGCACTATGCAGCATCTGCCCTTGACCGTCCCCTTGTAACAGCTTAAGTGTCACACAGCTCACACATCTCCAGCTCAGAGTTTAGGCCTCCTGTTTATGCTGCAAAATGTGGCAAAGAGTTTGAATGTCAGTTGTAAACTAAGTGATGTTGTAAGCTTAGAAAAGAGAAGTTTCCAGAAGAAAGAACATTAAGAGAGCATGTAGACGGCTAATCGTTCATTTAAACATTCAAGGATGATAAAAAAAAAAGAAGACATGAACAAGTAAAAAAAAAAAACATTCAGACACTCAGAATTAGACATTAGAGAAAGGACACACAAATAATAAAGATCCAGTGAGAAGGGAAAAGGTAAACCTCTCATGACTCATAATGCTGTTAAGCCCTAACACTAGTGAAATGACATCAGTGACTTCTCATGATCCCTGAAGTAAATGGAAACGCATGAAAACCGTGACCAATGCAAAGTGAGTGCAATGTTGCGCTTCAACACACTTCTTTTTTTTGCCTTAAGCAGATACAATGTGCATTTTACCCTCTCCATCTATACAGTATAACATTGATTCAATACGCTTATTAAATGAAAACAATGTCAAAAAAATCATTCAGAAAAACAAAGACTACAAAATTTATACATCAAAACAGTGCGCTGGCAAGGATGAGAAGCGATAAATCAAAAAAGCTTCAACAAATTGGATAATTCCTCTTCTGGCTTCAGCAGTCAATCTTTTTCTTGGCAGAATCACTTAATTTTGTATTTTTTTTTTTTAGGTGCCGGGATTCCCCAGAGTTTTGTTGGCGGGTTTGCAGTAAACTGGCGAATGTTTCCTACCGAACCCTTAACAGCTCTAAATGCAGGAAGGATGTTGGAATGGAAGGTAGTCTGGCTGTTTGTAGTGTTTTTTCTTTGCTTTGCTTTTTTTCTCCTGCTTCTACAAATGTCACATTCTTTGGGCAATAACAAGCTGGCAGTAGTACACAACATCTTACAATCATGGCATCATAAGGTAATAGAGCTTCATAATTTGTTAGACGAAAAACAACATAATGATAAAGTCCATTCATTTTCAACAGAACGGAGCTAAAGTGTTTGGCCAGCGTATGTCATCATACCCATCTGCTGAAGTTGGCTGTGGTCACACACGCTGTGGTCACTGGCTGTCATCAACCATTGTCATTTAACTTTTTTGCCCATTTCTGTTACTGATGGGATTTTATTTTTAATGAACTGGCAAGTCTAAAATGGATGACAAGTTGATTAGAAACATTCAAACTTACTCACCTCCCTCAATAATAAGAATGGATTATAGCTGCAAGCAGAAATGAAGCTGCCGGGCGCCAGTGAGGTAATTTATAAAGGAAAAGGAGGTAATTTAAAAGTTTTAGCATATGTTCAGAATTCATTGTTACAGAGTTAAATTTAAAACAATTCATTTTCACATTAAGGGATGTTCAATAAAGGAATGCTTTAAAATTCAGATCAGCTCGTAGAGGTTCCACTGGGAAAATTGTTCTCACAATTTACTCTGTGTCATTTTGGATGAGACTGGATCAGCGTGCTGAATTGAATCCAGCAGCATTCCATTTATGTCTTGCTGTGCAACTTTCTCATGAATAATCATCCCCCTACCTTTTTTCTAATATTAAATTGACATAAAATTCAAAATTTTGCAAAAAATTATATATTTCAGGATAAATGGAATTCATTTACCAGCCTTTGATACTTATTAATTCTACCTGCTGTTCTTTGCAAAAGTAATTCACATAGATTTGATTTATAACGGCAGGAAGAGGAATAAAAGAATAAGTTCTTTGAATTTTAAAAAATATTGTATAAGCTATTTTAAAGTTGCATGTAAAGTGTGAAAGTTTTTGCTCAGGGGGACACACTTTTAGTAAAAAGAAGAAAAAAAGATATTTAGGACTGTAGTTGAGTATGCCAGTGCAAAACTTTGGTATAAAGCCAGTGGTTAAGAGTGCCAAACAAAAAATAACTTGATGTATTCTGAAGGGTTGTTCCACGGTTATAAAACACTTGATTGTGATGAACTGGTAGCACATCATAGTGTAATCTTGGATTCACAAATGTAGGCTAAGCTAAAGGCAAGGCAGACAACCACCTCTGGACATCAAACACTTTAGTTAAGACAAGTTACTTCTGCCAAGGAGGTTATATTTTTGGCAGCGTTTTGGTGTGTGCATGCATATCATCTTTCTGTCTGCAAAGATCTTATACAAAGAAGTTTTGAATAAATTCTGATGAAACTTTGTAGGGGTGTTGAATGGGGTCACATTAACAATCCATTAAAATTCATTTAAACTACAGCCACATAATTAAAACATTATTTAGAATTAAGAAAAAAGGCTGAGAGAGTGAGTTGCCTTGGCAGGGATTTGACTATCAAGATGTTTTTTCATATTTTATTCATGTACACTCTTTTTTGTTTAAATTAAAGAAACAAAAGGTCAATTAGCAAACTTTTTTTTGGGGGGGGGGGATAGCTGTGGTCAGAGCTACTCTACTGATTACCCTTGTTTATGACTTTTATGCAAACGTAACCGAAGTATTGAAAAATATGTATTCTCCAAATGGTTGGCGAGTGCTTGCCGCCCCACTTCTATCCTGTTTTAAATACTAGGAGTAAATTTAACCTCCATAATTAAAATATGCATTTAAGTATCATATTAAACTTCTAATTTAACTGTTTGGTAAGTGCCCTGTTCAGTTGAATGCACTCTTCAAAGCCCGAGAGTTGAAAATACTGGAGCAGAAAGAATGTGCACCAAAAACCAGATGCATAAATCCAGATCTGAGCCTGGGAAAATCAAAAAACAAGCAGGTAGTTTGTGTTGACTGACAGTGTGCATCAAGAACAGACAAGGGCAACAGTAAGTAGCAACAGGAGGCATTAACCTGAGTGTTGCTAGTTACCATTTCTCCCTCTCTCCAGCTCTCTCTCTCTCACACACACACACACACACACACACACACACACACACACACACACACACGTACGTACACTGGCCTTCTTCAGAGCCAGCCTTGCAGAATTGCCTGTGTTTGTTTGGAAGTGTCCAACCTGTCAAACCCACATGCCGTGCACTGCTGTCTGACACGCACAAATGAACACATCTCATCTGTGCTGGTGCGGCTTCTGCTTTCTAGATATTGCTTCAAAAGGAAAGTCAGCAGAGTGAAAAGGAGAAAAGAAAGAGGTAGGACGAAGCAGAGTCCAGAGATCTCAGGTTTTGTCCCTTACGTCAATCAGTCTTTTTGTACAACTGACCCTGTTGCTGCTTCTGCTGGAGCTTAAAAACTCTCTCGCCCTGTACAGCTGGATTCAGATAAAAGGCAATGCAGTGTGTGGAGACGGGCAATGACTACACTGTTGCTGTGGTTGCTGGTATACTTAAACTGAAGTGAAGTGCAGCTAGAGAAAACCAGACATTTTTTGAGAAGGCATTTTCTGTTAACCTAAATGCATCTGAATCTAAACTCTTACTAAAACGCTATTTAAGAAAATAACTCTGCTGAAAGTGTCAGCTGTTGTGTAAAACTGGAAGAGGAGATCTTTTCAGCTTCTAAATAGGCAAACTGTCTATGTGTCATGTATACAGTAATGGGAGTATAAATAATTCAAAAATACAGCCTAAGGCCAAATCAACTTCTCTGCTCGCCCTCGCTCTAAAATTGATGTTCAGGAAGGAAGGAGGTGTAGTATTTTAGCCAGTTTGGCTTGGCCAGTAAAATGATTGTGTCACTTGTGCCGGAGCAGAGAAGTGGAGGGTTTAACATGATAAAGAGATGTTAGCAAGCGAACGAGAATGAAAGGGAAAAGAAGTTGGAGAGGCGGAATAGAGTGTTACAGAGAGAAAGAGGAAGAGAGACAGAAAAAGTGGGTGTGAAGGATTCTAGTTCCAAGAATAGCAGATGCTTCTACTCGATTTGAAGCTGTAGGTGTAGGAGTAGTTTAGGCATTCCTGTGGTTGTGTCACTGCTTTTCAGAGGTTAAACATCACTATCTCTTTGTACCCTGAGTGACGCACACCCTGACCCTGCAGAAAGACGAGAGGATGGTGTGCTGGGGGCAAAGACAGAGCAGAAGAGGGGCAGGAGTTGAGGCAGGTGGATAGGTGGAAAAGTGAAAAGAGACACTTACAATTCAAGGGGGAAAAATGAATTAAGAAGACAGACTATTAAGGAGACAGATACAAATATAGACATTTTAGAGTCCATAAAACCTAGTGACAACATACCTTGAAATGTTATCCATGTTGTTTGATGCTTGAGTTTCTTTTTGTAATGCAAATTCCTGCTACTCATTGGCCTAACATAAAAAAACAAGATATTATCTGCCAGTGTTTTTCTCTGGCTTAAATGCAGATGTACTGTGGGTGACGTGATGGTAAATTTGAGACTTTGAAGCTGGACTGCAGAGCCCTTGGTCACACTTATTCTCCCCTCTGTCAGTTTTTTGAAATGGAGCCATGGGACAGGCAAGCTCTGATGGCTAAGCAGCTAATGTCAACACTGGACCTCAGAGAGTCATTTTGGATAATGTGGCACTGAGTGCCTGAGTCTCTGCTCCATAAAAACAGGTGGTCCCAGGGTCACCCCTCCCTTCTCTCCCCCTCACCTCCTGTGCTTAGCATATCTCATGCCTCTCTCCCTCCATTTCCCCTCTCTAGGTCTCCCTCCACCATTCCCTCAGCACACACGAGAAAGGTTATTTGAGCAATTGGTGGTGATTAGCTCTTGATTTGGCTGACTATTTGTGAGATCAGGCCAGTCCACGGATGCGAAACCCACTGCAACTGAGGGCACAGCTGTTCGGCCAGGACTGAAATTGAGTGAGGAGAACCGAAATGAGAAATAGGGGAAGAAAAGGGGACAAGAAACAAGGAAAAACAGTTTTCAAGGGTTTGGCTGGCAGGTAAAATACCTCCAGTTTTCTACTTGTTATTCCAGGTGTAGAACCTCATGAAGAAATTCCTTTCTTTCAGCTACCTCCTTCCTCTATTTCTAATCATCGCCCGGGGTGGAGAGCACAAACAAGAAAAATGTGGATGCTGGTTAAACGGGTTTACCCCAAAGTGATTTGGGGGGGTATGCGCTTGCTTTGTTGGTTGGGTTGGTTGGTATTGGGCTTATGGTTGGCCTACTGCCTCAACATTGGTGGCTAGGCCAAAGAATTTTTCTCACAATAACAGCTATTCCTTCTCTGAGTTTTGTCATCCATCTATCCATCCACTCTGCTAGCCAGGCAAAAAAAGGAAGGCCTCTCACTATCAGAGTGTTCAGCCAACAAATCCCCACTCCGCTCCTTTGGCCTCTTCCCTACACCCATATATTAGGCTGACGGCTGTGGAGGACCCAACACCGAGCCAGCTGAATAAAACAGATTAGGCACCCACCCGAATCTAACAGCATGTAACTCCAACCGTTGTGCGAACTTTGGTATTCTTACTCCCAGGAACAAAAAAGGTTGAACGAGGTAGCTGAACGAAAAGAAATGTTGGCTTTAGCATCTGCAGTAACTGCATCCTCAGTTGTTTTTAACTGTATACTTGTGTCTCTCCAATTTCAGTCTTGGTTTTTAGAGCACAAGAACAAGGAAATCATATCATATCTGTAACCGTCTCTAATCATCTGCATAAACACACTGGTGAGTACAGTCACCATTTGAATGCCAGTATCACCAAACAGAACTACAAATGGCACCAACAACGATCCAATGCTGTCACTATATAGAGAAAGCATGTCGCTGCTGCTGAATGCACAAACCCTCATTTTGCACACTATAGGTTTTTACTGCATAGATAACAGTCATTCTGCAATATTGTAATTCACAGTGTTGTCTTCAAAGATAGAGTTATGTCTTTAAATCAGCAATCAGTAAATTAAACACTTTGGAAATATGAATATTATATGACTCTATATATTTGTGCAAATCACAAAATTAAATCCCTCTGTGTTTTGCATTTTAAATGAGAACATAATTTTGGGAGAGAGAACTTGATGAAGGTTACTGGCTCTCAAAGACAGGATCTTGGTAATAAAATATTAGAGTTCACAAGAATGGGGTAAAAAACCACAAGGCATTTATTTTTCTGGCATCTCTCAGGCGCATTCAGCAGCCTCCAATCAGCAGCTACGATATGGCTCGGTGTCAAGAATGCATCACTTTGGCGGCAGCGTGTTTGCTTCTGAGCTAGATGTGAACCAGGGTGGGAAGAGCTGCTTTGTGTGCGATGCTACAAACGCCGACCTAAAAATCATCTTTGACCCGTCTCACTTCCAGCACTCACGAGGGTCGATACAGGATGCCGTGTACACACATAAGAGCACGACAGTTAGGCCGGCTAACATTACTGAAAGTCACCCACAGTTTACTCTCCTAAACGTACAGTGCCAAATTTAGCGAGCATTTATGTTTAACACAGAGGCTCCCCGGGAGAGCTGATGGGGCCGACGGCCAGGAAAGGAGGTGTTTTGTGCTGAAGGGGGACTGGGCATGTGGGGGGGAATAAAACCTGAGGGGAACCCAGGGTGCCGCAGACTGCAGAAGAGTCGCATGACCTTTTCTACAATGCTGCCACCCGCCTGCCACTGAAACACAGTCTGGCTAATTAAAGTTTCAGTGGCATTGAATTTTCACTGGCACAGCACACCCCGGGCAACCTTGGGGGCTTCTAGGCAGGCGATACACAAAGTGGGAAAGACGGTAGATGTAAGAAAAGAGGCAGAAGGTAGCAGAGTAAATGCATTTAAAGAAAGGACAGCCACTAGAGGACAGCACGGCAGATCCGAGCTGTAACAAAAAGTCAGTGGATTTTCATAACACAGTGGAGAAAAGCTATATATTAGAATGCAAATCTACATTCACAAACATGCACGCTCCCTGGGTATTTTACATAAGCTCCGACATGGTTTGCCCTTCCAAACAGTTATGCTCAAAATATTCAAGATCACATGGAATTAGAAATGAAATTGAAGCTCTCCAACTCTGTACAACTGGGTGAATGCAAGAGCTAAAGCAGGAGATATCCAATGTCAAAATGCTGAGTGCTTTTCCAAATCTTATCGGGCCGCCTCTCAGCCTAATGGAATCTCGATGGGTCAGTTTCAAGAATAAATGCATGACTTATGACATGGCTGCTGGGAAGATTACCAAACACACTGGACAGCATGTTCCTTTCTCCAAAGGATCATTGAATAATTGGCCAAGTTTGACCAGGACATTTCTGAAAATATGTCCAAGAAAAGGTTATGCAACCAGACAGACTCGCTCATGGCCTGTATTTCACAATCTGCCGGCCTTGTCTCCATTAATGATCTTGACCCCCTTTTCACCATTTCAGAAGTGAAAAGGGTTTAATGAAGCTGAACAAAGCTGCTTGTGTGTGTCTATGTGTGTGTGTGTGTGTGTGTGTGTGTCTGTGACTGTGTGAGACAGAGAAAAAGAAAGCCTGTGTGGCTGTGTGTTACAGCTTGATGAGGTCTTGGTCTGTGATTCCTTGGGGAGGTGGTCCAATCTAGGCTTTATTAGGCCTTATTGAGCTGTGTGCAAGCAGGTGTGTGTGTCTGTGTGTTTCCTCTATCAAGAACATTTGGCAGAGCTTTATGAGTACCTTTGTGTGTGTGCGTGCGTGCGTGTGTGTGTGTATGTGTGTGTGACACCAAAAGACACCGAGTTGGTTGCAGTTTAATGGGGTGTGCATGGACCCGATTTCAAGCCTGTAATTTTCTTCTTAGAGGTGATTTTTTTTGATTTGATTGCATCATTTGTGTACACAGGCACAGCTATGCTTCTCAACCAGCTATGCTTGGGTCTAAGCATGTGTCATCCTGTGAAAAAAGACACCGTTTGCTGTATGTTAAATACAGATCGGATTTATTGCTACATGACAAATAATCGAGTTGTGGCCTGCATTCTACCTTGAATATCTCACAATATTTTTTTCAAATACAGAGAAACATAGATACGGAATCTTTATTAGGTCCTTGAAAGCACAGACGCCATGCATATTTTTTTCATTAAAAAGAGGAAACAGACATTTTTTTAATCTAGTTAAACAGGTGAGTGATTATCCAGCAAACACAGTAAAAATTACCTGTATTCTAGGCGGGTTAACTATAACTGTTAGCTAGCCATTAGTACAATGTTCTAATGGTGTATGTCTGGGATTTGCAGCTAGTATAAATTCTCTTCAGGATACCTATACGTGTTTATGTTGTATTATATCTTTTTAAAAGATGACAGTTTCAACTGGGATATTGACAAAACTAAACGCACGCTGTGATTCACTAGCTTGTAGAATCATCTTTAGCAGTAATATCTTGAAGAAATCGTTTTCTGTTTAACATCATCAGATTCCCACGGTTGCTCATGTACAGCTCTCTTAAGGTCCAACCACAGCATTTCAATCAGGTTGAGGTCTGGACTTGGACCTCAAGGTCGGAGCCATTTTTAGCATTTTATTTTAGATTTGCTGCAGTGTTTGGGATCATTGTTCTGATGAATGATTAAATTTGGGACGAGATTTAGCTGCCAGACAAATGGCCTCGTATTTGAATCAAGAATATTTTGGTGTACAGAGGAGTTCATGGTCAACTCATGGTGCCCAGGTCCTGTAGTTACAGAACAACACCAAAGCATTATTTCTCAATCACCGTTCTTGACAGTTGGTGTGATGTTTTGATGCACCTAAATGCTCCAGACCAGCAAACTGCCAAAACTACTGCTCTTACAGAGGTGGCCGCTGCTGCTAAGCCTCTTAATTCCTATGGACACAGTAAATGTGTGCTTAGTTTTATTTGCAGGACTCCAACAAAATAAAAAAGACAAAAATCACCAGTTTGTACTGGGGTATGTTTTGTCTTTGTTTTGTTTTCATAAATGGCGCATATGGTAAAAAAATCGAAGGATACATATGTGTATCTATAACGTACACCTGTTCTGATAAATGCTTGACAAGCACAGCGTGGCCAAGAGCGGCACACAATTATGTAAATGAAAGAAATATTTATACTATTGGCAAGAATTACAGTATAACCATTGTATTTAATGACGATCGTTCCCAGTACTCACGGTTGGCAGAGTTTGATGAGATCCTGGTCGGTGGTCCCAGGTGGCAGGCCTCGAATGTACAGGTTGGTCTTACTCAGCTGCTCCGCCCCTCCCTGGCTGCAGCTGTTGGTGCTGGGGCTGGGAGGAGCCATGGGATGAGGGGGTGGAGCATAGGGCTGCTGGAAAGAGAAGGTAAAGAGAAAGCAAGTCAATACAAGGTTTCATTTTAAGGCAGCAGGCAGAGTCAAAGCATTTAAAGATTCTCAGAGCATGATTATGAACAAGAATATGGCAGCAAACGCGTATTTGCTTAAAGGAATGGGGAAGTGATGGCAGCCTTAGTGGGGAATGTCTCTGTCAAAGCTTCTCTGGTTCTCATTTTAGCAGCTGGTATGGATTCGTATTCATGTTACTGTGTGTGAGTCCCTCTCTTTGAAACTTCTGGCCTCCCCAAAATTTATAAAGAAACTAAGAGAGTGACCTCCTGCATGTCATTATTAAAGAGAGATGGCAAAATGCATTTCAAGGTGTTCAGCTGTTGCCAGTAAAAACCAATGAATATAAACAACCACACAGCAAAGTTTCTCTTTTTTCAGCAGGGGATTGTTTTTTTTTTAAAATGCGTGTGTGATCATTGGTTGCTGGACTGAGGGTGGGCGACTGGAAAATTTTGACACATCATCCAGCCGTAATCCTACTGTTCTGATGTTTACAGCAGCTTTAAAAGACAATGAGAAGTGAGGTGTGAAAACATTTCTTAGACAGGAGCAGAAAATGTGAGAGAGAGAGTTCAAAATGTTTCATTTGAAGAAACAGCAGGCACTGCCAGCACAATGTCCCCGCAATCGCGAGACGAGACATTTTGGGGCAGCTGTGAAGCGGCGAGGAGAAGCGAGCAGGGTCACTACGAGATGAAAACCCAGGAGAACGCAAGTAAAAGTTTCAAGAAAGCAACCTTAGCCTCAAATAATAATACTGCGAGGAGAACATCTTCACGTAGAGAAATAAAAAGGTCTACACAATGACAGGAAAAGTGCTTCGCTTCTTTCAAACTTTTGTCACCTTCCTGCTTAATAAAGCAATAGATTATATCTGGTTTTGTAACTTTCTGGGCTTTTTGCGCATATGCAACTGGAGTCGAGGGGACAAACATTTCTTCATTTTGCATCTTAAATAAACATTTCACCAAGGTGACTCTCTGATATTAGAGTTCACGAGGCTCCTAGCAGCTTATGAACAGTTTTAAATGATGGCAACTTCCTGCTTTCTACTAATACCCTCAAAACCAATTTCATTACACTGCGAAACAATTTACACCTCAGAGGGTGTGAGATCCTGATGCAATAATCCAGTACAGCCTATTTTATAAGCATCTCAATATGAATGAAATTTTCAGTTTAATCTCCATCTCACAAAATGTATTCAAAATGTATTAGAATTATGATGCCCCCAACCCCTCCATTTGTTTTTTTCTCCTTGCCTTTCCCATCTCCTGCTTTCCTTACGTGCTTGTTGTGCTGTTAGCATAGATTTATGGTATAGGAGTCAGGGCCCCCCGCTCACAGCCCATTTATATCTCTATTGCAGGGACACTGCACATAGTGACAGAGAGAGAGCCGGGGCCCTGCGGGCATGAACAGAGACACAGAGACAAAAAGCGAGGGAGAAACACTAAAAGAGAGCGAGGAAGGAAGTGAGACGGAAGAAGAGCGAAAGAAACCACACTGCAATAAAGTGAGTGAGTGATGAATGAAAGGGAGGAGAGAAAAATGGTCAGGGAAAGAGGGGGACATGACTAAATACCACCACCAGCTCCAGTTAACCACGTTAACCCTTATCTTCCCTAGAGAGAAGCTCAAGCCCTCATACCATGCTGTAAAACCCCCCCACATATCCATGCACATACACCTACACGCACACAGACACACACACACGCCATTAGCCCTCCAATCTGCCCCACACGTTAGCAGCGACTGGCGGAGCATGGCTGATTTGATGTGCTATTTTAAGCGTGTGTGCCATGCCAGCGTGTCGCCTCCCACTCCTCAGACAAAGAGCCGGGGTCCCTGGAGCGTGAAGCGGGAGCCACGTCCATCAATAGACGGCCAATTACCACGCTGAGCTTAGTGGAACTGATGGGCAGCCACTCACTGTGCTGGACTCACCCACACTGTACACATGTCGGCCGTTGTGCATACGCTCACACTCACAGACACACCTATGCGCCACATGATAACACAGAAACAACCTTTTTCAGAACAGTCATCCACAGCGCATTAATATTAAAGCTTTAATATTAAAGCTTGAATATTAAAGTGAAAACAACTACTGTTTTAGGTCTACGAATGATGACCATCAGAATGACTTTGTACATTTAGGGAGTCGACGTCCAAGTTGAAAGAAGTTTGAAATTTAAATCCAACTTTCAAGCACACAGGTCCGATCACCACAGACACAAATTTCCCTAAACTTCCCCCATCCCGCCCCCCACCTTGCCCATCTGGTAGCCTTGGTTGCATGGGCTTGAATGAAAAAAGCCAAACTAGTCTCCAGTCATTCAAGTTTCCACGCTGTGGCAGTATAGAAGAATCTTAATCTCTCGAGTGCCCTGTGGGACTTGTTTTTTCTCACTCAAATGCACAGCTGCAGTCCAAGCCTTGACTTTGAGGCTTTCACCTTAGGTCCCCCCCGTCCACTCGTTAGATTTTTCTCTTAGTCCGCTGCAGTTTAAAATACACACATGGTAATTACCACACTGTGTGACTCCAACAAATTCGCAGCACAAACGAGAGACACTAGACAGAACCTCTTTCAGCGTTCAGTTTTAATTAATAGCCCCTCTCTCGCTTTCTCAGGCTTTCTCTCCCCCCACTTCTTTGTTAGCCCCCATGGTGACACACACAGCCCTGACTGTCCTTCTCGGGCTCCAGGCTTGGCTTCCATGCTTACTCTTTGGAATTCATGTGTCCCGCCCTATCGATTTGCTTTCATTTTTCTTTTTAAGGTCAGAAGCTGAAATCTTACACAGTGAGGCATGGAGGGTCAAAACCAGTCTAATACTTACAGGGATGGGTTAAAAGGCAGCATGCAAAGGTATCCACTAGGAATCCCCTGGGATGAAGAACGCAGTCTGTGCTAAAGGCCTCAAAGGAATGGTTGACTATGCGGTTGGGGGTGGGTCAGGGTGAATTTAATGGCACATTTTTAAAAATACTACTTTTATTTTATATCTGGAAGAATGTGGTACAAGTTTAGATATTTTGGGTAAAAACGAAATGGAAAAAGCTCCGCGAGAGCTCCTCAAATCTAATCATTACTCAAGTAACTCCATCATTCTTCTATGAAGACGATCCTAATATCAGCTTGCTGTGCTGTGTAGGAGCCATATATGTAATTTAAGTAAGATTTCTGTTTAATCTTGGGGCAGTATGTGAACTTTTAAATGCAATGGATCCAAGACAATCCTGGACACAACTGGTTTTCTCTGCAGCACAGACACCCACACACACACAGAGCACCAAATGTTTCAAACTCTTTGTTTTATATCCATTTCCCTCTTTGCTTCTGCTGGTCGCTGCACTAGAGGTTAATATCCAGGCTTGTTTTTCTTGCCGGACAGTTTCATGACTCCTGTTTACCCTTGGTCTGTCAGCCTGCCAGATCAGGCTTCTCAAATATATTAAATACTAGCCTCATGTGTCAGAATGATGAGGACTGAGTATAGCACTTGGCAAAGAGTAATTTACCAAAAAGGGGAGGGAACAGAAGACTCACGGGAATAAAAAAAAGGATGGGAAAAATAAAAGGATGGGAAAAATAAAAAATAAAGCAAGGTAGAAAGAATTAGAGTGAAATAGAAGGGTGTGAGAAAACCGCTGGTTATGACACTTCAAAAACCTCCAGGTGGTAAATGAGAAAAACCTCCGTTCTGCCTCCTCCCTACCCAGGTGTGACATGCCGCTACAGAGGCTTACTTGGGATTTCAATTTGCTGCACTGTATTTTAGACAGGCAAAATGGTTTACACAGGCCCAATTTACCGAGCCAGTCGTGAAGGGGGGCTCACAGCCTCTGTGACACGCCAGGGAATGTTTATGAGTGTATTAAGTGAGGATGATAAATCTAGCCTACGTTACATAGGCTGAAGGCGCATGGCGTTGTGATGTATATTTACACACCCACACAAGGACAATGCATTTTTTCCCCTAAACCACAGCTATATGCTTTTTTTTAAAACCACTGCTAGACTTATAAAAGGCTTAAACCTGCTTTGGTCACTGCGTCACATGCATGTTTGTGTAGTGTTTAACAAACACCGTGAGAGACGGTGAAAACCAGTGAGCTTACACAATGCTTAAATTCTGACTTCTTAAAATATTTTATAAAACTTTACCACTTTGTGAATTTACCAACCCATAAGGGAACACTTAATCTTTCACTTAATTTCTAAAATAAAAAAATGAAGATAAATGGTTTTCAGAGGAGGGAATTAAGACAATAACTTTATAAAGTACAAGGTTAAATTAAACATGCACTTCAGATTTAAAGAATAAGGATTAAAACAGAACATTTACTTTTTTTTTAATTGTGATGTAAAGTCTATGACAAGCTACCTTTTTAGATAGCACCTGGATTGCTGGCTGTCCCGATTTTAGAGGTGATTACGTGTTCAGATAAAGTGGCTTCTTACTTCTATCAAAAAAGTGTGAAAACCTTCTTTGTGACTACACATAGAGAACAGAGCAGAGGGCAGCCACAGCTGTAATTGGAATAAAAGCAGGCTTATGCCATCCCTGTCTTTCTCCCTTCCTCCCTGCACTCCGCAGGGCAGGGCTGTGACTGGAGGAGAGGAGGCTGCACACTAGCGTGGTAATTGGCCTTGATTTATAGGAGGCCAGAGCAGCCAGCGAGAGCTAGCTCAACACTGGCACTAGGCCAGACAAGGCCACGCTGTCAAAATCAGTAAACCAGCCTAACCCGGCCCAAAGCCCCCCATGGCCAAGACACCACTACTGGGAATCAGTCATCACCATCCAAAGGGTGCGCACATGCGTATGTTCTTGTGTTATTGTCTATTTGATATTCTTTGGGTTTCTGTATTTGCTTGTGTTCAAAAAGTCACTCGAGTAACACACACACACACACACACACACACAGAAACTGAAAAGAGAGAGAGAGAAAAAAAGCTGCCACAAAAAATGACAAGCAGTCTCCTTAAATTGAAGAAAAAAGCCTCTCGGCTCATTTTTCATTAATTCATGCTGGCAAAGTCTCTGCAAAGACTCTTAAAGACAAGCATAGTCCCAGAGGCATCCCTTCCAAACTGCCAGAACTAACAGCTAGCTCGGCGGTCGGCTGCATTCACAGCAGCCTCTAAGCACGGGAGGAACACAAATCCCCCATCCATCCTGGATAGCTGCTTCCAAACCTTTAGCCCTTAAACATGTGTTTTGAGAACTGCAGCTGCATCTCAATGCTGAAAGAAGAGGAGGTGGGGTTGGGGGGCACGCACGACACACACTGTAAGACTGACGGGAAAAAAGCTATTGCCTGTCCTCTCGTTTCTGTGCTTCGCGCTCTCTCTCTTTGTCTGTGCCTGTCTAGGTAAACCCATAGCCAGAGGAGTGAATAGCAAATCATTCCCGAATCACCTGGGAATGCAATGCTGCTGATTCTATAGCAAAATCTAGCCTATAAGGGAAGACTGAGAGCGCTCTGTATGCAGGGGCATGGAGAGAGCAAGTGGGGAAAGAGAGCTGATGAGAGTAAGAAGAAGTGGAGGAGAGATATAGTTACAGGTACAAATGAGTTGGAGCCAAAGGCTGAGAGAAGTGTAAAGCCAGAGGGCAAGGAAAAAGGGGAAGGAAGTATATGTAAAGAACAAATTAGAAAAAGATTAAAGTAGAGGGGTAATTCTGAATGTCTGATTCTCTCTAGGCGCTACTAAACTGTGTGCCTCATTCTCAGGAAGAAAAAAAAAAGAAGAGGGAGTGAGAGAAAAGACTTGGATGCTGGTAAGCCGACACTGCTGTGGACAAGGATGCAGTGGGCTAATTTTAAATATGCTGATAGGCCCATCTACAGCATCCTTCAAGCAGAAGATGGGCCTTGTTCTCTCTTCCCGTTTCTATCCTTTTATCTCTCTCACCTTCTTTTTCCTTCCCTGCTCTCCTTTTGTTTCTTTGACTCTGTTTTCTCGCTCTGACTTTGGGCCAGATAAGCGAGCGGCGTTGCGTTGTGTCAGGAAGCATGTATCTAGATACACAGCCCCGGGGTTAAAATACAGGCCCGTATCTTCCACAAGGGTGAGAGATAGGATGCATGTATGTTATCTGACAGAGGGGACAAAAGCGACAGAGGTAAACAAGGGATGCTTTATGCATCGCTGTTTTAAAACCCTGACTCATCTGTTTAGCTGCAAGTGGAATAAAAAGAAAAATACTGGGAGGTATACTGTAGGCCAAAAAGGAATATATACTACATACTAAAAGATGCGAGTCGGAGTGTTTAATATTAAGGCTGGATTGTAAACAAAACCGCGGCTGTCGTTACAGATTGTAAAGCCGGCACTCAGAGATAGATCACGGCTGGAATTGGAATTGCTGCGAGACTTAAAAGAACATTTCTTTAAGCTTGAATGTCATTAGCTTATTGAATGGCCATTATCAGGTGTTATCAGTCCAATACATATCACCAGAAGGTGGCCTCCTCCACCCACGAGGAGGTCGTTATCGGCTCAGTCACTGTGGGGTTCCCCACAGATAAAGCAGACGTCATAAGCTATGTTTGCAAACTTGTTTAACATTTTACTTTTTTTTGAACACCTCCACTAGATGTCTGCTTAATCTGTGCCGCTCTGTGTTTATCACTGATTAAAGAGAATGATAACGACCCACTGAGCTTGCTAACGAAGGCACCTATTGCAATATGTATGGGAGTGATAACGGGACAGATAACGGGCATTCAATGGGCTGATAACTTCGAAATCAGGTGTTTACACTTTTTTTTTTAAGAGAGTAGGGGACTACAAATAAATATGGGAAAGATGAAGCAATTCAGGTGAAAGAAAATTTGACTCTTGCTGATGGTTGAACATCACACAAGTAATCTGCCTGTTAAGCTTTATCAGAATTTGCAATACATGTACTATATTCATGGCAAAGATGGCAACAGCAGCGCACATAATATGAAAAATACACCTAAAACAAAGCAGCATTATGTCTGCACCTCTGACACTTCAAAAAGTTTTCCAAAAATATTTTTAATACATAAAACAGCCAAGGTGATGTATTTAAAATACAAAAAATGTCTTTTTCCCTTTCTCTCGGATTGAAATTTTAATGCTGTGTCATGCATTGAACGCATTTTTAATGCTCTGATTTCAACCTCCCAGTCAAAACAGCCTCATCTGTTCAAACTATTTACATATCCGCTTCCTGCGAGTTACACAAGGCTTCCAACCATCTCAGTGAGGTCCTCCATCACCTTAGATTGTTGTTTAGTTTGAGGCAAACACGCTTTTCCACATAAAAGATACAATGCACATCACTTTCAGAGAGCAGGTTGGTCACAAAGCCCACACAAAAATCTACACAAGGACAGCTTAAGCTTCTATGTTTATACCACTCCTCCGGCAACCATAAACTTGGTCCTCTGTGGACATTAACAGTCAGCTGGTGTTTAGGTGACATAACTGGGGCTAAAGTGTGTTTGTGGAGCGTGATTATGATGGTTTGGCTGCAAGTGCTGTGACCGCCGCAGAGGGATCCGTAAAAGAAAGCAGAAAACGAGCCGTGGGCAGAGCCAAAGTGAAACTCAATGGACATAAATATTTGGGCTGATTTGTCATCATTATGGCCAGCTGGGTCTGTTTGCAAGCTAGCCAGTGTGGGAGTGGAGACTACAGGATGGTTGGAGACAGGGAGTAGGTAGACACAGGCATCCATAACCACGAGGAGGACAAAATGAGAATGCTCTAAGCCCAAAATGACATCTTCAAATGATGTCAGACTTAAAGGAAAACGTTTGGCACCTCTGTTATAACAGTTACTTGAGGGTGTATTTCATTTGTTATTATGATGAAAAACGAGAACCAGTAAAGAGTCATGTTCCATGACTTTACCGTGTGTTTTCCAACAATGAGCAAAATTTATGTGTCTGAATATTGTGCTGTTTTTTGACCCAGAGGACCCTAATTTTAAAGCTCAATTCCTTTGTACAAAAAGTTATATCAGATGAAAATAAATAACTGAATAAAAAATGAGCAGCCACAATGTCTGAGGATCCACCCACCCCCCCAAGTTCACTCTCCATCTCTAATTAGGCACATTCTTCAGGAGTCAGCTGTGTTTTTCACAGGAAGTATAAGCACAAACAAGATTGTGGAATATGCAGAGAGGGAAGAGGGAGCATCGCTGCTGTTTTTTTTTTTTTACTGACACAAATGTCTAGCAATTGAGTCCAGCCCTAAAATGTCCTCAAAGTTTGCGTAAAGGATCCACAAAATCTTTTCGCTTTCCCTCAAAAATACCTCCTAAGCCTGTATGTTTCAGTGGTTCAGATTCCAGCAATCGAAAGACTATTTTGTTGACGGACTGCCATTTATTAATGAATTACCGTAATAAATGACTCCAGATAGATGAGTATCTACTTCTATCTATAGCTGAGCAGTTGGTGAGAGTTATCGTCACGGCAGGGAGAATGCCAGAGAGAAAGAGCAGATCGATAGAGAAGACGCTCGACTATTTGTCATGCTATTCTCCAGACAAAATGTAGGTCTCCGTATGCAAAAGGTTAACTGCGTTCACATTCATAAATAAGGCCATGCTCGGTGCACAAGAGGAAACGAGTAACAAAGGTTCCCAGCAGCTTAACCAATGAGTTACTGCCTGAGACTGACCTCAGCTCAGTGTGTGTGTTTGACTATGGGCCCACAGCCATATGTTTCAGTTGCTATGTAATGTTTGCATAACTGAGCGATGTTAACATTGCTTTTAGAAACAGGAGACAATGTTTTGCAAAAAAGACATGTAAAAGCACATACTGCAGTCCTAGCAGCATATGTAACCTGGCAGTTATATAATTAAATACGTAATAAGAAAATATGAAGATATCAGAGCACAGTTTGCCTAATTTGAAGAATAATGTGCTAGATTCCTGAGATTTCCAAGGTTTCCTTCTGCAGAAATAAGCCAATAAGGACACACAAAGTGAGGAAGCACTGTGCCCACTGATTACATATATGAAAACAATCATGCAAAGACAAAAAAAAAAGATAAGAACTACACAAGTTGGTATAGAGACGGGGGAGAGAATGCATATCCTCATCCTTTTGAATATTCAGTTTCTTTCACATGCAAAGTGTTTGCACCAGGTCTGGAATGTCACTTTTGGCCCCCAAGGAATATACTCACTGAAGCGTTTCTGAAAATTGCCAGACTAAATACTGGCACTAAATACCAGCCGCTGTTGTGGCAGGAAGGCTTGAGACAGCCATAACAAATCAGCTACAGCAGGGAATGGTGAATGGTTGGTTTGTGGTAGTTTATAGGGTTATTTTATGACATAAATCTGAAAAACAAAACCAGGGATTTCGCACAGGGATCCTACCCAGCCAGACTGTTTTACTTCTTTCTCCAAGCCAGGAAAATCAGGTGTCTAAAAAGCAGCGGGAGGAAAGTGGTGATGCTGATGTATTAACACTTTTAAATAGACAAAACAGATTTGTAATAAACGTTGGGACCACATTCTCTTTGATTATTGTGCAAATATACTGACATTATTTAAATGTGGCACAAAGTAACTCAAGCATCCAGTTGTTTGTCGATATAACAACCGAAAGAAGCATTAGTGGAAGCTAAAATGGCTTTGAAATGGTGCCACTTTCTAATTGTGAGGCAAGCTATAAATGAGTTTTTTATGGACGTGAACTTCTGGATGAGTTTGAGAAAAGGTCACGCCACAGCAGGCAATCAAACCAACAAGAATTTTAAGAAAAAAACAAACAAAAACAGAGCACAAAAAACCCAATCAATGCATTGTTGCAAGCCTGAAAATCAACAAGGAAACAGTAGAACAGTTTACAGTGAAAATCTGAACGACGCTTTCTATGAAGGTCAAATCCTCAATAAATCATAAGCACATTCGTAACACATAACTAATTTATACATTTTTATGTAGCACATAAATGTCAATGGATGATAAGTTATTACGGACATGAATAGAATCGCTTGTCAAACCTGATAAACTCTTTAAAAAGCTGCCCCAAACTGAGATACAAATACCCTTTTTTTCTTCCCTCCTTGCAAGCTACTGTGCATGTGCAGGCGTTCACATGTTATTGTTCGATACAGTGCGCTGACACAATCAACATCTCCAGCTCATCCAATCAGAGCACTGAACAAATGCCATGCTATTTCACATTATACAGCCAAGAAAAAAAAAAAGATCACTGATGGCATGTTTTCCAGTAATCAGTTACTTATTCGGGATTTATTTTCGTTCTTTTCGTGTTTCTGGTATATAAGACTTATTTAAAATAACAGTCCAGCATTTAGAGACCAAAATGAAGTTTAAGGCTTTCATGAACAAGTGAGGAAAGGTCGCAAATACATAGGTACCCAAAGAGGAACTACGTGGAGAGTGCTTACTAGAGTCCAGATTAGAGCATTAAAAATAATGAGCCATTATTCTATTTAACGTTCTATCGGCTGTTTAATGTTCCTCATCAACACACATATCAGTCACTGACAGACTTTCAGACAGTCAATTACATGAAATAAATCAATAAGAAAATTCCCAAGCAAATTGAGTTCAAATTTGTTGCAACATTAAGCAAGTTTATCCTTTGAAGCTGGTATTTGTTTAATGCACTGAATCATCATCTTTTTCTAAAGTAGTGCACTTTGTTAACACATTTCGCTGCACCTTTTCAGTCCAAGACCTCTGCTTTGACATAGGATAAAAGATTCCTCAAAGCCTAAAGAGCTTGTTTTATCCGTACACCAAGCCTTAAACTGTCTACGCTGCTAAACTCCCATTCTGTGGATCATGTTCCCCCCTCCCGTTCCTTCTTTCTAACCTTCCATAACTGAATTCATCCCCACCTAGTCCTCGATCCATCCTCTCTTCACCTTCTACAATCCGTTCAGTCAGCTCTCATCTATCTCTAAATCCATCCCAATCCTCATCTGGCTGCTTGTCCTCCATTTCTCCTTCCAGCTCCCCTCTCTCCCTTTTTTCCTCCTTCCTCCCCACCCTTCTTCTCCTCCCCGTCTAAGAGCCATCAGGGAGTTTTTACATAGTGTTGAGCAGAGTTTAGTAGGCCAAAGAAGATGCCGTGCCAGATTCTGCACAGTGTGTTAAGCAACTATCCCCCTTGAAGGAATATCAGCATTACTCAACACAAAAAACCCCTGTATTCTCCCGCCTCCTCGGGCCTAAGCGCACATACTGCAAAGCTGCCATCAGCAGCAGACAGCGAAGCTATGCCGGGGATTGTTTTACTTCGGGTCAATGTGAGAACAATGCTGCATTGTAAAATCCGTGGAATCACCGCTTGCATTTCTGCCTCACTGCATCTGGGGACGTCATACAGAGAAAAATGTATGAAGAGAAGTGAGGTATTCATATTAAAAAGGAGCCTCAAATGTAACCTCCCCTCCAGCTTTTATTTTCAAAAATGCGTACTTTCAGTGTTTCTGTTAGTTTGCTATAATCATAACTGTATGAGTTAGGGACCTTTCAGAAGCACCTTTTTGAGTGATTTAAAGGGAAAGAAGCAGTATGCTCTGGGCAAACCATCCTGGGCTGTCGATCCCATGACTTACTGGAAACCACATGATCTGTGCTTCCCAGCTCGCACAAGCAGAGTTCAATCAGTGTGGGCGTGAGGCTTTATCCAGAAATGTCACAACTGCATGATAAATAAAGTGAGCGGAGTCAGGCAGCCCGCTAGAACTGAGAGATATAAGAAATAAGATGGTAGAGTGGGAGGAAGGGAGACAGGAAGCAGAAAAAAGAAGAAGGCAAAAAAAGAGAGAGACAGAGGAAGATGAATAGGGATGCAGACGTCTGCCAAAGGAGAAGAGGTGCACCGTCTGAGTAGTCCGAACCTTGGTAGTGTGATTTATTCATGAGATAAGTCACCATGGCTGTGGAACAGGTGAGTGTAATGGTGTAATGTTTCCCCCTTGCCTGACTGCATGCCTCGGTGAGTCTGGCCTGCTGTGTTCTTGCCAGCCTGCTGGAAGAGTTTAATGCATGCAACACTTGGACACGCTAAGGGATCACAGCCAGTATAGATAAACACAGGACATCTGGGTTAAAACAAACTCAACAGCGATGCTATCATGCCTTCTGTATCTTCAAAGGTAACTGAAGTTATTATGTTTTCCACTTTACGGTAGGTCGACAAAGAAAAGCGTCACAGCGCATTCATATATTTTCAGTGTCTTGCTTTAGTGAGGATCTATAAGCAAAGAAAGAATCTTTCTCACAGCTGCACATTTTGGTCTTTTTTGCCACTCTGCATCTATCTACTGCTGTATCTATTCATAAGGCTTCTCGAGAGTCTAATTTAGCACCACATTGCGAGCTGAATGGCCATAAATTTGAGGAAAACACGTGCAATTGTCCCATATCAGCAATCCTGTTGCATACCACTTTATAAATAAATGCCGGGGATTATGGTTCTTCCCTCTAACAATTGCTCCGGCATTGTTAAAGATTCCTCAAAGACATGCTCACATTTAGAACAACCTTCTGATCACACATAAGAGTGATAGCAATAACACCATTTTCTCCTGCTTTTTCGAATTCAAGAGGCTATTTCTCTTCTTTTTATGATGTGAATGCTGATGCTGTCATGCTTTCTGTATCTTCAAAGGTAACTAAAGTTATTACATGTTTCCACTTTATGGCAGGCTAATGGCAACAAAAGCCTAAATAGCTACTGGTTATCAGGGATATCGCAATACTGTACTAATCTTTACCATTGCCAGTATTTTTGATTCAAAATCGAAAACCACAGTAAAAAATAAAAAAGGGCTTATCCCATGGAGTTAGACATAAATTCCTTTAATAGAATCAGTTGCTGCTTACCCTAATAAGGCACTTGTGGTAACCACCAGTAACTACAATAAACTAAATATCCCCTTTTTGGTTGTGAGATTGTTGGGTACTAGCAGCTCCTGTAAAATCAACTGCGAGGCCTGAGTCATGCAGCCTCATGCAGCCTCTCACTGCTAGAGAAATATATGCATTCCCAAGCTGGTTGGCAAGTGTTTGCTGGAGGTTGCTGACTGGCACTGGGCTCTGCACCAAAAAAACCTCCTTGTAATTACTTTGGTGACCAGCAAACACTCACTAACTAACCACTAAGTGGTAGTGAAACGTGACAAAGTCTCATCCAAACTGGATCTGGAGAACGTTTACCATGTATTAGTTTCAGCAGTAAGGCACATTTTGTAAATTGCAGCAACCTCCAGCAGCCACTAACCAACCGGTGTGGCCGACTGGTCTTTAGGCATCTATGAAAGTGGTGTAAGATTACTAATACAAGACTTAACGCTAGTTACATTCCATACATGATGTTTTTGGACGTTTTGAAGACATGATAGCAGTGGATTATTATTGTTGTGGTGCAGGGCCTTCCATTTTGTGAGTGAATGTGTGGGGCCGGGCTCTGAGGGAAGAATGCTCGCTCCATTGTACCATGAACAGGAAGCTCCTGAGCTCAGTCGCCCGCCAGCAGCAGACCACCTCTTGAGTACCCAAAACAACAGAGTCATTGTGGCATTGAACATGAAGGGGTCTGCATAGCTGTGGATGGACCACTACCATCACAGTAAGCCTCATGTTGTTGTTGTTGTTTTTTTAATTTATTCATTTCTTTTGATTATGAGACTCCTAGCAGACCAAGGAATTGAGGCTCACCACACAGCAAAAGGCCACAGTGCCAGTCCTTCATTTTTGTGCTGGAAATGCATAATTAATTAGTTACAGGCCGCTTCAGTTCCCACACGAGGCCCAACTTATCCTTGCCACAATCCCTTCAGACCCAGTGTATTTTAAGACTTGCCATCATGGTTATCAGTCTGTTGATCTGTTTAAGTTACCAAATTAGAACTTTGTTAAAGTGACTTGTTTCATCAGTTGCTGTAAATGTCTGAGCTGTATGTACAGGTTGTGGTAATTAAGACAGAAAGAAGAACAGACAAAGCCCCCCATAAAAAACAGACTGTCAAATATCAGTTTGATGCTGAGGCTGAACTAAGGGTTACAGCTCGATGGCAGCAGTAGAAAACAATAAAGATAATGACGCTGAGACATGATTCATGACAGCACTCAGAGGCTCCAACAGTCCACTTCAGTTTAAGTCTGGTCTGGGCTCCAAGACTCCAGACTTTGTGCACTGCTAGCTATCTTGAAGTTCTCTGATCTGTTTGGTGCTACACTAAAACACAAACAGAAATCTGGGGAAAAAGAAAGACAAAAGCTTACGAAAACACTGAAGCAGCTGTCTCTGACACTAACGGGTATAAATCTTGAGACTTCAGCACTTCTAAGTGAGTCTATTTTTGCTTCCCGCAGCTAAATTTAGAAAAAAAATGGAATTTGATTAGTGACAAAAACTTTTCTCGCTGGCAGAAAGCACAATATTATTTGGCCTTCTGTCCTTATTGGAAACTGCAGCTGGTGCGGTATCTTTGAGATATTGTGGCTCTTTTTGTTCCCTGTTCAATTAATCCAGCAATGAAATCTGTCCAGGGTGTACCTCGACTTCTGCCCCTATGAACCACTGGATAGGCTCCAGATCTCCCGCATCCACCTCAGTCTGGATCGGATAAGGGGTTGGGATAATGGATGGATTACCCTGTTTAGTTGAAGTGTGTCTGCACTTCAAGAAAGTATGTTTATATTTTTAATCATATTTATAATCTAGTTTTGCACTAAACAAATAACTTCTTTAAGTATTAACACAGTATAGTACATGTTATGAAATACTGTTTGTTTAATGTTAACGCATCAATCCTACAGTAACGCTCTTTCCTAGACTTTTCTGCACTGACTGCAGTGCTATGTCCCTTTCAACATATATGAGTCGTACGACTATCTTCAGCTGTTACTCTACCACTGTACAGTCTTTTATTTGGACTTTATTAGTGGAACACACCTTTAAGCTAAGCTTTTTAAAAATACACTGTGTACACTGCAGCTCCCGGGCTCCCAGAGTCCCTCGGGCTCCTAAGAAAAGAGGAATCAGTGTTTGGCCAACTAAGACTTCAGCAAGAAGATTAAGCTAAAGATCACGGTTTTGTAGCAAAAAGGTCTTCACTTTACAATATAAAGTGCCCTTAAGTGACTGTTGTTGTGATTTGGCACTATATAATTAAAACTGATTTGAATTGAACTGAACTGAATATTAATTGCCAGCCTTATAATGTTGATGCCATTTGCTTGCCTGGATGGTTACGAGCTCTCATATGAGCTTAATACTTTTGTAGTTAGCCACATTATATCCTTATATGTCAACAAGTTTAACTTCATTCCAAACTTGCAGCACTGCAGCACATGTATTTTGTTTATTTCCGATACATTATCTTTAGACTTCAACTAACTAACTAGCTTAATACTAACTTCTAAAGCAACCTTGTAAATGCTTTTATTTAATGGCTATTGGATGCTATTTTTATTGAAGTTAAGAGAGTCTGGAGTGCTTTTTCAGTGTTGCGTCTGTATTAATTTAGGATCCAGAAGTGGCTTATTTCATTAGACTTACTGGGCAGATTCTTATTCTTTTGCCAAATAACATCTCACATGCATATTTGCTAAGACTGTGGAAACTGATGTTTTTTTCTTCATGGGAGAAAATGTAAAAGAGACAAGGATAAAGGAGACAAACAGAAGGATGCAATTTCTGTGAATTTCTGAATTTAAGCCTGAGTTTGCCATTATACGTCATTGTGTGTTTGTGTGTGTGTGTTTCAGACAGGGAGGTGCACTGAGTAATGAAAAAAGCGGTGCTCTTGCACAAGCATTAAACTATTTCGGCCTGGTGGTTTTTCAAAAAACAACAGAAGAACTAAGAAGCAAACACTAAATCTAATGCCAGCTAAAGGGCACTTCAGCTATTTCGGTGACAAACAGGACCGTGGTTAATGTATATTACTAAACAGAGCCCAGTCATTTCTGAGTACAAGCGAGCAGGCAAGCAGGCAGTCGGGATCTCTATTTAAAGACATCTGAGAGCCCGGCATTTTCTTTTCGTCTTATTCCCTGCAGCAAAACAATAAATAACAAAATTACAAAACATTTAAAAGCCCCGCTGTGCCGCAATATCCACACATATCCTTCTCCTCGCTGCTCTAAATTATATTAATTCACTAAGGGGGTGCGGGGGATTCACATAAAGAAATCTGTCTTTTTCCTTATGACAGACTTATTTGACAACTCTGCTACATTAAACAGACCAATGGTTAAAAAAATAGAAAAAAGAAAAGGGGTAGAAGGAACGCAACCAATTATTCATGCATAATGATAGCTGTGTTATCCAGTAAAGCAGGGGTTCCCACACAAAGCAGTTTCCCTTCTCCATCTAATACATCTTAAGTACTGACAATCGCCAGGAGTCACATTTGACGGGCACCTAATTTCGCAGCGTCCTCCTCATTCCTCACATGCTATGGCCGATTGGCACCAGCTCAAAGACTTACACTATTTATGATGAGGTGTTGGTCCCGAGAACATTGACTCTCTGTTCCCACTGAAAAAGTAGGTACATTAGCAGGCTTTGGCTGACGCTATTGTGAGGACACGTTTCAGGCACTGGAGCTGGCTGGAGTCCTGAATAGAGAGTTAACAAGCAGGATTTCCCCCACCCCACCCCTCTCTCAGTATATGGCTGTGAAGACCTTCTATGTCGACATAAGCTCAAGGTTCACAGCACCTCATTGCCTTAGCTACTACCAGGCAATAAATTCTGCAGCAGGAATGAATTGGTTGACCTCAAGGGTAGCCGGTGTTGCAAGTTGCAATCTAATACCGTACATTATCCTATCTGTCTCTCTTCCTCGCCCCCATCCCCTCCCCTTCATACATTAAAGTCTGAGAATAAATACAGCATTTATCCAATTTGTAGATTGAAAATAATCAACTCAAAAAACCCCGAACATTGGCGCTCTGTAGTGTGGAGGTTATTTTTTCTTTAATTATAACAGAGCTGGTGGAGCACACAGCCAGCTTATGCTTTAATAAATACAGCTGTGGTGCTCAGGTGGCTTGGCCCCCCTCTAACGCCCTCCGTCACTACTCCGCATCGATGGGGTCCTCTTAATAATTCATGGGCTGTTAGAATCGGCATGCCCTAATTGGTGGCCAGGCTTAATACTCTCAGCACTGCTGGGACCAAAAACAAAAGAGATACAATTTCTGGGTTTTTTTTCCCCCTTTCCTCAGTAAAATTGAGAAAAACTAACATTTTTCTTTGGTTTTGAGTTAAAAGACCTCTCCCATGAAATTTAAGGAGGATCTTGAAGCACAGAACCTCATCCACGTGGGAGCACACAGTATGAGCACTCGAATCTAACTACCATGCTTCAGGAGTGAAGGATAGCAAGATATATTTACCCTTCAAACCAGACCCACTCTCCTCCTGCTCCTTCTTAGAGCAGCAAACGGTGTCGCTAGTTGTCGAGGTAAAAAGGGCACCTTAAAAGTGTATTCACAGTGACGATGATGCCACTGCATAATGCATTGACGTCTGTTCGGCAGTCAGCAATCACCGGCTGAGGCTTTAGGGAATATGTTTTGCATTGTATGCATTATGTAAATTCATTATACATTTATTTATTAGAACAAGATGCAGCGGTTTGCATCGCATCCTACATAAAAAGAAAGAAAAATAAGGAAAACAGGTGCCCTACATAGCACTGATGGGCAAAATTTAGCACTGATGCCTGCTGACATGACATCGCTGGGCTCATTTTAGAGTTAAGGCGGAAAGACTTAACAAAAGCAAACAATTAGATATCCTTAGAAAAACTTAAAAAAAAAAACTTATATAAACAGAAAAATTATAAAATTATTGGATACAATGTACCTGTGTATCTGTGTGAGAAGTTAATAACATTTGATAGCTATCCTTTTAAAATAAAATCCAACGTGGTAATCGTTGCAAAATTACTGAACAAAACCTGTTCGGCAATTTAATTAAATACTGTTACTGTTGGAACAGTTTCTTAACCAATTTTCTAGAAAATGCGCTAGATAATAACACAGTACTATATTAATAATACCGATATTAAATCATATGTACAATGACAAAGTATTTTGTCAATAAATCATCAACGTGACAATGTGCGTATACACGTGTGACATTACCCCAGGGATGAATAAAAACACATCGCACATGCACACACCAACACACATGCGCAGACAGCTGTCTTTCATTTCACTTGCATCTGCACTAAATTTCCTCCGTGCTGCAACAAAGCATTTTTGTTCATCAAAACATTTCCATTTATCCATTTACCATTTCTTCTTATCTCTGCCTCAGTTCGCCTCTCATTATTTTTTGAATTCTCAAGTTGCCAGTCATTGTGGAATAAGCAACAGAGTTAACTATCTGCTCTGAGGAGAATTAGTCTGAAGACTCTCAGCAGGTTGCTGATGTCTGATTGTGTCTCTCTTCCCTGAGATCCAAACGCGATTTCTCCAGCTTGCTTTTAATTGCATATATTGCTGCTAAAAGTGTTCCCTTGTCTCTGCTTTGAATTTCCTTCTTATCTTTATCTTTTCAGGTAAGCATTTCCTTTTTTCATCCATTATCACTTACCTCGGTAAACTTAAATAGTTGCATTTGTAAACTCGGTTCTCCTCGCTACACCAAACTGATCTAATTCAGATGTTTTCTTGTTTTTTCCCCAAAGCCCAGTTTTGAGAAGCTTTACTACATCAGCCTCGTTGCTCAGTTTTGGGCTAAAGAGGTTCTTTTGGGCACTAAAGTACTTGGTAAATTGTGGTAGCAAGATGATAATACGTGTATGCATTAAAGAAGCCAAAGTAAAAGAGAGACCTTCAGCTGATGCATTTCACCTTGAAAGCATGCTGACGAATCACTCTGAAGCCCCCTTTGGCTTCATCCTTCCCTGCTTCTACTGTATGCTTCCCTGCATCCACGTTTATTGAGTTACAAGACCGCAGTCTCACCCAGAGCAACATTTTAAATGGCACTAATGCATCGCAGCGTGAGCCAGTGTAGCTGTGTCATAGCCTGTATATTCCAGACAATTAGCACCAGCGAGAAAGGCAAAGGGCCCTAAATGGGGAGGAAACAAATAGGTGCGGAGAAGCACTCCTTTGGATGATTCATTAAACAACTCGGCTATCAGGCCCCATGTGATTTCAGTTTCTCTCAAAATGCTTTAATAATGTCACTTGTCTGTAGTCATCGATTTCTTCCTCCCCGGCTTATAATTGGAAGAAGAGTAAGTGTAATCTGAAGCTGTGAGATGAGGGCAGACATTTTTCAGATGATAAAATCATCCCTCTTCAATGACGCCGAATCTGAAATGATAATTTAAGTATAATGCAGGCTGATTGATTTAATTGTAATTCCGCATTTCAGTGTAGCACGTTCCGGCTGATTAACAGTGGCTTTATGTTTGAGGCTTCAATCACTTCATTAACCTTTAAATGTGATTTAATAAAATGCAACCTATTTGATATTACCTGCCTCCACATTAGAAAATTCTCTCTTTTCCAGAGACAGAGCCAAGCTGGTTTCCAATTTTCCTACCTCCATCCAGTCGAACAGCAAGGAGCAGGAAGGGTCTAATGCGATTAAACAAATGTGCTATGGCCACCTGTGAGCCAAAAACCCCACCTAACCCGGGTCATCATAGGTGAAAACAAACAACGTTTTATTAGACGAATGATAGACACTTTGGGGGAGGCCGGGGTACAAAGTTATTTAACCGGACTGCTAAAACATGCACCATATCCCTTTGAGGAGATTGGATTCCAACTGCAGGCTCAGGGCAGCATCGCTGGGGTCACTCCACAATCTGCACGGGTCAGAGCCAAGGCAGCGCTACAAGCCGGTTTGACGTTCTCCATTAACTCACCCTCTCTAACCCACAACACAAACCTCAGCCGCTAAAGAGGAAAAAAAAAATGAAGAAAAAGGCAAAGAGAGGAGAAAGGGAACAGAAAGGGAGCTACAAACAATAATACAGAATATCTTTGCAGAGTCATGCTTGATATGATGTGCGTAGAAGAGAAAGATAACATTAAAATGCACGGCTTTCCAAAGAGAAATGCCCACATTGTGAATAAAAATAACAACAAATAAGTGTATTGTGGATACTATTACTGTCCACAAAATAAAACTATCGTAGCATTAAAATTACAGGCTAAAGATGAGCGCAAACTACCGAATACTACTGAGGGTGGAATCTTCTTTTTAAACAGAATTCCAGCAAAATGAACATGCATGTTATGAAGTCAAAAATCTGTTTCGATCTGTTTCGTTACTTGTAGGAAACAGAAAAGCGAATGTTAAACACTGATGTGCTGTAAACGCCTCAGCACCGTGGTATTGTCAGACATAAGCTCGTTAAAGCATTTTAAATTCCGTCTTAGAATGACAGTGCTTGTATTGGGGCTTTGGTACAGATGTAGCAGCCTCATATCCCCCAGACTTCACTCTACGCTTCATTTCACCCCACTTTACCACAAGGTCTGTGTCAATGGGAAATTGGTTCACTATAAACAGTTACAATAAGTTCTAAAAAGAAAGTCCCCACTAACAGCTGCCCGCTTTACAATATATATCATGTCAGCATGTACATTTGCCTTCAAGTTATATATTCTTAATGATATCTAAAAACGTACAGCCTACAGTCACTGTATAATTACTCAAATTACTCTTTTTTTTTTTACCTCCTCTAAAACCAGACCACTCTGTCTCGAGAGCTGGACCTCACAGAAACAACATATTTGGGAATGCTGCGATGTAGATTTGTGGTGCCTGCAACGGTGATCACCTCTGTCAGAGACATGGGGGCTGCTGATAGCCGCCAGCAAAAACAACAGACCGTGCCAGCGCAATTATGCGTGTCCATTTTAACATAATATGAGGAGAACATGAGATGCGTGGGAGCGAGAGGTGACTGTTGTGTCGTCGGGGTGTGAGATTTGTGTAAATGTGTGCTTGATTGTGTATACCAGAGAAAGAATGCATCTATATGTGCAGAGAGTCTGTGTGTGTATGCAAGACCTACTGAATCTGAGTGTCCATGTTGCATGCTTGTGTGACAAGAGAACAGGAGCAGGGATCTAAAGAACACATGTTCGGGGTTCTTTTAAGACCAGTGCTTTGACTTGATGGTGTTGTTTGGGTTTGGGTAGGTATTTCAAAGGGCTGCTGGGATAAAAGACAAGTCTCTGGAGCTTACAGTTGCTACACATTTTTCCATTTTATGACTCCAGCCTTTTATGGCATTAACTTTGACAGATCGCAAGGTATGCTGCTTTTTTACGCTATACAATGGACTACAGTACATGTAGATATATTTTTTGATTTGCATAAATAATCTGTAATGCGGTAGTAAAGTTATGCATTTAAAGAAAAGGAAGCAAGTGGCACTTTCCTCGTGGCATTCAAAATGCAAAAAAGGAAAAGTGACATTTGACCTGGATGAGCCAAATCATGACTATTTTACTCAGAAAACAAAATCCACAAACAGTGTTTTAAATGTTTTCACGAGGGAGCGAGTTTTTTTCCACTAATCAAAAAATGACATGCAATAGCTAACGTTACATCTTAGAAGAAGGAGGAGCCATTAATGTTTACATGTTCTGACACCGTCACTTACAGGAGACTCTAGTTCCTGGTAGGCAATTTCTTCTGCAGAGTATTACAGTTGGTGGGTGTAGATTGGTAGAAGGAAATGACAGAATAATTAACCTGGTATGTTTCTGATGACAGGAGAAACCGCGGCTCCATGGAAAACATGGCAACAGTGCCAACCACTGAGTAACTGCACTGTCCTTAGAAAACTGGCTCTTTTTACTGACAAGCTCCTAAGATGATGTCAATGTCGCATTTTATCATTTTCATAGTTTATGACTATAGTTATAGGCTATAATTTCACTGGGGTAAAATTACATTTCACTGAAGTATACAATGAAATCGCAAACATAGCAACACAAACACAATACCCTATACCCAAAATGCAGATTAATCACCCAGGAAAACTAGGTCCAAGTACCACAACAACAAATGAATGAGAATTAAGAGCCAGCCTATAAACATTGATGGATGTCAACAAAAGATTTTTTTGTGTCTCTCAAATAACATTTGAGTTGTCTAAAACGTCAAAGATTGCCTAAAGGCTTACTGCGCGCCACTTCTAGTGAGGCAGCCATGTTAGTATTAACTTACATTTACTGATGGCCAAAACTATGGAAACATGACCTGAATTGTAATAAGCCACACTCTTCTTTTAAGTTTGCATGGCCATTTATAAAAGCTTTATGATCCTTGAGAGCACATAAAAGACTTATTATAGTTACTAAGATGCATGAGCCCCAATAAGAAAACCTCCTACCACTGCAGATGAGACAAGGTTTTATTGTGACGGCAGAGGAGGGCTGGCAGGCAGGATCAGTCAGTCAGGGTGACCTCATGTGTTTGGCACAGGGAATGCCTATCAGGTTTCCCTGTGTGCAGATTCCAGCTTGTTCGCTCCACACCATACCCAGACCCAACCCCCTGAGGCATGTGTGTGCATGAGTGTGTATTTGCATGGAGATAACTGCATGTACGGGTGTGTTTGTGTGTTAGGGTGAATGAGATCGAAAGGTAGAGAGATAAATTATAGGAGATAAATTATTCAGATCAACCATGGTTGAGAGAGAAAGAGACACTTCGGGGGGGTGAGCTGGGTGTCAGTCCCCGCCAGTGAACTCTATGAACTCAACAGGGCTCCCACCCTTCCTGTTGTACAGTTCCCCCCCGCCTTCTTCCTCAGTGGTAACGTAATGTTCTCTCATATTTTCTAACAGGCATGTTATATGTAAAGATTAATGCTGATCAACTGTTTTTAGCGATTTTCTAATATACATGAACCTTCTCTTTCATATCTTTTCAAAGACAGATGTATGTTAACATATTTCTTTATGAAAATTCTAAATTGAAGAAAAAAAAATACAGGCAGAGAAAACAATTAAGAGTAAACAAGCATAACCCTTCAAGCAGCAATCGCACAGGGCTAGAGTGGTCCCTCACAACCTCTGGTTGCTTTGAAAAAAATGTGCATTCCCTTCCAGTTTGCAAGTGGTTGGTGGAGAAAACCTCAGTAAAATCAGTGTTAAAGAAAGTGCTGCACCAAAAAACCTTGTCGTGGTTGCTTTCGTTTGCTGGCAGCTAGCCAACGCCATGCATAGTTTGCATGGAAGATGCAGATTTGTCTGCAAATACTCGCTAACCAAGCACCCAGCAGTAATGAAAGATGAAAAAAATATGACACAAACCAAAAGCAGAGAACGTTCAATTTCAAAAGTTGCACCTTATTGTCAAAAAACCCCGCATTTTTAGTTTTACTTTAAAGGCAAACGGTTAGCTTTTGCATTCTGCATCACATTCTTCAGTTTCACCACTTAGCGAGTCAACAGCAGTGTTTCCAGACTATCTGGAATCCTTCTCTACAAATTACAGGCAACCACGACAATTTGCTAGAGACAGCAGTACAGCAATTCCACTTATTGCAAGCAACTTTCCACAATTTCCTTCAGCCACTTGCCAACCAGTCAGGAAATAGACATTTTTCCTTAGTGACCAGTGGTTTCCAGGCAGTCAATGACCAGTCTCTACGCATGCATGACTAGAGCTTTAGAGATTTCCCAGTAAATATCATCAACCTGGTATCGTACAAACTTGGAATCAAATCCAAATGTGTCCACTAAAAACCACAAATTAGGGTAACCTTGTAACCTCGAGTGACCTGTTAGAGAACGGTAACCACACAACAATCACTATAGTAACAACAGAGCACACGCTGCCAGCAAGCCTATTAATAAAGCCTCAACAGGCTAAGAGGCTTCCTATTTAACAAATCAGTGTGGCAACTACCATGCAATTGCACCAGCAGAGAAATGTACAACTCCAAACACACACAGACACACATATGGGTTAAAAATATGCAACACGCTAGTTAAAGCTGCTGTGGGAGCCAAGCATCCCCATAACCCATGAGTGGGGAACGGTGGCGTGGGGGCTGCCTGCTGTAGTGAGAGTTACAGCAGTTGAGCTGCTCTCTATAACTAAACAGATCAGCAGATCATCCCGCTCTCTACAGGAGGTCTAAATAACTGGGGCGCAGAGTTCCTAGACATTTCTGAGAGACACGAGCTCAACAGTCATCTTACTGACTACACTGGATCGGTGGTGGGGAATGTTGGCTCACCATTGCCGAAGTGTTTATCCAACGTTCGCGGGAAGGTGGGGTAATGTCAGCTTAGTGATTAATTGCACGCCCAAAGTGCTGAGGACATAGAAACTGCTCTGAACGGCGCCGACTGCAGCTCCAACAAGGGTTTATTGCTTTATCGGCTGAATCCTAATGTGACCCTCTTTCTTCCCCTCCTCTGATGGTTCCAGTGGTGCTGGAGCATCCGAAAATACTCGGCAAGGTGCCACTGTGGTTAATTGCCCAATGTAGTGTAAGTTTTCATAGTTCTGGGGAAGTTTCTACTGCATTTTGCATTGATAAGTTTGAAAAAAGAGGCTTTAGGAAACACTACAAGTGCAGCATGTCTGCACAGGGCTTGATACAGATCTCTATGGGTTGATATAAAGCTCCCTATACAGCATGATTCCTCCCAATATGTTGGGGAAGCATAGCATATGGCAGTTACACAAGCATGCAGCTGTTGTTTTTGGGGGCTAGAAATAAATAATGGATATAAGTCTTCCACGGGGTACTCAAGACAGCTAATGAGAGAGAGAAGGCAGACAGGGAATTAGTAACTAACTGTTTTTCAAAGCCAGTGTTTTCTAACATTTTCATAAAAGCCCAAGGACAAAAAATACACAAAGATAAAAACATCAGTATTCATCAGCATTTAAAGTACACAAGCATTTGAATTTATTCCAAACTAGCACCAGTAATATATTAATATAGACACAAAGAAAGATTTGTCTTAAGTGCACATAAAAGCACTGATCCTGCATGCACTCTCTCGCTTTCACATACTCAGTCCTACTCCTTCTCTCAGAAATGTAGGTGACCTTAATAATTTAGGGGGAAAGGGGAGATAGAAGAGATAGCGTTTGCCTCTGTGAAGACTGTACAGGAGGAAACCAGTGTGCTGCATCAAACCTTCCAATAGGTTTGTCATTTTCAGGCATTCACCTGCTACAATATGAACCTTTACCCTCTATTGTGTGCAAAAGGGGGTGTCGGTAAGGCGACATGATTAACTGCTGAAAAGGCAAAGAACCGGCATCTTGTATGGAGACCACATATCATAATGACACTTTTTAATTCTGTTGCCAATGGCTGTTTATGTGCTACTAATTACTGGTGAAGAATAATAATCTCTCCTCCAATTGGACTCTATCATGCCAAGGGCTTTCTACCTTCCTCGTCTTTCCATTTATCCTGGTTTGCGACTCTGCTGGCTCAGCTTGCTCTCTGCATCAGAGTCCTTGCAATCTAATTCATGCCGCCTACCTGTCCCACTCAGTGTTTTTCCATACGCTGACTAATGTGCACATGTTGTGGCCTCAGAAGCGGCTGGAGAAGTGGAAGGGGCTGCCAAAGAAACCATTCAGGCAAAATCTAAGAGGGTGGCTCGAGTCATTTAACTCAAATAAAGCTGGGAGAAAGGCCTGTTTGCTCTTGGTAATCCCCCACTTGCTCGACAAGGCTTCGCAAGGTTCATCTGCTGCGCTAAATTGGTGCACGTATTCTTATTTGTATAGGAGCTCAAACTGGCAGCCATTCAAGCCCTCGTGCCTATTTGCTTATCCTCATTCATGGCAGAATTGGCTTTTTCCGGAGCCATTTTTCAAGCTATGCGTGACACGGTATTTTCATTGAGCTTGCCACTACTAATGCAGCTGCGCAGAGTAAATGTTGCCGGCAGCCAGTATGTGTGTTTAGAAGAGGGGCAACCAGGGCCTCCTACTGTAATCACAGCTGAAAGGCTACACTACTATTTGCATGTCTGTAGCTGGGGTTTCCTCCAGTTTCCACATCTAAATATCTTGGTGAAGACACCAGGTCATTGGTTTGTGCAGCCACAATGGAAATTAAATGCAAATTCCTTAAAATAGGATGTACACGGGCAGATAGTTTTGTTTACTTGCCAGGCGATGACCTCATTAGGGAGATGAAATACCACACTGAAAAAAAAAATATATATATATATATTGGTGATAATTCCAGTTTTTGTCTCTAATGGAACAAAAAGTAGAAAATAAATCTTTTGTTTTGTATCTTAATAGAATAAACCTTGTCTTTATTTACCAGCCACAAAGGAAAGCTGGCATTGTTTTCAATTTAAGATTATGTATGTCAAAATGGTAAAATGTGATCTTTCAGGAAGCAAGAACTACCACAAAGGACATTTTGAGTTACTTAGTAGGTGTCAGAAGAAGTCGTGTCATCTTACAGGCATGTAGGTGAGATTAAAATAAAGTTTAACAGACCGGACACAAGATAATCTCTACTTTGGTTATGACTTCATGATGATGAGGTGCTTTTAGTTTACCGAAGCATGTCTGGGTTTGATAGAGACCACAGACTGCAGCTCAGTAGTAACCTGAAACCACGAGCCTCTGGCTAAAGTATCTCTGGACTTTGGGATCAACATGAGTCTTTAGATCACATCACATGCACAAGGGCTTCAAGTGATTAACATATTAAATTCACAACACTACCACTCATGACAATTTTATTATGAACTCATTAAGAAAGGGGAGATCAGGGCCTCCTACTGTCTGAAGAGACAATGAAGAGACATTTAGGCCTGATTAGGTATGAACATAAAAAGCAGTCATGGGCCTCCTTCAGATGCCCTCAGTCAAGAATGTGAAAAAGCAGTTCTGCTGCACTAGGGGGCCATACAGAGATCCTCTGGTGCACTGCTCCTTAAGCGTGAGCAGGAACTACTCATTAACAATACGTGAGCAATTACTCTGACAGAGCCTGAGTCACACTCAGTGAATGCGACCATGCCAAGCAACCACCTCCTCAACTTCTCCAAACCTTCAAACTCCTTGACGTTACACCACCTACCCAACTGGCAGTCACGTGAACTTGCACGCCGACGGTACAGCAAAAGATACAGACAAAGGAAGCTTCAGCTACACTCGAGTAACACTGCCTGTCTCTCTCGTCTTTACTTCCTCCGCTTCATTTCTTTGCAGTACCAGGTTTTCATCCTTTACAAGCAGCTTGCTCTCCTTTGCCTGACCAATATTCACTTCCACCCCTTTGGTCTTAACAGCTTTCCATCTCACTTGGAGGCAAAGCAGATTCTATTTTCTCTTTTCTATGGATGCATTTTCACTTCGTCTTGAGGGTACAGACTGTAGTTGCTCACAGTTTGGTCAAACATGCTGTGAAACATCTCTAAAATAGATATATATGGAATAATCAGTTGTTCATAGAACACACGCTGCTAAGGCCGGGCTTCATATTGACTTTTTAAGAGTGGCCTGAGTACTGATAATGTTCATCGGAACATTTTAAGATATCTAGATATGTAACAAGGCAATATAGTTTATATCAGTAATCAATACATTAACAATCTGATGTTGCATTGGATAAATACTTTTTTCTATAAAGCCAGATCATAATGATCAATTGTGAATGTCATTGGAAGGTTGTATCCAAGAGTGGAAGGCCCCTTACACTATCTCTTAACTCTTTACCCCTTTAAAGCCTACTAGGAGTAACCCTTGAAGCTCTTTTCTGAACCAAGTGGTTTCTGTCATATTTCAGGCCTCCTTTTACAGCAAAATGACTGGGTTTGCATCAGAAGTTAGTGAGGGTGTTCTCCGCCTCTGCAACTGCCCTCAGAAAACCCCAGAAACTATTCTAGCAGTCATCAAATCACACCTTTAGTTATATATCCCGAGGTGTCAAGACTCATCATTATGGGTACGGGGAGGTCGTCAAATGTCGTCTTTACGGGGGAAAAGAGTTAAACTGCAGTTTAAAGTTTGTGTTAAACTTTGTGCTGCAGCTCCGAGCAGCTCGCAGTTCACAAATCTTCTGCCACGAAACGATGCGTCGTAATCCTCATTTAGCCATTGCTGTGCCTTACGAAGAGAAACTACGGTGATATACAGCAGGCAACCCCTCGCAACAGTCAAACAGAAAGCTTTTAAAGCAAGAATATTCTGGATTCAAACCTGCTGGTCAGCTGGGGCCTTTCTGTGGTAAGCTTGCGTGTTCTTCCCGTGTATGGAGGGATGTTTTGCTGTTGTGTATTTCCAAACAGGAAGGGAAATCATGTCTTTGCATGTTATGCTGAGCATAGTTTGTTTTAATAAAAATGTTTGCGACATCTCACATGTGGCTCCAGCTTTCATCTGAACATGTAGTTCCCATTGTGAAATGTTGATTTATATACTGAGTATTTCCATTTAGCATAAAAAATACCAGTTCTATGTAGAACCGCTGTCAGGTTACTGTAGAAAACATCCAGACCAAAAAACTAAAAACAAACTAAACAGATTAGTTCTGGGTGGAATGTACTGATATGTTATGTTATGTTTGCAGTGATCACAGGACAATTATCATTACTTGTATTGTCATTTTTATTAAACCTCACTCATTCTTCTGTGTATATTAAAAGAGGTCTGCCATTCATGTCATCCTGCACAGATGGCAGGACACCAGGCTGAGCAGACAAAAGAAGCTTCCGGAAATAAAGTAAGAGGCACACAAAAGCGGGGAAGGATGGAAAAAAGAGTAATTATAAAGACAACATGAAAGAGAATTTAAAGATGAGGGGAGTCTTGGCAAATAAAAAAGAGTGATTTGAGAATAAGTGAGGGGATATATAAACAAAGATGAAAAGAGTAAAAAGCAAATGAGAAAAAAAAAGTGCCCCACCATGCTCAGATGCAAAACGAGCGACTGAAAACAGAGCATGAAAATGCCAGGCAAGGCCCTTGCCAGAAAAGCAAGAGAGTAAAACACTGGGCCAGACTAGACAGCTCCAGGCAGAAAGCATGCTACAGAAGGAATCACTAGTAAAGAAACAAGAGGGAGAAAAGCAGGTATATTTGTAAACCCCACTGGTGGGTTTGAGTGGCACATCATGTGTCTTGTTTCATACGGCTCTAAAACTAAGTGAATATCTTTTCTGCTCCTCTACGTCTCACTTTTTGTTGGCTCTGCATGCCTCTGTCTCTGTAGAAAACACAGAAAGCCCACTCCAACAAAAATGTGTTTCATTTCAGTTCCTTATAAGGAAGAGCTCCGAATCCTAAGACAAATCATTTTGATGAACAGGAAAAACCTTTGTAAATGTAATCCTCGTTGCGTGTGCACACGTACCACTGACCACCTGTGGTTCGCATTTTGTTGATGCACTAATGATACCAGTAAGAGCTTATGTGTTTGTTTGCCTCTTTTCACAACAGCACCTTGGGAAGCAGAAAACCCAGGTTTTCACTGCACCACCTTCCTCCCCCCATGCCCCACATTTCACCACACGCAGGTAGGAGTATCTCCATCTTGCAGTACAGACTAGAGTCACCCGTTATCTCCAGATGGTCAGGGGAGGAGATTCCCCAGGGCAAGAAGTCCAATGCCAAGAACATTTTATATTTTAGCCTATTGTGAAGAAGCAATACATGACCTGGTTTTAGAACCTTTACTTTGAGCACTAGACCGTTTAAGCACTTTGTACTACAGACAATATCAGTCTGTAACTCCTGACTTCATAAGTGTCAAACTTATTAGCCGACTTGATTTGTATGCACATACCGATGCCGCTGCCAATTTGTGCTTGTAAACCATGCTATGCAGTAAATGCACTCGTGTAACATTGCTCCAACATTTCTAATCCCCTCGGTGCTCCAAAGCTAATACAGAACAGGTTCCACTTCCCATCTCTGGAGACTATAAACATGTTTCCTCTCCTCTTTATGTTCCTCCATTCCTTCCACTAACAAAATGTGGATCATTCTTCAGAGAGCACCCTGTTAAAGCAGCTCTAATGACACGCGGATGGCACCACGCAAAGAGCCAGAACTCAGCACCAGGCTCAGTGTGGTGTTCTGAATAAAAGGGTCGTGAGAAGCAGTAAAGCAAACACATTGTTAATGTAAGGGTGTGTAGTTAGGGCTTGGCTGTCATCTGACAAATGAGAAGTGCTCAGAGTACATCCACTGTAGTGTTTCTGAGTGTGTGTATGCAGACAAAGGACGGAGAGACAGAGAGAGAGAAAACAGCATTTTCTGCTTCATTAATTGACACAGCGGAAATTTAAAGCTGGGTAAAGCTTTAAGAATAAGCAGATAAAGGCAAAGGAGGTTAGTTTATTAATTCTTAGTTCCTGATTTGACTCCTGACTGGTCAGACCTTTATTGAATGTTACTCCTTGACTCTCTCTCACACTTCCCGCCAGTGATACTGCTCCTATCTTATAAAGCTGCCAAAAAATTTATATATAATCTAAAAAAGCAAACTCCCCGACCCCATGAAGTAAAAATCGGGAAAACATAAAAGAATAAAAAGAAAGGCAAGGCAGAACTCTTGATAAAAGCTCAGAATAAGCTACAAGAGAATGCATGACGGGTTAATCTGCATCAAGGCAGGGGAGGTATTTTGTTTCAGACAGTCAATTATGAAGTGCATATCAGGACTTACAAGCGGCAAAATGAGTTATCATACCCCTTTCTTTGTACAAATAAAAACATATCATCTCCCAGACTTAAAACGCAGCTCGGCTTAAATAAATGTAATTTAAAACATGCACTTTTCCAGGCATAAAACTGCAAGATAAACCTTTCGGCACGGAGTCACGTCGACAAGACGAAAGAAACTAAGCCACGTGCTAAATTTTATGCCACTGACTGCTGATTTAATAACACATTTTGGAAACAGGTTTCCTTTCACCCTCTTTGACTTTGCTTGCTCTCAGAGTATATGGAAACCTGCCTCCCTTCTTGTTGTCCACATGTTTCTCTTTTTCCTCTATTGAGGCATTAGAGAAGGATTTAAATGGCTTCCCTGTTATTTTTGTAGCACAATGGATCAACCTGTATAATGTAACCTAACCCTTTCCCCCTTGCTTATAGAAAGCCCGTCCCTCCCTCCTCACAGTATCTACTTCTCCACTGTGTCTTTTTCACACAAACACAACCTTTCCCTCCGCTGCTTCCTCCATTTATAAAGAATTAGACAGAGTATTAATGGTGCCCATGGCAGGGGCAGATTCAGGCACAGATCCTCTCAAAGGGCTCCATCGACTGGTGTTTACTTAAGGCCAGAGACATTAGCCGCCGCTACTTCAATCTGCTCCTCTCGGCTTCTCAGATTCTGTACTGTAACAAAGTGACCTGCCCGGCACAGTGTATGTTTCAGAGCGTGTGTGTCTGTTACGGTCTGACAGCGCGTGATCACTGACAGCAAGCGTGTAATGACCTAGACTGTCAATGGTGTAACAGCACAAAGGTACAGCCGTGTCAGTCCAACAACGCAAAAGTCCACTAAATGTCACAACAGAGCCAGAATTTACTGCTGGTATTCAAGGCAAATTATCGCTAATTTGAGAGTCCCTTTTGTGCGTTGCGTGCGTAATAATGAAACTGAACCGAAAATGCCTGTCACTGAGTGAGACTGAGATATAACTAACAGGCACTTAGTGCGCACATTTGGTTGAAAATCGTATTCTTCCCTAAACACCATCATGAAACAACAATAATTGATCTGTGTGCAGTAATTGTTCTCGTGGGTGAGGGGAGGGGCCAGGCTGGGTCCTGGGCGAGGCATTTTACTGTAATTTTCTCATTTGTGATGCACATCTATTACCTATCATTAAAGTTGAATGCACAGCAAGCTGTGAACAGCACTAAGGATCACGCTCACATGGAAAGACACAGGCTGAATAAAGGCTGAATTTCAGCAAATGACTCCATGGACTGATCATCTGGGGAATAGACAGAAATAGGGCCTTTAAAGGATCCTTTCATCAAAGCTACATCCTGCCAGCTCCCCCTAGCCATAACCTCATATAAAAGCCACACACACACACTAATGTGCACACACAGACACACAAGTCCTCTTTCAGGAATCAATAATTCAGCTAAAGAGAAGCACATGCTACGCCCCACTGCACTAATCAATAGAAAGCCAAATGTTATTGTTTCATCTCATTCTCTGACTTTCACATTATAATCTGGGCTGACTAGCACATGCTGGACAGCATCAAAGAACTCCATTAAATTAAAATATAATACACACATACAAAGGGGACAAGGGGACCCGAAATTTAGGAGGCGCCTCACTTTATCCTGGTGTGCTGTGATGCTAGTGTTTGTTCCTTTTGTCACAATATTTCTATTAGTTGCAAGTGAACACAGATGTCCTATAAAGATTCTATGCATAAACTCAACAAATGAGTCATATAACAGAGGTGACAGAAAGAATGGTAACAATTTTTCTCAGAGTTCTGCCTCCCCCAAACTGCATGGTCTCTTGGGAGACTGAGGCTATTTATTGATTACACAGACTTGTATGATTAGGGAGTGAAGGAAGACTACTGTGTATCCATAAAGAGAAGCTTGCAAGGAATTTGTATGCACTCTATGTGCGTGCAAATGCTTAGCCAAAGACAGTGTCATGTGATTTTGTCAAGTGGTGTGAACTTGCCAGCCAAGGCCCCTCTCCCCTCTCTGTAATCGAGCTATCAATGATCATTAATGAGAGCGTGAGATAGCTCTCCACAGCCCTCTTGGCCACACTGCCGAATGCTCTGGCCTCTATCCCAGGCTTCCTTTCTCCTATTGACCCCATCTGTGGCTCTGCCATACGCGCCCTAAAGGCCACTAGCCACACTAACTAACCGTGAAAATGAATATGAACGTCAGCTGCTTAGCTATACGCGGAAATGCGCCCTTCCGTTGCTCCGCACACTCCACTTTTGGTCTCGTTTGCACGACACAGAACCCTAGCAGCTCGCTCAAGGATGCATCAATCGCTGACGGTGGCAAGATCGGATCTATGCTGACCTTGGGAGTGAACTGCAACACAGGCGATGGAGCAAAGGGGCCCTGTTGCAACAAAGGAGGAGAAGTAGGGAAGACAGAAAGAAGGGAAAAGAAAAGTAGGAAGGAGGGAGGGATGAACGGACAGGGAATTGAGGGGCATGCTTTGATTGAGAGGCTCCCAAGATGAGCAACTCTGAGATATGAGAAAGGGGAGGGAGGAAGAGGGGGATGATGGAAGGGGTAGGGGAGGGTGGTGTGAGGGAGAGGGAAGCCATATGGCAGCAGTACAAATGTATTAAACTATAAATCAGGGGGAAAGCTAGTGGACTGCCAGGTGGGGCCGCAGTCAGGTCCTCCCAGCTGGAGGTGCAATGGTTCACAATGCAGTTCAGCACGGAAAAGGATGAAAGCATCACTGGTATTTTGCCTTTTTAAACTTTATAATTTTCCCTTGCATATATTTCTTAAACACATTTTATTTCTCTTTTTATTTCCTGGAAATAAATGGGGTGAAAGTGGCACATTGATTCTTCCAGCTGAGCGTTTGAAAGAATGCCAAAAAACAGCTCTCGCTTGAAAAGACCACAAAAATAAAATATATTTTTATGCTTTTACACTGGCAGCTGCTATGATCCATCCAGTCTGTTCTTGTAGACACGAGCTCACTTGGGGCAGTTTCTTTAAATTTACTTAAATTATTACTCCACACTTTAAATTAACCTCGAACATCCAGTGGGACTCACGGAGAGCAGATTTAATTTTTCAGGTCAAGGGTTAAAAGTAAAGGTCACTGTGATTTTACAAAACATGCTAACCAGATTTCTGTTTGACCAGAAATCTAAAACTCAGGCATAAATTACACCTAAATTTTACACAAACATCTTATGAAATAAATAATGAGGGATAACAATCATTGTTAAAAGACAGACTAAGACTGAGATATACAAATATAAAAAATGACTATATAGAATTTCTGTTTGAGTAAAGAGGTTTAACAAAAGTACTGCATTACCCGTTTTTGAGATCACAATCATATTTTAAATATGAGGACAATTTTTAATACTCAGATACAAATCTTTTGCATTTCATTCAGGAACCCATGGACATCACAAAATGCTGTGGTTCCTCCCTTGAGAAGCTGTGCAAGGCCTTTACTGTTGCTTGTTTGTGAGCTCTCTGCATTCAGTTTTGTATTTAATAACTGAAAAGCGTGCTCTTTTGTGTTGAGATCAGATGACTGACTTGGACAAGAAGAAGAATATCCGTTTGTAGACCCACCGAACTGTGTCTCTTGAACTAAGCCCAGCACTTAGAGAGTGGCTCAAAGAGTTGGCAGTTCGTCTTGTAACCGGAAGGTTGCCGGTTCGAGCCCCGGCTCGGACAGTCTCGGTCATTGTGTCCATGGGCAAGACACTACACCTACTGCCTGCTGGTGATGGCCAGAGGGGCCGATGGCGCGATATGGCAGCCTCGCTTCTGTCAGTCTGCCCCAGGGCAGCTGTGGCTACAACTGTAGCTTGCCTCCACCAGTGTGTGAATGTGAGAGTGAATGAATAGTGGAATTGTACAGTGCTTTGAGGGCCCAGAAAAGCGCTATATAAATGCAATCCATTATCAAAATATTTCTATATACAGCTGATTCAGTTCTATTGGCGAACACCTTGAATCGATTTAAAATCCACTGTGGCGGTGCACACGCCCACAATTATAAAGAGGTGTCATTGCCCAAATATTTAAACTGCCATTGCGCTCTGTAGTGCAACTGTGAAGCAGTAATCCATATTTTGATAACATTTAAAAGTCAGTAATCAAGGCTGAAGAAAATATTAAATATGCCACTGGCAACGTCAAGTACTCTCGGGGGACACATTTGGGTTGGCAGTTTAAAAAAGTCCATCATATCAATCATATTCGATTGCCACATAAAAAATAAATAGTTAAAAATAACAAAATTTCTGTGTTTTCTTTATAATAATCATATCAGATAAATTCACGGTTTAATAACCAAATGAAATGCAAAGTAATTCTATTGAAAGTTCAACTGTACACTTGCAGCTCTTTCACCGATGTGCATCACACTGTCACAATAATGGACAAAAATTAGTGTTACACATATGGTATAAAAACAAATAGAGTAATCCCCAAAAGGCTTCCATTTTAATCCCTTGATGATGTCTGGGTAGTGTGCCCAGCCAGTGTCCTGGCAGCCATCAGGGCCCAAGCCTGGGCGTCCATCCCAGAGGCACTGATGCATACTATAACTGGAACAAACACAGGCGGCCGTCCTCATGCCTGCTCTGTGTCACAGCCGTACCACTGCCACAGAATAAAAGGGTTCATAACCCATTTTTCTCATCTTTGCAGAAATCTGGACATTTATGCTGTTTAGAGAATTTAAAGTGAGCTACATTAATTAATAGATGTTTAGAATCTTTCATTTGCTTAATCTATAGTGGCACAATAAGAGATTCCGCTTCATAAAATTCCCCTGAATCTGCTAAACATATTATTTAACATGTTACGCTTCAGAGCATCTCTTTAGGAGCTCAGCAGTAGGCAGATTAAGTATAGATGGAGGTTACTGGACAGCTCCTGGTTACGCTCTGCTAGGCAGAAGAGTAGACCAAAGCCTTGATCCCTGATCCTTGATCATTCACTCTGTGACATATATGCACACATACATACAGACACACACACACACGGAGCGGCATAAACATCCGAACTCCAATGAGGTTCTTGACATCACAACCATCGCAGCCAAGGCCAACTATCCACCAAATCCCATCTCCACTCAGAGATTGGGGGGGGGGGGGGGATGAGGAAGAGTGGGAGGGATACAGGACAAGAGTGTAGGAGTAAATGAGAAATGAAAGAAGAGCAGAAGAGCAGCATACCTTGGTCTGGAGATAGTGGGGGTAGTAGTAGGTGTACTGAGGGTACATTGGCTGCTGCTCCAATCGCTTGCCCATGTAGCTGGAATCCTTAGCACTGAGGCAGGGAATGGTGACACGGGGGCGGGAGCTGCCAAGTAGCTAGCAATGGGATAGAGGCAATGAAGGGACTGTGCAATTCCTGTCTTTGCTATCCGCACCGCTGTGTCACTCGCTGATCCCTCCAGGGAGAAAGCAGGGTTTGCGTATCGGACAGTGGCTGGGAGAAGGGCTGCCTCTGATGAGGAAGCTCCTGACGAACTGTGTCTTACCGGTCCAGGGAATCAGTACCGAGGCAGATGCTCACTCAGTCTCACACTCTTGGATCAATGCAAATATTTCCACAAGTGCTAGAAGCAAGACAGGCGCGTTTTACAGAGGCTGCTGTAGGATATTAACGCCTAACAAGGGTGAGGTAGAGGAAGAAGAGGAAAGAGAAGACGCGAGGAGGTGCAGGTGGCAGTAGCTCTGGCAGTCCAATAAATGTTGGAAAATGGGAGAAGAGGAGGAGGAGGAGAGGAGGAGGAAAGGAATGGTAAGGAAAACGGGAAAGGACGTATACGTTCACTTCTCTATTTAAGCTGTTTCACTCCAGTCTTTTGCCTGGGCTTTAATCTGTCTCTCTCTCTCTCCCAAACACTGTGAATCTGACTCTCTCTCTAGCTGCCCCTCTCGCTCTCTCTTTCCCTCTCTTACATATACGCGCACACACACACACTTTCTCTCTTGCCTCTGTCTGATCCGACGATGGCTGCGTGCTGTCCTGTTTGACAGAGGGGAGATATCCTCAGCGCCGTCAGATGCACTTTGTGCAAGGAGCAGAGTCACAACACGAGAGCTGAACACAGACACGCAAAGCAATTTCAGTCCGTAACGGTTGAGCCAGCGGGAGGACAGATAACAGAGCAAAGATCCCAGTTTCTAAATGATGTGACACAAGCATATATATATTTTTTTTTAAATCCACCGGTTGGTTATTCAATCCACTGAGTTCCAGCTAGTAGATGAGTGAAAAAAGCCCCCACAGTGACAGTGTCCCGGGTGCCCAGTGGAGAAGGAGTCCCTCGTCTGCGATCCTCCCTCTTTCTGCTCTTGTAAAATGTGTTCCTTATTTCTTCCTTGGCTCTCTCACTCCTCTAAGCACCCTGCCTCATTCTCTTTCTCTCTGTCACACAGCTGCTCTCTCTCTCTCGCGTGCGCTTTCTCTATTACACAGTCTCTCAGCCTCTCTCTCTCCCTGTCTCTCTCTCGCTCTCCTTCTACTCCACACTGACAGGGTGGTAAAGGGGGCTCGTCCGAGGTTGCGAGCGGAGCAAACTGCCCTCCTCCTTCTCCAGCCCAGCTGGTGGGAGGGTCTTGAGCAGATCTGTGCAAGAGAGCGATCCAGACACAGACCAGCGGGCTGCAGCGTTTCCACAACCTGGGAGAACGCAGGGAATAGGAGTGGAGACGAGCGGGGATGGCGCCAGCGCGAGCAGTCGATTCCCCCTACTGGCTACACAAGGAGCTACCGCCTGGAATACTGTGTCTTCACACAGATGCTTTCGCTTCCCAATCTTAGCCGATTAAATTCAAAAACCAGTTATGTTCAATAAATGACTCCACACGTGTATCTGTTCAGAATCTAAAAGTATATCTGAGCTATGTGTTAACTATAGACTAGGTAATTTCTGTTGTAGAAAATGCAAATAAAAACAAAAATAAAAGACAAGTTTTAGAAACCAATTTAAAAATATGTGTTTATATATATATATATTTTACTTTCTTTAATTATAGGTCTTATTTGGAATTTCACAGCACTTAAGATAATCCTGGGACAAAGCAATGTAACTTCATAATCTCTTTTTAACAAATCATTAGTTTTTAGGGACTGAAGGCAGTTTTGAGTGTAAAATATTCCCCCAATCCTGCTAAATATGCTCCCCTGAGTCCCACGTGTTTGTTGTATAATTTACAAACTGTTTCTGGATTACTTGAAGTCCTGTTTACATACATGCTTGTTTATCTCAGATCCATCCTGCTGTAGTACATGTAGAGTGTGGGCTTGCTGAAATGAGCATTTTCCCTGAAAAAAAATGTTGCATTGGAAGATATGTTGCTCCTGAAACTATATACTTCATTCAGCTTTAATGGTGCCTTCACAGATGCCAAATTCATGCACACTCAGGCACTATTTAAACACTGTGAATGTTGACTTTTTAACAGTGTCGTGATTGCAGGTCAGATGGATCATCTTGTCTTTGGTATTTTTGCTCTTTTGTCGCTCTTCTTTTGCCGATTTATCTCAACTTTTTTTTAATGAGTTGATGATATTCAAGATTCAACATATGATTTAGTTTTTTCGTTTTAACATTGATTACACACCATCCTGAAACACTTGTATGTCATCTCGCACCCTCTGACTACACAATGAGTAATTATCGTGCCAAGTGAAAGAATCCAGTGAAACCCGCTTCCTGTGCAGCATTAAATCTCTTTTGATTGACCGTGACCAAAAACATCACAAAAAGAGCATTCGGTCAATTTGGAGAGCGTTTGCCTGATCACAAGCAACCGCAGCTCCAATCACATCTGCAAACAAGATTAAACACAGTGCTTATGAAGTCCTACGTCTTTTTCGTCACACACACGTCCACAAGAATGAACAGCAACAGACTGAAAGTTCTCGAGAGTATCTCGATGACGCTGAGGCCACAAGTTCAGGGGCCTCATTTTTCACTCAATTATCAAATCAGCTTGGGTTTCGTTTAAATTACCTGCCATGAGAACTGAAGAAAACTGCAGCCAAAAAGTACAACATGAAATTACTGGACTGAAAACAATTACATTTGGGCAATTTCCACATCTGAAAATAGACCCCTGACTTTGATGAGTTTAGTTTTGCATTTCATCTGTTCCACTTCAGAGCGTTACACAAAAACCCACGAGGCTGATGTCTCCTTCTCAAAAAATAATAGCCTAATTACAAATGTCTAGTGCAGTAACACACTCAAGATAAGTGATTTCAGCTGTAAAACAAAACCAAAAAAAGAATTCACAACGCAGTATATAATAAAAATTAATTCAGCCACATCTGTATGTCACATATTGTAAGTTACAATGGAATCTGTGTTTGCGTAAATCAGACACAGGAAATTGAATTATTGATAACACTTTGCAGATCATATTTAAATAATATGGTGTAAATGTCACTTTTCCCCCCCTTTCTCCAGACTAAATCTATACCAGCAGAAGAATCTCATGGACCAAAGGAAAGCACAGAGAGAAAGGGCACCTTTTTCAGACATGGTGAAGCAAATACAATTATCAGATAGGTCACTTTTATCTGAAGGAAAAGAGTTGAGGCTGATATTGATTGTGGATTACCAGATTAACAGTCTTTGGTTCAACTGGGCACAAACTCTGAGCAACTGTGGAAAGATCTACTGTACAGAACACAGAGGAAGACAGGAAATCGGCCAACGAAGAAAGTGGCTAAAGAGAGGATACAAGGGAAAATAAGAGGAAGCAGCACGAAAAATATTCATGTGTTTTCATACAGGAGTGTGGCACTGTTTGCATTTCATACATAAGGAGCATCGTTTTTGTATTTTCACTCTAAAAGCCTCATTTGAATTTACTGACGATGTCTTTTTGGTCCTACATTTTATCCAGATATGTTACAAACTGTTTATTTAGTGTGTTTATCACACATGGCATCCACATTTTCTCCAGAAAAGCAGGGATGATTAGTAGAGTCTGATTAGTTTATCACGAGACTGATTTAAGCTACATTTAATCTATCAGTTTCGATATTTAAAAGGACCGATAAATGAAAATTTTAAAAAAGAAAGATGAGACGAGAGACACCATTCAACCATGTTACGAGTCTTGATGTAACATAGTTTGTCCACCAGAGGGCACTGTGGACGTTCCCTGTTAGCATTGTGATTGGAATGCCACAAACAAGCATAGGCAGACATACACAAAACAACAAAAGAAACAAATGTGCCTTTGGAAAAGAAACCTGATATATATTGAAAATCATATTCTCTAAAATTGTCAAATATAGCTTTAAAAGAAAATCCTACGTGAATCAGACTCAGTGTTCTGATCAGGCCATCGGTGGGACCTTTGTCATTTTATTTGAAAAATTACATAGATGGTTAATCATCTATAACGAATTTAATGTGACTGTCAATCAGCCATTATTGGTCAATAATATTTTATTATTTTTTTGTGTCATATATGATGATAAACGAAATATTGTCGGTAGAACATAATACATAAAGAACAACATCCATGCTATTTAATGTCACATTGGGCTGAGAGGAATGTCAAATATAAGCATGAAAAAAATATTTTGTTCCATTAAAAAAAACTAACTATTATGATTAAACTGTAATAAAAATGCCTGCTAGCATTTGTACTTAATACTTTTAGTAAGAGAGAACGATATTTTTGCTCATATTATGTAATATTTAGTATTATTATGACAAAAAAGGGTTTCTCGTTTTCTAAAATTTACTGAAATTAGTCAAGAGGGAATGGAAACACAGGAGAGTACCGTTACACAGACACTGGTCAGCTAAATCATCAATATTAATTGGTTCAACCATTAAGAATTAAAAGCTGGGAACTGAGACTTGACTCTTGAAACTAAAGAAGTTGACCTGTGGCCCTACAGACAACACTAGAAACTCTTGAGAACTGGCTGACATGAACTTTCAGCCTTTACCCATGAACTGGCAGAGGTTAGTTTATGAAGGCAATTTAACATTAAGTAACTGGAGAGCTGTACTACATCCTGCATGTAAATAAATGTCAGCACTGTGTCTCATTCCATTGAAGCAGACCTTGAAGACTCTAAGAGCGTTTTGCCTTGATGGTGATGGAAGTGTTCTGGTCTGAATCAGTGAGACTGGCGTCACAGAGAAGTGATATGCAGCCAAATATTTCATGAAGAGGGGGAAAAAAGAGCAAGTGTGTTTGTCTCTGTTCCTCTATCAATAATACTGCTGTAAGAAAAAGGTTTTTTTATTCAAAATGAGAACATGAGGACAACAGAGAGGAAATACATAAATTTCCACCAACATTCCTATTTTTGTAACCTCCTTTGTAAACTATTAGACCCTTGAGTAGGCCACGCAGCAAGGTGGCACTGAGTGTTCTTCACAGTGATGGAAAACTCTGATTTACAAGCTGTTCAACACAATGAAACCAAAATTGGCTCTCTACTTGGACAGACACTTGAAAGCCTACACTGAAAAAAAGCAACAAACTTCTGCAGCCAGGTCTGTAAGCATTTTTAAAAAACAAGGCAGTAGCCATCTGCTGCTATTCTTTTTCTTTAGGCCTTCTTTTGATTCTTGTTGATTAACGTTCTAAATTGAGAGCATAAGTGAGTCATTCACACGGCAAAAATAGAGGAAGAGGAAGACAGCTGAGGGTGTATCATGCCCCTGAAGGTGTTAAGTAGTTACAACCCTGTTCAAAGGATTTAGTCTAGTAAAAGAAAACCATTGCATGATCACACTGTGGCTTAGGGACACAGCTCGAAGGTTTTAGTGTTATTTTTATCCTTCATTTAACTGAATCAGTCAAATTCCTACTTAGCAAGTCTGAACAAATATCAAAGAAAGCTTTTATGCAACATAGTTTAATTCTATTAGAATCCATGGATTCTTCTGAAGAGAAACAGAAAAACATTACGTTTCCATTGAAAAACAATTCCTAGAAAGTCCAGAACCTTCCCACTCTACTGCCTGACCCCACCCCGAGGGTCACTACTGGCCTTCTTCAAGCTGCTGAGGAAACCAAGAGGCTTTGTTTCCTGTGGTTCACTCGACAGCTCTGCCGTGGGCGTTTCCCAAAAATGACCAGATGCATGGAATTCAAAGGAAGACTAGCACTGTGCCAGGAGCGCGGGGGAGCCTTAAATGAAGGCGGGAAAGGGGAGAAGAGGGAAGCAGGACATGGTACAGTATTCCTGGAAAAATCCCTTTGCTTTTGGCTACGGTTCTACTGGATGACACGCAATCATTCATCTGACATCGTTCGTGTAAACAATGCAGCATGACTAATCAGCTTCTGTGGGGCATTCTGTTCAGCATAAAGTGAAAGTGAAAATAGTTGATGTGCACATGTTGTTGGAAGAAGTGTTTCTGTCATGGATTATCGGAAAGATCCCAAAAACTGTTTCCATTATTTTTAACCTCCTAGGACCTGGCGTCCACATATTTGGACATCACATTTTGGGTTATTTAGACCAAAATACTCCATTTTGCTCTACAGGGGCCTGATATCCTCTTATGAGGACATTATACTGCTACTGTTCTATCAAAATTTTAAACGAATATCCTCATATGTGGCTCTCATTTTTCTTAAAAACAAAAATCAGGTTTACATTCATCAGGTCCCAATCAGCCTAAATATCAAAGAGAAATAAAAAATGCATGCCGTGGAAGAGTTCGGGTCTTAGGAGGTTAAAGAACAGGGCTGAACTGTGATGAAAAAACAAACCAAAAGAACATTTCCCCCCAATCTCCACAAAGTCACATAGTGCATAAAATAATGTGAATGTTTTTCTGATAAATCTTTATTTTTTTTAGCCAAATCCAAAGGTATGGTGAAACAGACATGAAATTTTAAGAACACTTAAAATATGTCAGTATATCTTTCAGTATATTCTGCAGTACAATCATAGATTTTGGCAGCTTCACTACAACACAAAACCACAGAAAAGACATTAATGTGCTTAGTCCAGCTACAGCCAGCAACTGCTTGTCAACCAGTCTGGGATCAGTGGTTACCAGTGGGTCACAACCCCTGACAACTGGACAGGAAACTCTCACTTTTCCCAAGCAGCTGGCCAGAAGGTCACCAACAGGTCTCTAGTCAGTGTTAGCCAAGCGGCCTAATAATCTCTGGAACAAAAATCTGAGAAGACGGTAAGGTAAGTAAACACTCTGAACGAGTTACTTGCTGAAACGCCATCTCCTGAAATTGTGTGCAGAGATTTATAAGCATTATGTGTGCAATTTCACTACAACTCCAACACATGCAATTACTTAATACATTCTTATCAGTTCACCAACGGATGACAGCCCGAGGTAATTCGACACATTCCCCCTCTGAGAGTATAATTTTCCACAGTGCAACGAGCAGAGTGATATAGTCAAGATATCATTGCAGGGTACTTCACTTTATTATTACTTCTTTATATACGACGGTGTCATCACTTGGTTTTGGCTGCTTATCTAATACTTCGTGATAATGTAAAAAGGCCAGACTGACTCCAGACCACTAGCCCTGCATTGAGACATTTGATAAACACCAGGCAGATTTCCAGTGAGTCATTAGCTTCTATCACAACATAGAGGAGAGCATAGCAGGCTTAATGGGGAGGAAATATGAAACCAGACGTGCATGAGTAAAAATGACGCACAGCACACCCAACAAGGGAAGGGCAATAGACCCAAAAGAGTTAATTGGATGCACTCACTGGAGCCCTAATCCAAATGTGAAATGTATATACAAGTCATGCCAACCGACTTGTTTTATGATTAATGTTATTCTGAGAAAAGATCAGCATTGTTATAAATGAAACTGGGAAAAGAGGCCTCGAGCAAGGGTGGATTTTGTGTGTGTGTGTGTCTCAATGTGCAAGCGTATGTAGCTGCATTTTAATGTGGTTTTGTGTTTCTGAAAGTACGTTTAAGGTCAGGTGGTGTAAAGCTGTGGCAGCTTTATGTGTGCTGCCATGAGCAGTGGTGAGCAAAACGTTACAGAAGGGTGAAGGTTATACTGACATGCAAGGTGAAAACACTTCAATGAAGCTCATACATCAGGCTTCCTGTGGCCTAATACATGATATAAACTGTAAAAAGGAAGGTGACAACGTCCGTATGTGAACCAGCTACAGCTCTACTTGCCGGGGACAGCACGGTGACGTCCATTAAGATACAGAAAAGACGATGCCAAGAAAACCTCTGCGTAATAAGGATTTAAGTGCCGTGCAGGAAGATAGTGTGCGAGTTTAAACAGTAGGTATTTTCCATGCGAGCGTGCTAAGCCAAAAATGTTCAAAATCAACATTGTTTGGAAAACGAAGAACGCAAAAGGGCCAGCAGACCCGACAGAAAAAAATATACTGTACAAATGCAGAAAGAGGCCTATCAAAGCTTCATCACAGCACTCTCAGCGCATGATGTTCATCTTGTTTTACTCATTGTGTTAATTCCCAAAATAGATCCAAGTGCAAAGCCATTTATTCTCATCAGTTTTGTGCTACATTATCTGTCTTCAAATGTGCTGATGAATCTCTAAGTGTCTAAGAGGTTCTGTTTTTTTAAACAACAACACTAAAATTATCCAAAGGATGAAACCATATAACAAGAAAGTGCTAGTATCTGCGACTACATGTAGTATGTGTTTGACTCACGCTTGCCAAAACGGCTCTAACCCCTCGGGGCACTGGACACGAGATGTCTGGGGCTATCCTGCAGTGTCTGGCACCCGGCACTAGGCATTTGTGAATGTGGCTTGTTTGGGCACATTCCCAGATGCTCAGTCAGACTGGGAGTTAGGAGGCGTTCCTGGAACAATAACTAAGAGGTCTGTAAGGCGCAGAAATGTGTATCGTAATGCTAGACGAAACCGCTCTACATTACACACTTCACCTGTCAGTGGTTTTAACGTTGTGCCTGATGGGTGGATATGGTAAGTGGTGTTCACGGGCGCCCGTGTTGGGGTAATACCAGCAGAAAACTAAAATTTTGAAGCAACAGATAAAGCTTCTGCCCCTGGCACAGAGAGAGACTTGTGATTAGGAAAAGAGTTATAGCTGCCAGGTACTGGCCTGCCTATGAAGCTCAATGCTGCCTGCAATTGAGCAGGATGGGATGGGAGGACAGCAGCAAATTTTTAAAGTACTGCTAAGCCATCCTGGAATGAAGTGAAATGACCACATGTCACAGAGATGAGAAGTGAGAGGGAGGGGACCAGCAGAGTGAGAAACGGTGCTGAGAGTAAGGAGAGATAGAAAACAGAGTGTGTCGTTCTAAGAGGAATATTTCAGGGTGGTAAATGGAGCAGAACTCCATTCCAGCTCCTCTCTTAACCTCCCCCGGTGTCTCATCCTGTGCATGCAAAGCATGAAGCCCAGGAGACAAAGAAAACAGAGAGGGAGAGCTGAAGAGACAACTTCAGGACTAAATAACACTGCATGAACAGACAGGTCATTTTACTCATGCATTTGTTTTAACATAAAAACACACACAGAGCCAAATAGCACAATTGCTATTCTTTCCATATTGTGGTTTAAATGGAAAAAAGGTGAAAGTCATTGACCCTGACCAAACAGGCAACTACACGAAACATAACTGGAATATGTTTGTGCTGCATTAACGTGCACGCTTTCAACTACTGCAGTGGGTTTTTAACCAACAGTAGGTCAAATGGCTATTTGTGTGAATAAAAAAGGGGGATGATACAGTGACGGACTCAAAATTATTACCTGACATTTAGTTGCTCTCAGTTGTGCAGGGCTGTACAGTGCCTTTCAGCTTATTGTTTTGGTTTTCCAGCACATCATTTTACTGTGTAAGCATCCAACCACTCTCAGAGCATTGTTTTTGGCTGCAGCAAGCAGCTCTTTTCATAATAAAACTACTATAACTCCCTGCCCAGCAACCACTGGCAGACATACAGTTAGTGGCTAGCTTTTGAACACAGTGGACCATTTCACATGAGAGATGGTGAAGAACACAGCTAAAAGTAGTAGAATACAAATGAATTTGCTGTTGCTCTACGTATTCTGGGTGCATAAATGGGCAACAGTTAGGGGTGAAATTCTCCAGATTTACTTGCCGGGCGATAATATGTTAGTTTACAGCTCATTACTGCTTACCCTTAGGCTAAAAACATGTTAGCGCTGGTTTAAATAACCCTTAATGTATTAATCATTATCAAATCAATGTTAAATCAATTGCCTTGTCCTCATCATATGAGTGAGGACAAGCCGAGTGGCTGACACTTATAAACTGCTGATACGTAGTACAACATGTTTTTCTTTAGGCTTTGTTTCTTGTTAATACAACAGTTTCTTGCTAATTAAGTCTTAGGAACTTGACACTTTTTGTCTATTTAATTTCTCCTAAATGGTACAACAAATGCATTATTAAAGACTGTTGAACAATTAATGGATTCATGCGCTCTAGTAAGCCTGATATGCCTTCAAGTAACCACTGCAGCTTCAGCAATTTTAATGTGTTTAAGCACACTTGGCATGCTGGACATACATCATGGTCACAATGTAAAATGTGTCACATATTTCCGGCATACAGTACATCACACTGAACATCTATCCATCGATTTCCTTAATCTCCCACTTAACCAAACAATTATTATAATTGACTGTTGGAGTCTATCCTTGCTGACAGTGGGCGAGAAGCATGGTACATCCCCAAAAAGGTATCTAGTGCAAAAATAGATGGATGTCCATTCACACCCAGACCCACACATCGACCATTATCGTGGGGTTTGTAGGGTTTAATACTAGCAGATGGCACTGAGGTGCTAGAAACCATGTAGTAGATGAGTAAGAACATTCCCTTTATGGTGCAACTCCACTGGGTAACATTTGATATCAGCGAGTGTAAGACTTTCAGGGCAATGCACTTTGAGATTGCTTCCTTGGTGGCGCCTCTATAATTACAAGTACTGAAGTCATCAAAGTGCACTAACTAAATGGAGCAAAGCAGCTCCAACAAGCCTCCCACCTTTTCACACATCCAAAGCTATTGGGAGAGAATGAATGGAGGGTTCTATCTTTCTATTGTTCATACAAGAATCCTTTACTGTTTGAGAGTATTTGAAGAATGTGATACAGTAATGCTATTAAAACACATTTTGAGAATAGGTGAACTTAACTGATAACTTTTCATACTGCTTTTTGACTCCACTAGTTTACAACGGTGACAAGGTGTGCAATCGCATGTGGCTTTTATGCATTTGTCGTTGTATGTGCCTTAACAGAGCCAACTAGGAAGTGAACCGTCAAGCTTTGTCTTCCAACAAGACTTGTTCGAGCAGTGCAATTTCGCTGCCAAAACAACACTCAGAGGAACATTCAAAAACAATGCTCCCCTTAAATAAATCAAAACGCTCCAGCAGCTTAGCTCAGTGGCAAAACCTCACACAACCACTGAATCATGGATTCAGCCATTTTATCTTTTCATGTTTTATTTTCTGTTGAATAGATTCATGTGATGTATCATTTAAGAGACGAGGCTAAGGGAATATAGCCACATAGTAAACTTGAAATCCTGCACTGGTTATTACATTATCAACATCAGTCAGAAAGCTATATGGTAAATGGACTGGTTATCAGTTTCATACCACACCCCATTCACCCATTCACACACATTCATACAAACCCTTTTTTTCTATGGCTCAGTGCTTTCTCGCTAACATTCATGTTAATGAACACACCAGAGAGAAACCTGGGGTTTAGTATACTTTGTTTTTTTTGGTTTTTTGGTTTTTTTTGTGTCCCATTTGGATCTTTAGCCATCAGAATTGTTGTCTTAAGGCCAAGAAAGATGCCAAGCGGATTTATTTTACCAAGTGGATCATCATGGCCTTGCCATATTGGTCCATTTGATTGACCTTTATTACAATTATGAATTTATTTTATTTTCAGTTGCTACAAACGGGACAGACATGACTGGGGGATAGGACAGGGAGAAAGAATGAAAGAAAGAGAGGGAGAGAAAGAAAACCAAAGGGGAGAAGAGACTGTGAGAAGGGGGGGAAGAAAGAAAAAAAAACCCAAACAAAACAAAACACCTGGGTCACCTGTATGGAGAAAAAAAACAGAAGAGAAAGCAAACAACAAAGAGCAACATAATAAAAAAAAAACGGCACCATCACAATAAACTAGCTAGCAGTAAATATCAGTAGATACTAAGTAATAAACGATATTGTGCAGCACGTAAGATAGACAGCGCACAATGTGCTTTGAGGCAGCAGCCAAGAAAGCTGTAGTCCGCGTCTGTGAATACCCGTGTGTACACCTGTGTGCATACCTGTGTGGATCAGCATGCTTGCATTCCAAAGGTTTCTCCATGTAACGATCTGCTAGGGAGTGTGCGGAGCCACAGCCCCGTCCTCCAGGGTATGAAGCAGGTATGGAGGAGATCAAAACTCCAGACATCCAGAGTCTAGTATACTTTGGCATGCAGACTGGAGCAGCCAGTTACTGAAACACCAACAGACCAAGTAGTGGATGACCTGCTCTACAGCAACCCCTATATACTGTGCATGACAGTCATCATGGCCTACGGCTGCAGGGGGTTCTAGTGAAAGACTAAGTTAATGTAGTTTGTTATCAATGCAAACAAAATCTGACTATATTTTGATTTTTTTGGTGGATATCTTAATTACAGTAATTACAGTTATAATTCATTATTTCATTGCAGGAACGTGTATGGTGGCCCTGAGGGGCCAAAGGGACTGCAACTTAAAACACCAGCAATAAGAAAAACGCTGCAAAAGCACACAAAACACAATGGAAATAGGAAAAAGGAAAACAGAAATAGGAAAAACAGAAATAGGAAGAAAAAACAGATTTCCAAAAGCACAAGGGAAGTGTTTCTGGGGAGACAATAACCCGACGGACCAGTTGCAGGAACCAAAATATGCTAAGAATTGCGCTGGGAGACACTTAAAAGAAGTGGAGGATCTATCGGCTTTGTGAGGAAAGAAAAGATGAGAGGTAAGTGTGTTAGCCTAACTATTAGCCTAAAAATACATCATCAGTATTATATGGATCATGATAAAACACACCTAGCACGTTTTGGGTTCCTACAACTGGTCTGTCGGGTTATTGTTTCCCCAGAAACACTTCCCTTGTGCTTTTGGAAATTAGTTTTTTCCTATTTGCCTCTCAGGGCCACCGTAAACATGAGTCATCGTTAATGTCAATCAAGGAACCCATGACTTCTTACTTCCCAAAAGGGCTGATTTACAAACAATCCACAGGTGTACTGAAGAAATGACTCCAGCCACCTGGTGGACAAGTGAGGACTGGCTTTATAGAAAAATATGCAGGAATAGTCAGGAGGTGGTAATGGAAGAGGAGCTGAAAATCTGTCTGGAGACAAGATATCGAGACTATCAAACAGCCTTTCTTTTAAAACTCTGCAACTTTGTCTCATCTGACTACAGAAACAAAGGATAAAGGTACCAGTACGACTGACTAGCTTGCTTAAATTAAATTCTCCTGAATACATGAGAGATCATTTTTAGTATTTAAAAAAAAGAAATCTTCCCAGGAAATCAGTGTTGCTGCAGATACAGATACTACACAGAGCCCTAAACTTTCAAGCTTACACACAACATTAGCTTGAGGACAAAGCGCACCATACCTCTTACATGCATGTGCGGTATATGGGTTTTCCTGTTATCTGATGTTTGTGGTATGGTGCACTTCACCACAATGTATGCAAAATGTCTGTGTATATCATACTGCATCTTAAATTTACTTCCTGCTTCAAAAACAGCGACAAATTAAACACGGCTCAGTGTGGCTCGATTTGATGCACATGCCCACTTTTTGGTTTGATTTGATATTTGACATCATCACCATGATAGTCGTGGTCAGGTCTACAGCAAACTTAATAACCCTAATCTGAACAAAGGTGTTGCCACATAACCATCTTTACTATCTTCCTATTGAGGGAAAATGCATGTTACATTTGCTTCAGTGATCATGACTTTAGTGTACTTGTGTTTTCTGATGCTCATACTTTCAGTGTAGTTCATATCGGATCATGTTTTTAATTATTCACATGATCAAATTCCATACTTACTTAAAGTGAGGCCCATGCCTGTATGTAAATAAAGTAAGTTAATATGAAAGGGTGTGGATGTAGCCGAGGGCCTCGCGGCTTCGAATCACAGAGACCTTATCGCCTCGTTTTCCTCCCATACGGTTCACGTTCAACCATTGCTCAGGCCCATATTGCATGATTGCACTGAAGGACCAGTATAATCAGTCATAATACTTTACAGATGTTATGGGTGTTTTTAAAGCCAATCCTACAGCCCCAGGCAGCCATATAAGAAAGCCCATCTGTGCATGGATGTCAGTTATGTGTGTGTGCATATAAGTATGCATGTGTAGCTGCAACAAAGGCATGATAAGAGTGAAATATGATGAATTAAGGCCACATCCACAGCTCAGGATGTGTGATTTATAGTTCCTTGCTCTGACCTGTCATTGACTAATCACCTGAACAGAAAGCAGCAGGTGCAAACTGATTTTCTGAACAGTGATTTCACAGATGAGACGCTACGAATTGCCATGAAACACGGCCAAGAAACAACACTAAGCCAGCAATGGCATGTAAATATGACAGTCCACATGATATGAACAAGAGAAGGCACCCATTTAAATCCCTGTAAGATCTGCCAGCACCCTTCCTAATCCACCTTCTAACATCCCCCATTGTGTTCAACATCTAATATCAACCATGAACCGCTGCTAAATGAAGAGTGGTGGTATACCACAGCCAGGAATTTACATGGACCGCCCGCTCTTGTGAAATAGGAAATGAAACATACGGAGGCTTGGAAGCGCTGTCAGATTCTGGATATTCCTGTGGTCTGGGTTTTCAAGATCCTGTGGCCCGAGCCTTTAATTCCTAATGGTGTAGAAAGCCAAGCTCTGGTCACGACAGGAAATGCCTTCTAGGTGAAACATCCACCCAAAAAGCATTCGTTCAGAAGTGTCAAACGCAAAAGGTTTCCCTCTAAATTGGATTGGTGCACTAGTAAACAAAGTGCTTTGTCATCGTGACCATGCTCATTTGGTTAGAATCCAGCCAGCTGCAGAAGTATTTAAAGAGAAATTCATGTTCTGCCTTAGTTAAAATGAGCAACTTTTGTGCATTACAGACAAAACTGTACTTGACGCTTCTGTGGAAACCTATTTATACGAGTCAAATATAACAAACGACGGGAAACAGAGCATTTTAAAAAAAAGTGTGGGAGCCTGGGCTTATCCTGTTGATTTCAATGTGTGAAAAAAAAGATGTGAAATTTGTAAGGTGTGTAATTTCTAATTTCCACTTCCCTGACAGTTTTTACCAGATTCTACTGGCACTGTCTACCAGGACAAATCCACATCCCAATGCCCCAAAAACAAAAAACTAATGATTAACATTTTCAAATGTGAACACATCTACATGCATGCAGCAGGCATTTATATATATCGGAAATATGTGAACTGACAAGCGCTGGGGATCGGCAGCTTCAATTTATAGTAGAAATGGCTCAAGTGCAAAGATAATTACTGATGTGTATGTTTTGCTTGTAACAATTTTCAGAAAATATTCAGCATGAAAATACATCAATGCTGACAGCAGTTTTATGGTTTAATGGATTTGCCTAAACACACACAAATTGGCCGTTATGTGTTATTTCCATACTAAAAATTGAAGCAGAGATACTGCGATGACTTGGTAGGGTTGATCCTGTAAATTCGACTGTTTGTAAATGTTAGTGCGACGGCAGCGGATACGGTCGTGGGAGGCTGGAGCTAAGGAGTGTCATAAGAAGTAAATGCACATTCATACAGAGAGACACACTCATGGCACTCAGTGTGCACCGTTGAAGCAAATTAAGGAAGTCTTGGCAGCCTTTTAATGGTCTGTCACAGTCTAACAGGTTTAGAGTGCTTACAATGGACACAGGCACTAAGCCCGGCAGCTCGCACTTAATTGTTGAGAACCTGTGTGTGTGCGCATATGTGAGTGTGTGTACACTTTTAGAGATATTCTGCGCCTGTAACTAAAGTCAATGATTCTCATTACGAGGACAGATAAGATAACGCTTCATGCCTGTCAGTCTGACTGGTTCAATAAAATGACAATTCCAGCTGATACATTATGATGAATGTGGTGCCAATAAAAAAAGTGTTTCCAGCCACTGTTTGACTGTTATTGTAGAGACAGTGATCCTAAACCCGCGAACCTCATGCACAGTAACGTTCTCATTTATCTGAGTATAGGAAGCTAATTGTGTGTCTATTTTCCACGGAAAGGAATTCTGTTCTCTTAACAATTACAAACAAACCAACGGCAGACAAAGGCGAAGGCAAAGAAGAAGCCACGCAGGGCACAAACCCATAAGTGGATTGAGTTATTGACTCAAGCAGCCAATAATAAACAAAACATCAAGTGTCTCAATTTTCAAGTGCTGCCTGAAGAAATCAACATGGCAAATAAAACCATTTGTTTTTCTCTGTGTAGCCCATGCTCTATCAGCCAGCAAAATGGTCCACCAAGGACAAGGTGGGAGTGCCTAAAAACATCCCTTTAATGGCTGGAGATTCTGAGCTGTGTGACCTAGAATATGTTTGACAATCTTCTTTTAATTAGGCCTCGAAGACACGACTCATTCCAACTGCTGTCCCGAGAGCTAAATTAATTACTGAGACAAAGCCCATTCTAGCTCATGGCAAAGATGAATCATTGCAGTATTTGGGGAATGAGCAATGCGCTTCGTTCACGAGCTGATAAAAGAGGCTCGCAGTGTAAAGCTAATGCACTTCCTTACACATTGGCATCTGTTGCCTCTGCTATTAGGAAGTCCTAACTATTTTTCTCTTGGAAGGAACATTTCTTTGAAAAACATGCCATGAGGAAAAAAGCTTGGACTCCATGACAGCAGATCTGAATCCCTGCCTCACCTCCCCACTCACTCTTTTCAGCGTTACTTCACTTCCAGAGGTCTGATTACTGTGCTTCCTTTGTGGATCCACAAATAACTAATCTCAGCTCAGTTGCCTTTGTGCAGGCCCTGAGCCAGCAGTTGCACCCTCACCCTCTGCCAGAAATCAGGCCATTCATTCAGCTAAATGACAGTATCATCTGTCATCCAGTATAAATGGATGTTTGTGAGTTGCGGGTAATTAAGCTAATCACAACACAAAGAGTTGTGCCAGAGTTCAGCCCTCACAAAGACAGACAGTTGAAAAGGTGAGCTGGATGAATTTATAGCACACCTGCACCTAGTTTATACGTGAAAATGCAGAGAACCATTATTCTGCTGAAATCTCCATTGATGATGTTATCGGATATCAAACACAAGGGTTCATGATCAAAGTTAAATGCTGGTCATGGTTGTTAAAAAGACACACCGGAGCAACATTTTGCAGATTCCTCTCGTTCCCTTTTTATCTTCCTTTCCGTCTATTCCACCCTTTTTGATTACCGCCTATTGTATCACAGTCTTGCAGTGTCTCCTTCTGTCTCTTCTCTGAATTTCTAGACCTTGTGAATCTGGATATGTGCCGGGAATCCCTGCTAGCCCGTTTGTATTGACTGAATCATTTGCCAGTTTGTGCTCGGCACATCTAATGAGGTAACAATCAGAGTTTACTGAGGCAACAACAGTGGATTAAATTGAAGGTTTCAAAGGGATGTCCAAGTTCTCAGATAAAGGAGTGATAACATACCCAAATGTATTCATTAGAGGGGGAAAAATGGATCTTGTTATGTATACCTGATAAGAGCATTAGTACTGCAGGGCATAACATTTTAAAATGTGTTCCAACAGTTCTTAAAACAATTCCCAAGCTGTGGGGAGGAAAGCTGGTTTTGTCCTCTGCAGCACGTGTGCAGGTGTCTCTATCTATATGTTATGAAGAGAGATGAACTCTGCAGCAGTATATAGACACAATGCGGGCTGACCCTTGAGTTCAGAATGCATCCCCAGTCTTTCCACATATATCTTGTCACAACACCAAAGGAGCAAAAGGCCTCAGTTTTTTTATTCCCTCCAACATATGCACTCATATCTGCATGAATTCAGTTTAACTTGGTTATAAGCACATTACATGGACACAGTCAACTCAAGTAGACCATGTTGGTAACTCAATTCCCCCCAGTTGTAAACAATTAAACAGTTAAACGGCAAATACAAGACCACAATCCCAAGAATGCCTTACATGTGAAATAATGAAACACTATCACAACCATGAATAATATCTGGACAGGATAAACTGAGGGGACAACAAAGCAATGTTGATGTGAGGCTCTTTGATCATAATATGATGTAAAGAAGAAGCATACCATCAGAAATGAAACAGCTCACAGGTCACACAGTAAAAGGCGTTTATGTAAGGATAGAAGGTGACTAAAAACACATGCTCTTTTTCTGTTTTGTGTCAATCACACACAGAAAAAATAAAAGGAAAGCTTGCTTGCTATTTAAAAATCCAAGGATGTTGAGGTTGGCAGAAAGCATTACTTAGATTAGTTTTTACATAAAACATAGGGGGGGAAAAGTGTTTGTAAGAATGGGAGTGAATGAGGCAAATTGTATAAAGCACTTTGAGTGCCCAAGCACACTATAAGCACTATGTAAGAACCAGTCCGTTTAGCATTTACTTCAATCCCAGCTTTGATGGCAATTCAGTCTGCCCAATCATCACGCAGATATGCCTGATCACCTTTGTAGCAAACCTGATCAAAATAAGGATTAGGTGTTTTCAGCTGGAACAGCTAGTGGATCGGGGTTGGGAAATAACATCGTTATTCAACAGTAATTAGCAAAACAATGTTATGAACACATTAATTCACTCACACACGTTTCTTTCAAAGCTTCTTAAAACCCTGTAAACAAGATTCAAACCATATTCCTACTGTTTAAATATCAATTTTCCATCTACAGGTTTCTAGGCTTGATTGAAATGACTGTCAGCACTGACAATACATTTTATAAAAACATTAAGAACCTCAAGTCCTTTGAGTCTCATACAGTAATGGAAGAAAAAAAAACAAATTTAGGAGCCTAACACTATGTTTCATTGTAGAGTTTTAAGTGTTTGTTTGCAAGCAGTCCAGTAGTTGTTGAAATATTTCAACCGGAACCAAAATATTGGACAGGCTGACCAACACTATCACAGAGAGCCTTCTATAATGGCTAAGCACACCATTGTTTTTCTTGTGACATTACCAATAAGTCTGATGTGTCACATGGCCCTCTTCCTATTGAAAAAACAAAAGTTGTATCCAAGATGGCCGACGTCTAAATGGCCACCATGGTCACCACCCATCTTGAGGAGTTCGCCTCCTCACATATACTAATGTGCCACAAACAGGACTTTAATATCACCATCCATTCCCATGTTATTACGGTGTATCCATATAAATGGCCCACCCTGTATAATCAAAATCAAATGTTTCGGTGTCCAAGTTTATTATTAAAGTCTGCTTTAAACCACTAACCATCTCAGTAATTTCCCTGTAACTCCTTATGTGTAGTGTGAGAATGTCAAACAATACAATGGCAGAGGACACACACGCACACACGCACACACACACACGGCAAATCTGCAGTTTATGAAAGAACTTTGTATGCGTTAGTATTGCACAGTTGCTGGAAATAGGAGAATCCATCTATTTGACTCTCTTTTTAGTCACATCTTCTGACGTCTACGTGACTTTCTTTACTGTGTTTTGTCAGCCCGTGGTTCCCTGAGGGGTATTCACCATATTAAAAGTGGAAATGTATCTCCTTCCATTGTAATTACAAACCCACTGAAGGCAAAGCTTCTTGATCTCTGCTGGATCCTAACTTGCCTTTCTGTTTCCCCCCCTTTATTTACTCACCTCTCTTAGCCGGAAGGACAGACACACGCTAAGCTATCAGTTCTGTTTTCTTTCCTTTCTGTTGGGCATTCTTTGCATCTAATACGCCTGAAATTACAACAGCATTTGGAGGGGCAATAAAAAATTGACGGATTTACAGGGGAAGCTAACTTTCAGAGGGGTATCGGTTTCAGTGTCTTCGAGATATACTGGATTTCAATTCCATATAAATATAGTATGTGTTGTCTATGAGAAACTTAAAACACAAAAGCAGACTCAAAAGCTGGAACCATTCTTTGGTTTACTGTAAGTGTCTGGATTAGCCATCTCTAGTCACTGTAAATCTTCCTTGAGGCCAAGTGTTGAGGCCAAAGCATGATAGTAGGGAAGAAATTACCTTCTGCAGGGAGAAAATGAAAACTGCCAAAAAGCAAACAAGTATCCCCACTGTCCCATGAAAACAGGGCAGTTAAAGCCAGCTAAACCTGCGATGGTTTGATCGCAGAGGGCCAAGATAAGGGCAGGAGTTTGATGATCCTGTGGTGATCAGCAACCAAGACAGGTTAGACGTGGAGTGTGAGAAGTATGGCTTAGCAACATCGTACAAAAACACATACAGAGCAATAGAGTGGAAAAGAAGAAGAATAAAAGAAAAAAGAAAAAGAAACGGTCTGTTGTGAATCTATCTTCTCAGTTTTTTAACAATAATAAAATCATGTGTGCCATTACTATGCATTTTCGGAAATTTGAAAATTTGTGGGGTTTTAAACAATGATGCAATTAAAAAAAAATCAACCCATTAGAAATTGATTGACACTTTTTTCTTCAGTCTACAAAGTGATAAACAGCCACCCAAAGGATAAAAAAAACCCCAACAAAACCAAAAAACATAATATTTCTATTGTTTTTAAATCCTGTCCAATCTAAAGTTAATTTCACTACCAATGCCAAAATGTTACACTTTCTGGTGACCTACTGTATGCAAAACCCAGATTTCAGTCTCCTCACTCCCACAAAGCGAATTACCACTAATATACATGCACTGTATGTGAATGCAGAACATATAGGGCTACACACAGCAGAGAATGGAGTGTGCTGATAATAACTTCCTCCCTTTAAGGGAATACGGACACTAATCCTACAGATGGCTGTTGCCTGGGTGGATATCGAGCTTTGAAACGCTTCATGAAGATCAGCACTATTTTCCACTGAGGAAAACAATGACCATGCTCAGTCAGAGGAGGACAAAAGTGGCTTTATGATAGCTCTTTTTTAAATTGTTTGTTGCATAAAAAGAACTAAGACACTCATGGGTCCTGTGTGTGCAGATGTTGATGACTGTGCCTGATATCTCTGGTGGGATGTGGCAGCAGGACAAGAAAGGACCGTAATGCTCCCAAAAACTTATGACAACTGATCGAGCGGCGCCGCATCTACAATAACAGAATCAGCATTTATGTCTGTTGTGGAATGTTCTCTGTTGTTCTTCAACAGTATTGTGCAAATGCTGGAACCAAAAACAGAGCTCTTATTTGCCTCAGGTAGCAGAAGTGGTCTAATTGACAACAGCGGCAGAGATGGTGTTTGTTAGTGATGGCGACGATTTTGTACTGCAAGCAAAAGCAGGACTTCTGTATTGAAATGAAGCGTACACACACAAAGAACAGTTAGGGCTCTTAAAGAACAACCGTTTTCCACCTTTCTAAAAAGTATGAATGTGTCCTTTAGTGTGTAAGAAATAACATAAAAGGAATGCTGGATCCGGCAGCTGATGTACAGTGATGATTATCATATCTAAATCCAATCCAATTTCTTTACACGGAGGCGCTTCAGGGGAGTCTCAACATGCAGGCAAGTAGGCAGCAGGGAATTCGCGTGGTGCATATGTAAGATGAGAGAATACCAGAGTGTTGTAATGGAAAAAAGAGAAAATGAGAGAAAGATTTGGTGTGAAGCCTTGTAAAATACATTTATTACAGGAAGAAATACAGAGAGGGGGGAAAAAAAGCTGCCAAATCTTTGTTTCCAGCTCTGTGACTGTGACAGCAACATGACGATAATAAAATTCCTCAATTTGGCTTGTGCCTTAGTTCCAGTCACACCCCAAACGTTACATTAGAAAGGCAGATAGCACAAATAAAGTCAAATCAGACGGATTGCAGAACAGCAATTAATTCCAAGGATAATGACAAGGGAAGCCATCCAGAAGTGTCTCTACCTCAATTAGTCTCTCATTGCACTGCCGATGCAGAGGATGGATGAAAGAAAAACAAATTAAGTTGCAGAGAAGTGAGAAGGAGAGAGAGGGTCAAAGTAAGAGATAGAGCAGGAAGGGGAGGAAGGTTTGAGAGGAAGTGATATACTTGGGTTTGAGAAAAAGAAGGCAAAGATTAAAGCGGAAGACAAAGAAAGGAGTGGGAGGAGGAGATGGAGAAAGAATTTGCTGCGTGCGTAAGAGCTTCCCTGATGGTAACTGCAACCAATCGACTCCAAAGCGAGAGAGAGACAAGAAGAGCATTCTTGGTATTCAAAGAAATTATTGCAACACAGCAGCTAGAAATGACAGAGAGGTGCAGACACAGAGGAAATTTACTGTACTCACAGCCGTATGCGCTGGGCAGTAAGCGTAGCTAGTGTGCGTGGACTGAGGGTGGTGTTGCGCATGTTGTTGTTGGTGAGATATATAATGCTGCAGACTTGCACGGGTGAAAGAAGGCCCGCTCCAGGCCCCTTGACCACCACTGCTACCACTGGTCCAATTGGAGCCAAGACTTGGACCCATGGCTGCTGACTTACTGCCGTGGAAACCTCTCACTGCTGCACTGGGCTGGAAGGACGGCTGGATAGAAACAACAGAGAGAAAGAAAAGAAGTTTGTTTTGGATAGAGAGTGAGAGAGAAAAAAAGAAACTAAGCGAGTGCAATGATGAACATTGGCATCCAAAACATCACAATCAAAAATGCCGGCGAGCAGTGACTGCCCAACTGCTCGCTCACTGACCTGTATCAAAAGAAAAGCAGGATGTGGCGTCGATCTAAAGACTTCATGCCAAAACATCAAGATTGTTCTCTCACTTTCTTTTCACGCAACTCCCTCTTGCCCCCACCCAACACCAGATGTTGTGAAACTTCCTACTGTCACGGTCGAGATGTGTTCTTGCTGGAAAAGCGCTGATTGGTTTGATAAGATGCTTGGATTACAGGCTCGCAACAAAGCTTCCCAGTATGCCATTAAGTATTGGGTATCAACAGGGTCCAGGAAACACAGGGCTGAATCTGCTGACAGTCTGGCTTATGCAGCTCTGAGATGGGTTACCTCGGCTGTCATGGCCAGTGGAGCACAGAAGAAATACAGGACACACAGGGCACAGAGAGCACACATGCCGATCCATGGCATTTTAACAAGACCTAGGGCAAATACTGCAGGTATCTGCAAACTCTTCTAATTCAGAGTTCACTCCCTCACGTAAAACATCTAAAATATGATGCAATCTTAAGACCATCTGCCACGAATTTAATTTGCATGTGCAAATTGTGTGCAGAGCAAACCACCTTGAATGAAGCACAGCTGTACATCACTAGTGAACATTAATAGTCCCCTTTAGCCCCTGTTGGATTTTCACTGAGGTCAGAGGCCACCCCACACAGGGGTTACTGGAGCAGAGTGATGGCAGCTGTGCTTAGAAAGCTTTCCAGTTCTGTATTCTTCATCACTAAAGAACTGGAGGGGGAAAATGTAAGCCAAAGTTCAGCCTAATTCATACAATACATACAATGACAGGTTTAGGGTTCATGTTAATAAAAAACAGGAGGAATCTGTTCCCCCCCTCAAAGCAGAATAGATGCATTTATACAGCACTACATGGTGGAAAATGAGGCCCAATGGTGTCATAAAACCGTAAGCGCTGGGAAAAAACAGAAATATGCGAAGCACAATTTTGAATCACCAGGTTTCAACCCATGTAAAAATGGAAACTACAGCTGGAAAACAAAAAACAAAAAATAAATAAAGCATCCTCCCCCTTTTAACAAACATATGAAACGCACCGAGATGTTCTTTTCTCTCAGGGCTTAAATAAAAGGCTTAGTCACAGGGTCAGAATTTGAAACTGTGTGTGTGGGCAGGATATAGTGTACCAACAACAAATAAGCATTTCGAGCTGGATCTCGCTGATGGAAGTTATTGGGTGCTATAGAGACATTAACACAATGTTATACTGCTACTGTAAAAGCCAGAGGGGAAGGACGGCCCCCAGTATGGTCCATTAAGCTGCGTGGCCATAGACGCTACTTTAACACAAGCATTCGCCAGTTCATGGCGTTTAAGTGCTGCCCCAAGTCGTGCAACAACCTCCGCTGGTCTAATGAATGAGGACCATTCAGGCAATGAGGAGGCATTTAGGACTAAAGCATCTATGCAGAGATGTTCTGTTACAGACTCTTTTTCAACGAATTTTAAACATGTTTAATACATTTAAAGGCGATTTGGATGATTCCCTCTTTATATGATAGGGCAGGGCTGTGTTTTACACGAGCCCGAGATCCAAGGGTCCTGACATTCTTGACTAGAATACAGCATTGGTCCCCAGACTGAGATTCATGTCACAGATTTTCAGCGGCTTGTCAGAGAGCTACAGTCTGCCCATATTTCAGCATTTTATAAAAGTGTCTGGTTACAGGTACTTTTCCACTTTTAAGGAGGAGGCTTTTACATATTTGGCAAACAGATGTGTATATACTGTCTGCTGGCTTACACATTTCTTTGGGCGATTGTGGCTCAAGAGTTGGGAGTTCGCCTTGTAATCGGAAGGTTGCCGGTTCGAGCCCCGGCTCGGACAGTCTCGGTCGTTGTGTCCTTGGGCAAGACACTTCACCCGTTGCCTACTGGTGGTGGTCAGAGGGCCCGGTGGCGCCAGTGTCCGGCAGCCTCGCCTCTGTCAGTGCGCCCCAGGGTGGCTGTGGCTACAATGTAGCTTGCCATCACCAGTGTGTGAATGTGTGTGTGAATGGGTGGATGACTGGATATGTAAAGCGCTTTGGGGTCCTTAGGGACTAGTAAAGCGCTATATAAATACAGGCCATTTACCATTTACCATTTACCATTTCTTTGTGCTAGCTTATGCATTTCTTTGAAACTCAATTGTAATGGTTTCACTGTAAATCTAACCATCCTGAGTAAGGATAATGCAGGAAGCTGCAGTGGATCCACACAGAGACTACTCACACGAGAGTCAAGACTGGCAGGCAGCTACTCCAGCCAGCTATCATCTATAATACATTTACACTTGTCAGCCTTTGTGTGCAACTTTTAATAAGTCTCTTTCCACATGTAAAAATCTATCTCAGGACTTGCGTAATCAATGCTGGATCATCAAAACAAAATATATGATTAATTGATTTTTATCAGTTATTTATGAATGCTAGCTCTAATTCATATTCTTATCATGTGATTGAACAGCTTTAACCTAAATGTGAACACGGGTGGTTTTAGGGAGTAAAAAATGTTGGAGCTGCTGAATATGATTCAACCCAGTCTTTCGGCAAAATACCTAATAGCTATGAAGGTCCACAGGGCAAAACATATGACTTTTTTACAATAAAAGCTCATCCCCACACACATATTGTTTGTATAATGTGATATTACAGAAAGTTCAGAAAAAGATCAAATGAAGAGAATATTAAAATGTTAACTATGTTTGCTTTTCTTGGGACATTTTATGCTGTTTTGTCATACTTTGTGAAAAGGTCATCTGAAATTACCTATTAATGGAGGTAACTTGGTGCTGCCCCACAGAACATCCACATATTAATGTCTCATCCAGCGTGTAGGCTTTAAATCATAATACATTAATACATGCTACAAATGGAGGGATGTGCATTATTTTTTGATGCAAGATACTGACATGGTTTAAGTGAAAAGAAAAACTAACTACTTCAGCAAGCCAGGGAATAATCAGCACCATTTATTACTGAAAATTCAAGTAATGCAAAATAATGCTTTTCTTTCAGCTGTGAACAAGTGAGTGAGTGTTGCGGATCCATTAAAACGTAGAGAAGAACCAGAGCGCAGCACCTCTCCTGAGTCCATGTTTCTCTGGTTAAGTGATTTTCCCCATTCTCTTCTCTCTTCCTGGTGATATGGGCATGGTTAGATGCATCAGGGGACAGACCTTTTTGAATTACAGAACTCTTCTCTCTCTTGTCTGTCTTTATTTAATGTGTAATACTGTTAGGTGTTATGGGAAAACCGCTATTTAACTCAGTTGGCACAAAAAGAGTAGCTTTTCTTATTAATTTCATTTTAATTTTCTATTTTTACTTTCTCAGCTCAGTTGTCATTAAATAAATTATACTCACCAGCCACTTAATTATTTTCAACAGCTCATTAACACAGTTACCCAATTAGCCTATCACATGGCAGTATTCAAGTGTATTTAGACATGTGAACACTAGTCAAGACAACCTGGCGAAATTCAAAATGAGCATCGGAATTAAGAAGAAAGGTGATTTAAGTGAATTTGAATGTGCCATGGTTATTCATGCAAGACAGGCTGATCTGACTATTTCAGAAAATGCTGATCTACTGGGATTTTTCCACACAACCATCTGCAGGGTTTACAGAGAACGAACCAAATAAGAGAAAACATCCAGTGTCCAAGCGTCAGTTCTCTAAATGAAAATGCCTCGTGATGCTAGAGGTTAGAGAAGAATGGCCAGACTGCTTTGAGCTGATAAGAAGGCAAAAATAACACACTCGTTACAACTGAGGTATGCAGAAGAGCATCTCTTCTTAGCAGAAGACCGTACCAGGAGCAACTTCTGTCATCTTAGAACACAAACCTGATGCAACACAAAGGCTGCAGTATAGTTTAGAAAAATGTTGCTAGCTCTAATGAAAATAAAATGCACAGAGTGTGTACTTAAATTGAAAAATGTACTCCAGTATAAGAAATACATAAATCTAACCTGGTTTTGGTTGTAATGGCCACTCTAAGTATTGGAGAAGGAAGCAGCATTTTATTTTAGCCTATTTTATAACTCGTGAACTAAAAAGAAGAAAGACAGACATTGTTTCCTCTGGAATCAACCCTCTGTGACCTACGACTATTATGAAACGTCCACTCTAAGGACGGTCATACAGAGCGACTCCTTGTATACTGGAAATATTTCCAAATCTATGTCACAACAGAAGAAAGAATAAAGGGGAAGTTGTTGAGGAAGTAATCAGTGTCCTATTACCAAGACATTACATGGCTTTTGTAGTAAAGAAAGTTTTACAAAAATATGGTGTGTACAGACTTTCTTATAAGATGAATCTAAGACCCTGAGGCAAAACACTGCTTTTTCCCCCCCTTACGAGTTTCCTTAAATTTGATCATAACCTTTAGCTCAAGGTGTAATACCAAATTTGGAGAAATAATATTGTCTCATTGCCTACTCTGCTTACTGTACACATTAAATAACACTGCGCTGTGATTATCTGTTCATCCAGAGGGCATTATGCCCCATTGCTAATGCTCGGTAATGCAGGCAGAAATGTGGATTTCCCACAACACAGTTTCAAATGTGCTGGTTTCCTGTTGTGCTTTATCTGTGCTTTATCTTGGCTCTGTGCTTGTTTTCGAAAAAGCCTGGAGTATTGCCATAAAGGCGTGTTTTTCTCATGTCACCTCCATATTGCCATTTTACAAGAGGCCCACGCAGAATGACGAATGACCACTGGCACAAAACTGCTATGTGCTTAAAAAGGGATTAAACGAGCAAAAATTACGTCTCCAAAACATGACAAACGGCTACACATCCGAGTGCCAAAGCATTTTTTGAAATTGGAAAATGAATTAAAAATGAGAGGCTCTGTGACAATGAAAGTCACCCCAGATGGCATCAGTTAGGGGACATTGTTTTCAAGAGGGTCCTCCACGCATGCTTGCTCTGTTTGGCCAGCTATGAAAGAGATGCAGCTTTCCTTTGGCATCTCTGATGACTGACTTCCTGGAAGCTGTGTTGCGTGAAATGGCCTCTTCTGTACAAGTCCATCTCCTTTGCCAGTCCTCATCCCTTAACACAAGTCAGCTTCCTGCTGCCAAACATGCAGGTTTTGAGTGTCACTCCTGGTAAAATGCAGGAGTTCCGCCTAGTAAGATCACAAATGGAAGCCCTGCTCACTCGCTATCATTCATTCTCCAGTACTTGCGGACCGAGTTCAATCGTAACCAAGGCAACGCGGTGGCAGGGCATGTGTAGATTTTGGCACGTGGGACACGTCTGACAGGTTTCAGGCTGCTCTCAGTTGAAAAGCAAGTGAGAAGTTACCCCTGTGGCCTCCACAATCACTTGAACTGGGGCAAAAAGGACTGGCAAGAACAAAACTCTGTCTCTGCTTCTCTCTCTCTTTCCGCTTATTCTATCAACGCTTTAAGAAAACACTTCTGATGAAAGTCTGGAGGGCCACGCGGTAGGTGGTAACCAAGGCAACAGGGTCAGAGTGTGACATTATACTTGTGATGGCTGACAGCCACTTATACAAGCATTACAACCTTTGGAGTGTGGTGTATACTGTGAACATTTCTGCACTGACCTCACCGCGGCTGCAAAATCTTTATTGACTGGAGTCCCCAAACAAACTGCTGTGACCCTACCTGTTAAGAGACTTTGCTCTAATCTCAGGAGATGAACTGGATTCACAGCGTACACTTCCTGCTGCAATATTATTTCAAGCTATTGGGTGGTTTGACACCAGGTTTGTGTATTCAAGCTCAAAGTGGACTCCTAACCTGTTTTCATACCAAATATAGTCTTTTGCTTTGGCTGAAAGAAGGGAATAGAGGTGCAAAGGGGGTCACAGAGACAGACAAAAAAAACAACAAAAAAAGAGGATAGATGCCAGAAGCAAAGATATTTATTGAATGAGTCTTTATTTACCGAAGAATCTTTGATGAACAATAATATGACCTTTCTGCGCTTGTAGCTCAAAGCAAACCTCACAACATTCTGTGTCTGTTCCACGTCTCACCAAATATTTTCCTTGGCCTCTCACATGTTTTTGCTCTGATGAACTTAAAGGCAGCTGCCGCTGTGAAGCGGATGTAGAGCCCTAAATTTGCATCTTGACCTCCTATGGGAAGCAAATGGGAGTTGATCATGCCAAGTTACATTACTGTTAGCCTAAACTGAAGAATTCTGATTTTGATAAAACCTTCACCATGAAAACTGATACCCAAAGTACACAGTACTCCTTTTCCTGCCGCCTTCCCTTGAACTCCCACTATTCTGGGACCAGCTACAAGAAGCGTTCACCTCCTCCACGGAGAGGCTAGATAAACATTTACACAGGGGTACTTCAGGGAGGGTAGAAAACCTAATACAGGGCTAGGGAAGGATGGATTCGACAGTTCATCACATTAGCCAATTCGTCAGTTTGATTCAGATTTTCAATCAATAATCAATGAAGGCGTTTGCTGCTCTTTTTCAGCAATTTTTCTGCTTCACGCTGTTGTAGACTGAAGCAGAGTAGCAATCTATGTGGAGATTTTCACGTACTTGTAAGTAACCTCATTCATCTTCAAATAATTTTAATCATAACTGGGTTTGCATCTAAACCAGTTTCTCTTACATTTCAGTGAATCCAAGAATACTCACCATCAGGACTGATTGTGTGGTGAACTGCCAGAAAAAAAATCTTTAGCATTAGCCGTTTCACCAAGTGCTCCAAAAATGATATACATGTGTGTTAAATCAACAAAAGGGTACAAAGAATTTATTATATATTGCATAGGACAACAAAGTATGTGTGGGGTAGAAGGATAGATGGATGTCGTACCATGGGAAACCATTTCATTTTGCATTATCAACGTAAGTTACATTTTTGAAATAATGATCTCTCCCTAATTTTGTTCTTTGTGTATAAAGCCAACAATTATTTACACATCACAAAACTGATTTATTAACACCTACCAAAATTCTCCCCTGGGGTGTCAGATTAGGGAAATGCTGTTCCCAAGGGCTGCTACCAGTGACAAATTTATTAGTATTTGTCTGCTGTGCTCTCTTTTCCTATTATTCTTTGGGGTTAAACCGTTACAGGAGTTACTGAGAGCATAAAAAATAAATAGACAACAGGCATAACAACATTTATTGTTCTGTCCTCACTAGATGTGGGCGTGATTTAGCTTATCCAGTTTGACAGACAGTGAACAGAATGAGAAGAAGAGAATGCTTTGAACTGAGATTCTTCTTTACTTCGATCTGCATCTCCAGTTTACAGGCCATGTTACTGAGGCTTCTTATACATGGTATCCTTTATCCATTTTCATTACTCTCCTTTCTCTTTTCTTTTTGTAAAACTAAATAAACACAAAACAGATAATTACCTTCTCATTCACTGAACATACATAATGTACTAATTGAAACTTAGTTTTCATGACAACCAGCAAAAAACATAAATCTTAAGGTTGCCTAAATTAAACATAAACATCACCTTCCGTTAACTAGCATTATTGATCATAGCAAGTTAGCAAACACATGCTAATATACAGTCGCTAGCACACAAGTAGCTTTACAAATGAGTAATGACCACACAGCTGAAATAGTAACTCAGTATATGCACATTACACATGCATCACAAATTTAGATAGTTAAGGTTATAGTATGTAATGAAAACTTACAGGCATGCGTGGGCAAAAGTTTCACCTCCACTGAGCACTTGTAGCAAACTAGCTGGGCATAACAACTTCCCAAGTACCAACTGTGGCCACAAGAGGGTGCCAAATCATACAAACAAAAGCATATTCCCACATTAAAGTTATACCAACACATTTATGGAAATTCTCATTGCTGCAATACCCACGATTCCATGCATATCGCCATAAATCTGTTTAAGTAAATAAGTATGTCTGTTTTTTGTTTTCAAATGATGACATGGGATCTACTTGAAACTTGGTGGAGTTTGGGTGCATTGCAGTCCTTACTTTAAATCAATTTGGACGAAGGGTGGTCTCATTATTGGGATCAGGTTGAAGCCATGCAAAACCTGCACTCCTCTTTTTTGCAAGTCATCATTATCAAAGGCAAAAACGTAACTTCTCATGGTGATTTAACATCTCATATGCATGCTTTGATCTCACAGGTATGTCACTCTACTCTGTGGAGTCATAACGATGATATTAAATCAGATTAATATACACACACACACACATATATATATATATATATATATATATATATATATATATACACACACATATACATACACACACATATACATACATACATATATATATATACATACATATATATACACATACATACATACATACATATACATACACATACATATATATACACATACATACATACATACATATACATACACATACATATACATACACATACATATATATATACATACATACATATACATACATACATATACATACATACATATACATACATACATATACATACATACATATACATACATACATATATATACATACATACATACATACACATACATACATACGTATACATACATACATATACATACATACATATGTATACATACATACATATGTATACATACATACATATGTATACATACATACATACATATGTATACATACATACATACATATGTATACATACATACATACATACATACATACATACATATACATACATACATATGTATACATACATACATACATATGTATACATACATACATACATACATACATGTGTGTGTATACATACATACATATATGTACGTATGTATGTATATATATACATACATACGTACATATATGTACGTATGTACATACATACATATATGTACGTATGTACATACATACATATATGTACGTATGTATGTATATATATACATACATACATATATGTACGTATGTATGTATATATATACATACATACATACATACATACATACATACATATATATATATATATATACATACATACATACATACATACATACATATATATATATATTAGGGGTGCAACGATATTCGTATCGATATTGAACCGTTCGATACAGTGCTTTCGGTTCGGTACGCATATGTATCGAACAATACAACATTTGTAATTTATTTTATCAACTTTCCTTCTGACGATGCTGTCTGTGTGGAGCGCTCAGTGAATCTGCGTTCGACTACTCCGCCTAGGCTGCACTGTCAAGCGCAGATCCACTGAGCGCTCAACACAGACAGCATCGTCAGAAGGAAGAGTGCAGGGCACCTCCCCCACCCTCATTCAGATCTGGCGTTTGGAATTATTTTGGTTTTCATGTGACGTATGACCCTGAAGGTAAGCGAGTCATGGACTAAAGTAAAACAGTATGTTGGATGTGCCATGCAATGCTCAATTACATGGGTGGGAACTAGTGTGTTAGCGCAGTTAGCTCGTTAACGTGTTGGCCGTCTAGCCCCATGCACGGGGCGATCGGCGGTAGCTCGTTAACGGAGATTTGCCGTGTTGTGGTGTTAAGGTCATTTCAACGAGATTAACCTGAAAGCACTAGTGGGAACACAACGAATATGACTGCACATTTACGCCGACATCATCCTAGTGCAAAGACAAAAACAACAAGCATGCTACTAACTTTAGCCGAGTCATTTAGACAGCTGTTAGCACATGATTCTCCTTATGCTGCTGAGAATATAGCCCAGAAGAAGCGGATAGTATAGCTTTTATTTTGGAAAGAGACATTTCTCTGTAATAAACTCTCTTTTCCAAAGATGAGTGATTCCTCAATCAGATACAGGGCTTGCAATATCGCTAGCCCGACGTCCCGGAGCTAGCGATTTTTTCAGTCGGGCTACCAAAATCTATCTCTTCCCTGCCCGTTGGGCTATTGTAGGAAGGAAAAATATATGTCAATGCTTTTGCATTCTTTCAGAAATGTAGCTGGGTAATTATGTCATTGGCATCGGTGAGCCACTGTCAATATGTGACATATTGAAATCACGTTTGAATTTGCGCTTGTTTTTTTGCTTTCACTTTGCAATCGTGCGAACTGTGTATAGAGAGCGACAGCACTGATCTGTGAGTGATGATAATTTGCACACCAATTCCTCTGACATCGTCTTATTAATCGTTAGCTTATATGCAAACATGACAAGTGAAATCTCCCGCAGCAAGCTTAAACATGTGAGAGGTTGATTGCGCAGAGAATCGCTGAGCTTATGTGAGTGCGCGTGTAAAAGCAGCAGTATATATATTTTAGTTCTGCTGAGCCAAATAAGACAAGTCAGGGTGAAGAAGTGACAGCCAAAGAAAAGCTTACCACAAAACGGAGAAGTTATGACAAATCAGACTATAAGGCAAAAAGAAAGTGCAGCTTCATGGTTTCATGGACAAAAGAATTTCTGTGGCTGCAATATGACGAGCTAAATAACCAGGGCTGCACATAAGTGGTCCGCAGGTGCGCATTCGCTGTCAAAATAAAAAACGCGCACAAGGGTTAGGGTTAAATTTAAAAACTGTACTTTTGAGTTAAAATATATATTTATAATTTTAATAAATGACAAATTAAAAAGGCATGAACATTTTTTTGTATCGAAAAAATATCGAACCGTGACACCAAAGTATCGAACCGAACCGAACCGTGAATTTTGTGTATCGTTGCACCCCTAATATATATATATATATACATATATATATATATATATATATATATATATATATATATTAAAAACTCCTGACTGTAGCTTCGCCTGTTTCTGATACTATTATGTCTGTGACAGCAGGCGCTGCACTTGAGTTCTGAATTACAGGAATCCAGGATGAATGCACAGTACTTCAACACGTTAACAGCAGTATAGAGACAGGCTGTTAATGTCTGCTGCTGAACTATGATTACAGCTGTTTACCCACTGGGGAAGCCGAGCTGTGTCTGAGTGAATCACACCTCCAGACAAATGCTTTTACACTGACATTTTACCCCTCTTTTTATGTATGCTTTTTATACACCCACTTCTCTGGCTCCGTCACTTTGTCTGTTTATGTCGCTCTGTCAATGTCTCCTTTTGTCTCTCTCCCTCTCTCTTTTTTTCCTCTGTGTGTATTTCTAACTCTCTCTACGTGGTCAACTCTCTCTCTCTCTCTCCTTCTGTCACACTATAAACTGCGGGGATGATGGATGCCCCTGATTGCCTGAAGCCTGTGAGTCCAGTACACTAAATTCCCAGCTCTGTATAGTGCTGTGCGCCATTAAAACAACACCTACACAAAGCAGAAATAGCCACACATGATCACTAAGTGAGCACAGGTCTGTATGGTCAAAGTAATCTGGGGCGAGGGGCAGACGAATATAATTGACACTAAATCTATAACAAGCACTTGGATTTGTTTTACCAGCTGATTTATGGTTACTGAAACTGTCAAAGCTATTCTTCTCGTTACACAGTCTTCTTATTGAAAAGTTCTGTTAGCTGCAAAAGATATATACAAGTACATATTGCTTTGGGTAATAAAGCGGATATAAAACTCTTATCTACTTTACTTTTGACATTTTCAGTAAATAAATAGCAACATCTTAGTATTGACAAATGGATGAGCAAAAAGCCTTATTGTGCTTTTGCCCATTCTTTAATTTTACCAAAGTAAATACCAGATGAGGCAACAAAGTGTGAGGTAAATTTCTGAAATGCATTGATGTATAAACATGGCTCATTTCACAAAAATGTCAAGACAGATAAAAAAGATTTGTTACCAGCTCTTCCTGTAATCTCTATTGTACATTCCTACATGTAAGTTAGATAAAAGGACAACAGAATGTGTGGTGGTAGTACTCATGTCTGCACAGCTTTGCTCATGGTGAGACAGCGCAGCACTTAGGTTTGGCTGTGCTTCTGTCACTGACACTGTCCCAGCAGGCCAATGTGAGAAGATGGGAAGAGGAGGGGGCGCGTAAGATGAGAGGTGACGAGCATGGCTTTGAGGTGACGTAAAGTCTTCCATTTCTGTCAGGGATTAAGTCTCTCAGAAAGAAAGACTTACTGAGGGAGAAAGACAGAGAGAAACATATATATAGAAAAAAGAAAGAGAAAGGAAGAAAAGGAGACAAAGGTTATTTTAGGGTCTTTATCCTGCAATAAGGTGCCTTGAGCTGACTACTGTTGTGATTTGGTGCTATATAAATTAAATTAAATTCAAAAGAGAAAAGAAAAAGTGAAAAAAGAAACAAAAAGAAAGAAAAAAAAAGTGACAAACAGAAAGAGAAAGTAAGAAAAAAGTCAGAAAGAGAAAGAAACTAACAGACAGAAAGAGAAAGTACGAAAAAAGTCAGAAAGAGAAAGAAACTAACAGACAGAAAGAGAAAGTACAAAAGAAGACAGAAACCTAAAGACAGAAAGTCTTTGCTTTTCCAAATATCCAGTGAGAAGGGCAATGATAGGGGCCTTGCATCATATCTTTGCTTCTCCTCCCCCTTCTTCTGCAGTGTCCTTGGCTCTGTGTTCCCTCCAGATGGGCCTTGGTTGCTGCAGCACCTCTCATGATGACACGGGCCCCAGCTGCCTACTGCTGCTGCTATTTCTAGGCCTGTACCCCTTCCACCTCAAGGAAACATGATACCACCCTCAAACATACACATCTGTCAGCGATTACAGAATGTACCGTGCAGGTACAAACTTTTGACTTTGGTGGGTTGAAAAACTGCAAAAATGCATAGATTTTTTGCGTATATCAAGCAAAGAGCATTTGCCATACTCTGCTTTAAAAGACCACAAGCTGCTGGGCGCACAGCACAAACCTCTCACATAAATGAAAACACAGTCATGCAGACCTGCAGAAAGGGTCAAGGTCAGAAGACATAAAACACCATTCTCCCCTGTACTGTTAATCTCCTCTTCTTTCATGCTTGAAATCTATTTTTGTTTTGTTGTTTTCGTCATATCCCTAGGGTGGCTGGAAATGAAGAATTAAGACAAGAGCACAAGAAAACAAACCAAGTTGCAACTAAGTCAGCGAACACTGCAGCCCTCCAATAACAACAGTTCTTGATAAAAGTCTATTTTCTCTGCACACTGTCTCCACATGATGTTATCATTTTTCTTTAAATTCAATAAAGTCTTCCCTCCCCACTCAGATGAAAACTGTATAGTTCAGAGACGAGCACACAGTTTTGTGAAAGTTTCCCATATGAGTCCGCCTTGTGCAATATGACTTTGCTGTGAGAGGCTGTTATGAACACAGATCGTTATTAAACCTTGGGCTTTGTTTTGATTTCCACTAAAGAGCAGACAATTACTGTGTGTGCCACATAAAGGAGACAAAATGTCTTCTTCAGTTAAGAATCAGATCAGGCTTTTATAATCACTCTCCTCCTATTTGCCTAGGTTTGTTCTCAGCAAAGGGAACCATCATAAACCACATTTATCCACTTGCAAGCATATGCCTTGGGTAAGAAAAAAAGTGGGTGATCCTAAGGTTTAAAGAAATGAAAAAGATGGGCCACTTTTTTTTACCTATGAGTATTTTCCAAAAATATAGTAAATAAAGGTGAATAATGCATTGTTTTCAATTAGAAGTGTTTAGATTGTCCTTTTTAATATATTACAGCATGTACTGTAAGAGTGGAGAATTCCACATCGCATCTCATGCTCCATCTACTGCTGCAATATCTCTCTATCTCCCTCATTCAACTTAAGGAAGACTCTAGTATAAAACAGAGTGATCCTGCCACTCTGTACCCCAGTCGAGCATCACAGGGTACACATGTACAGTCATGACCACATTCCAGCTTCTCTCTAGACCGCTGACTCAGGGACATGTCAGAACAGTGGCTCTTGGCCCCCTGAGAAAGCTAGACAGCTATACTGTCACTGTTTTGAAAGGTCGGTGCTGTGATATGATTGTACCACGACCTGTCAGACAATGTGTTTTCTTTTCTCCGGGAATACCCCGTTGGTAGGCAAGAGAAAAACGTTTCCTCCTGCCTGTCTTCATAGGAAAGAATGAGATTAGCTGTTTAAACTTGTTGGTAGGAATTTCTTCATTAGCTTGATAAAAACAAGAGCTATAAATTTGATCTTCAGATTAAAAACAGCCTTTAAAACCGCATAGCTGTCTATCCAAATTAACAGTTAAAAGCACAAAGTACACAAAGCTAAGGCACTTGAACTGTGCATTCAGTAATTAACTAAGTTAATAAACTGCGAGCACTCATGTTCTTGCTCTGCAGCTGTGGAGTGCAACGAGAATGTGTTCTGCTTAGTGACAGACCTCTGTACCGATTGTCTTCTTGTGTCCTGCCGCAAGCACATGAGAACATGCTCCTCTGGAACAGCAAATGACAGGATGCTAAGCACATCACAATAATCACAGGGCACGAGAGGATAAATGGGAGGCAAGCAGTCAAGGGACAAACATTAAAGCAGCCAAAAATAATGTATAGGCTGCATTTTTTAGCCTGATTCAAACACCAGTGACAGAGCACCATGGTTTACCAGATATACTTATTAAGAACCAACAGATTAGTTTAAAGATGGTTCCTTCAGTAAAAATATGTGGGGCTAATTCAGTTATGCACTAATTTTATTTAGTAAACAGTTCAATTCAGAAAACGAATCACAACAACAGCTGTCTCGGGGTGTTTTACACTGTGAGGTGAAGACACTACAACAAATAATAATGAGACAACCCTCTATAAGCAAGCACTTAGAGACGGTGGGAAGGAAAACTCCCTTGTAACAGGAAGAGAGTGTATAACCTTTTGGTATTGATTAATTAAAATAAAATTTCAGTCTTTTTTTGAACCAGGACTACTTCTTTCAGAAAACAGCTTAAAAGTTAGAGTTGAAGAAAGCTGCTCACCTATGAATAAACTTTGACTACCTATGGACAACAGGGCGATGATGAAATTATGTGCTACCCTTTTGTTAAGTGACAACATAACATTTCCAGAAAAGTCTGCTGCCTTAGCTGAAAATCCATCTTTTTTAAATGTGCAGCAGTGCTTTTGTTGGCAAGGGTTCTACTCAGCTGCCATTCTACCTGTGTGCAGCTATTTATTAGCACTATTCTTTCAGTTAAGCTTTTAACAACTGATGGTGTATGCCACAGCTGCTGGGCTCTCAGTGTAGCAGACACCAATATTAACACTTCAGAAAAAAATGTGTTTCAAGGGGTGCCATCTAAGACACGATTGCAATTTTATTCATGAGTAGTGTCTATTTTCTGGTGTATAAAGGCACTTGTTTCCACCGATCTGGCACAGGTGGTGTACCGAGCAGACCGACCTTCAAAGTGTACTTTTTTTGTTATCATATTTGTAGACGCGATTGGCCGTGCTGCTGTATTTATATTACAGTTTTTCTCAAATGCTAAAACACAAAAGCCAGTCCTCTAAACCAAATGACCAGCTGTCTAAACACATTTACTAAATCTAGCCATCATTTACCAATATCATAAACACATGTCACATGAAGACACAATTCACAGAACACAATCCTCCGTTGTCATAAATCTAAACACATCTTTCCTTGCTAAAACACAAGTTGCAAAAGAACTCTGCTCATATTCTCAAATGAAAGCTCGTGTGATGCAACATGCTTGCCACAGTCAGCAATATTTGAACACAATGAACACACCTGGCGTCATTCATTACACACAACGACTCAAAATTGAAGAAACCTGTTGCTAATGCTGTGACCACATGTATAAAAGCAAGTTCAGAGTGCACAGTATTCTGAAGAGTCCAAACAAACACAATGGATGAGGGCAGAGTCAGAGGAATTCGATGCAGAGGAGGGAGAAGAGCTGGCCCTGGAAGAAGAGGAGCAGGCCAACGAAGAAGAGGAGTTTAAATGAGAGGAGGAAGAGGAGCAGGCCAACAAGGAAGAGGAGAAAGTCCAGGAGGGAGAGCAAGACAACCTCGCACCATCATTATGGACGAGATGCAAGCAACAGTCATTGATCATGTCATTGTCCATGGCATGACAATGGCTGAAGCAGGACTAAGAGTCCGCCCACACCTGAGTAGGTTCACCGTGGCCACAATTATCAGGGCATTCAGACAACACAACGGGTATTGTACTCGATTGCTTTCTTTGTCACAATACAGTTTTACAAACCTGTAAAAGTAGTCTATTGGTTTCAAATCAGTTGTGACTGTATTGTAACACATGTCAATTGACAACACGTTTCTTTCTTTAGAGTTGAAAGAATGCCACATAGAGGTGGGAGGGTTGCCATATTTACAGCAGCACAAGAAACCCTCATTGTGGATACGGTTCGTGGGAACAACCTAATCAGACTCCGGGAGATCAGAGACAAAGTCATTGCCGATAATGTCAACTTTGAGAGCATTGACGATGTCAGCTTGGCCACAATAGACCGAGTTCTCCGGCGCAAAAAGACGCGGATGAAACAGGTCTATAGGGTTCCCTTTGAGCGCAACTCTGCGCGACACAAAGACCTACGTTACGAGTATGTGCAAGTAAGTTTACATCCATGTTCACAGTACAGTTAGTGGACATACTGTGTTGCTCAGTGGCCTACATTACTTCTGGACAATACTGTGCTACCTGATTGACTGTTGTTCTGAACACCTGTGCCCTTTCACATTTTCACAGAGGATATTACAGTTGGACGCGATGGCCAGACCTCATGAGTACCTCTTCCTGGATGAGGCTGGCTTCAACCTGCAGAAACGAAGGCAAAGAGGCTGTAACATCATTGGCCAAAGAGCCATCACTGAGGTCCCAGGCCAATGGGTGTGTATGTGTGTGTGTATGTGTGTGTTAATATTACCCTTTGTGCGGCCATGGGTTCAGAGGGGCTTGTCCACCGGCATGCTGTCCTTGGGTCTTACAACACCCAACGTCTCCTCACCTTCCTAGAGGAGCTAAAAGACATCCCCCTGGACCGCCAACAACACCATCCTGGGCCCGCACATCACATTTATGTGATCATTTGGGACAATGTCCGCTTCCACAGAACAAACCAAATCAGAGAGTGGTTCACCACTAACAGTGACCACTTTTTAAACGTCTGTCTGCCACCCTACTCCCCTTTCCCGAACCCTATAGAGGAGTTCTTCTCATCGTGGAGATGGAAGGTTTATGACAGACAACCATACACAAGAGAGAACCTCCTAAGGGCAATGGAGCTGGACTGTGTTGACATCCCAGCGGAGGCCTACCAAGGATGGATTCGCCGTTACAGGGCGTTTTTCCCGCGGTGCCTGACAAGAGACAATATAGCCTGCGATGTGGATGAGGTGATGTGACCCGATGCAGCTCAGCGACAGTGATTGTGGTGTGTGTGTGGTGTGAATAACGTAAATAAAAAAAAACTTCACACCCTGATCATTGTTTCAGGAGTACTGTTGTGCGCAATAGATTCTGTTTTTGCATCGAGTTGTGTCACAGTAGTGTACGTACATGCAGGATTTTGTATAAATTCATACTCTTCGTATGAAACAAATCTAAATGCCTAATCCTCTGCAGAGATCTACGACGATCCGTTACTGTATGGTTTCTAAAAATATGCATTGGCAGTTATGAAACAAAGAACCTTCTCACAAATTGGGCATTGTGTTTTCAATTGTTTTGCTGTAGTGTGTAATGATGTGTATAGTGTTTACATTTTTGAAAGCTTCGAGCTGCTCTTTTGGTGTGAAAGTTTGCATTTTGCAGTGGGAAGGTGTGGTTGTGTTTATGTAGCTTTAGAAAAGGGTGTTGTGTTTAGACATTGGGGAACATGGTGGAAACGTTTGTGAAATGTCTTTTAGCATTTGAGAAAAACTGCAACCAAACAATACTTCTGTATTTAGCCATAGGGTGGCAGATACATATTTCAAAGCCTCACATTAAGATCCTTCAAAAACCTTTCTGGTTATTTTTTCCAACTTTGTTTTCTGTCCAAAGTTATACTCTTTTTTTGAAAATACAACAAGAACATTATCTGAAAAGAAATTCTGTTTAAATGAGGACCGATCTGCTACATATCTGCTGATATGTAGCATCAGCACGTGCAAATGCATGTCAGTATAACATCAAAAACAATCACAGACACTTAGAACACCAATTTAAGCCCGTCAGTGGTAAAAACAAGCACTTGACGCAGGCAGTTACCCGGTGGAATTACTTCACAGCTGTTTCACAGTTGCCAGTTGTAGCACTGTCACTCAATAGTTGACTGATATCAAACATTTTTGTCCCTATTAATAATGTAAACTACAAAAAATGATAAAGTAAGATCCGGCTTAGAAATACTGGAATTTGCCTTTAAGTGGACATCATGTCATGCACAGTGTGGAAAAGAATGATCTGTCAACTAATGAACATTACTTTCTGCTCCTGTCGTCATTTCTCAGGGGCCAAATGATTTGGTGCACACTGAAGTATTCACCAACATTCAGCAAATGGCCAAACTAACAATAAATCACAAAACAGCAGGGAGGGTGCGCCTGAGACCACTGAGTCAGCTTAAGAAACTTCATGATTTATGCTAGTCGGAGCCATCAATCTCTGTAATTCAGTTAGAAAAACAGCAATAGCTTCCGAATCCACACCACAAGTCTTCCTTCAGTTCATAAGATCAAATGAAACTATCATTTGAGCTTTTGGTTTATGTTTCGTGGTCAAAGTTTTCACGGGCAAGATGCGTTTCACTGCACTGCACAACACAAATCCTTTGACTGCAGTTTGTGTTCTCTGTGGCTGAGTGAGGCCATGCAGGCAAACGCAGATGGAGCGTCACAATTTCCACCCTGTTTTATTAAGCTGTTAAATAGTGGATTAAGCTGCTGCTCAAATATGACTTTTAACTATTCATATTACACATATTTAGCCAGTATATGTTGACATTCACGTGTGGGCCTCCATGTGCTGCAGCAAAGCTTTTTTCCATCTCACCTTATCATCCAAATCTAACCACAGTGGTCACTCAGTCCTGCTTTTGTGCATCCTGTCCTCCAGGCAGATGAATGAGTATGAAACGTTTTGACAGTTGGGGTTTCAAAATGGAGCCACTGGTTAAGAGAAGTGACATGATATAGACAACAAAGTCAAGCGAAGAGCCAGGAAAACACGGGGCCCCTAAAGTGAAATCCAAAAACAGGACTTTTGCTGTCAACATGTCAAAAGAAACTGACATGACACATCAAAAAAAACACCTACATTGAACAGACATGTTACATGAATACAGAGAGAATGTGTTTGATTAGGCAGTGCTGTGCAAAAGCCCTAAACCACTCTTGCAAATTTTAAGCTTGAGAAACAGTTCTCCAGGCTTTCTGAAGGTCTTTCAAAGTTTTACTCTGGACATAGTTTAGACACTATGTTACTAGCAGATTATCATAAAAATATAATTTGTTCCCATTTATTTAGATGAATCTATGAAAAGGACAGTTTTGCAGGAATAAAATTATATTTTTGCATTACAAGATGATTCCCAAGAAACTATTACTCAAAAACAGGAAACCAGTCAAGTAGTAGGGGTGGGGGAAAAAATCGATACTGTGTAGTATCGTGATATTTTGTTTGCTAATAATGTATCGATACAGGGACAGCAGAAATCTATATTTTGTTACAAAAAAGGTTTTTGTGCTCTGACTTCAGAGCATGTTGATCCTTTTTCTGAGCAAGAATCCTGACATTCCTTCACTGTCCAAATGTGTTTAACTTGTTTTTTGGCAGCAATGAACATGACAGTTTACTTATTTTAATTTAAGACATGTTTTATTTTAATTAAGTTTAAAACTTTTTTATTTAATGTAAAATTATATTTTGTTTTAATTTACATTCAAATTCTTCAGTTGCTGAATGGGCTGCATAGTTTTCATAAATTGCATAGTTCAGAATAGCTATAATTGTACCAGATGGTTGCATTCAGTTAAGTTGGACTAGACTGTAATACAAACCATTCAGTTTGTCAACAATAAAACTGACTGAAATGAGAGAAAGAATGAGTGTGAGACTTTGTTATTAGATAAAATGAATATTGATAAAGTTTACCTTTATGTACAGAATCTGAATATTGCAAAATATTTTTAGAAAATTGCAATAATATCGTATCGTGCGTTAAGTATCGTGATAATATCGTATCGTGGGATATATGGTGATTCCCACCTCTATCAAGTAGAGGAAAAAAGAAGCGACAAGCTTAAAAAGTATATACAGCAGATTTAAACCATGTCCTCAAGAAACAGGAAAAAATTCCAGCAAAGACCTGATACAGAACATAAGAGATGCATCTGCACCGCAGTAGATCCAGCTACTGTTCACTAAAGCCTCATCCGAAATGGTCTTATTGAAAAGGTGGATGTCAAGAAGCCATTTGTAGGGAAGACTTCAGGTCGAACAAAATGAGCTAAATTCAGTTTGTTTTTGGAATCGGCTTTGAACAGGTCAACAGCGACTTTCTTGCTATGGACTTTGAAAGTCTGGGGACAAAACAAAAAGAATGTACACCATAAAAGTTCTATAAATGTTTTTACCCAAACATGACAAAAAATTCCTTTGTCAAAGCAAAACAAAGTCACAAATGGCCTTTTTTTTGGAGCCCCTATTTAGGACTGAAGCTCCGCAAGACCAGGCAATAACTGTATTAGGCACGCAGGTAAAGGTTGAGGTCACACTGTGAGACAATCCAAGACATCCATCTAATCCTCCCTGCATAAATATAGGAACCCATGACCTCTACACTGCAAGTGCTTAAGCAAGAAGGCAGAAGCATGAAACTCATGAATAGCAAAAGGGTTGGGCCAGGGAAAGGACACAGAAAAGGGCAGAAGGTTTGATTAGAGAAATGGCAGATAAATAAATGATCAAGAGCAAATTGAAAGCCCACTAAAACAAGGTGGATGATTATTTTTAGAATCGTATGTGATTCTTAAGCAGCAGGCAGTTGGGATTTCCAGAATAGTTGGGGCACATTATCTAATGATAGAAAGCGCAGGTATCCATCAAACAGTAGGGTGGATGTATATAATACAACTAGAAACATTTGCCTCCTATTCAGCTATAAAACCTACTCCTTAGTGACTAGCATGACAGGGATGCCTAATGTGACTTTCATTAACGATATGCTACAGGCCAGAGGCTGGAGCAGTCCAAGCCCAAATTGAAAAGTGCTCAAGCATAACTGTATCGGATGCCCAGTTTCCTAGCCCCATAGTATGACTGATTGAATTCCTGCCTCACCCACAGAAAGAATTCCTAAGCTTCCTTTTTCCAAATCAAGTGGGCAGCTTGGCTGGTTGATGTTCTAACTAATCTACTATGAGCAGCCACTGTCATGTCAGCAGATATTACAGGAAAAGTAGCCCAAGACAAAAGGAAATGGTTACAAATATCCTTTTATCCCAAAGTACATGACACAACAAAAATAAAAACTGTATGTGCCAAACAGATAACAAACTTTTAACTTGATATTAACATTAACACACATCCATAGATACTTAGGGGGCAAGACCAAATAAGGGCCATTTGAGAAGTTCCTTGTATAACTCCATCTATGATGAAATTATACACAGACGACAGTGGTTTCTCAAAGTGGGTTACAGGAATCCCCACAAATCCACAAACCACAACTCAAAATAATCTACTATAAATTATAAAATTGTGCTGTGTTGTTAAACTAAGTATATACAGAAAGGGACCATTTGCAAACAATTGTGTGTTCTGATGACTCCCTTCCACATTTGTTAACGTTTGCTAATATCATGTCATTAAATTGCAATTGAAATTTAAGAACCACTCGTTCTTCTGTGCTTCTGCATACATTAGTTTATTAGGTTTGCATTTTAAAAAAATGCTCACGTGAGCCTAAAAACTACATCAGGCCACATAATCAAGCAATGCAAAGACCAAGCCTGGTAAACCAGTGCTAGGATTTTGAGGGGTTGATTGAAAGCTTTCATCTCTGTAAGAGATACAGTGCTTTTCTACTTTAGCTGAGTACTCAAAGCACTTTCTTATTTGCCAGCCTCATTCACCCATTCACACAAGTGGCTTTTTCATGCACTTTTAACCTAACATACACAAACACATACTTAGACGGATGCATCAGGGGCAACTCGGCGTCCAGTTCCTTGTTCAAGAAATTGGGAATTAAACAAACGACTTTCTAAACAGTTGACATGCACTACTGCTTGAGCCACAGCCACCAAGATTTCCATGGCCCACAAAAATGTAAAAATCCCTACTCAAGTTGATGGAATAAACACATAAAAGGCGACATGAATAAAATATCAATGAAATATTTATTATAATTACCAAAATGAAAATCTATAATTCATATTACATTTTTTTGCACATTCATTAATGTAACGTCTCAGATTTACACCCTCATATTTACAACCCTTCATTTAAGACACTAGTCAAACTACCTGCTGAGTTCTTTAGCTTTTCACACATCAGCTTTTGGGTGGAGTAGAAGGTCACAAAGTTGAGGTATGAAGACATAGTGTGATGCACTCCAGCATAGTGTTGAAGAGCTAAATAAAACACCCTGCACACATGCAATGACAGGCATGATCTGAGGTGTCAGGCTGGAGGGGAGAACTGTAGCTGCTAATTAGAGGTAGATTCTGATATAAAAGACTCTCCAGCATGGAGGGTCTTGTTAGCTAACAGGCAAATCTGAGTTCTCCAGCTGAGGGGTTGGCTGGCTGCTGCAGAGCAGTCTTCCTTCACTGACATCGATAGGGGCTCCACAGGAGGGTTGGGAAACAATGGTGTTGACAAGCAGTATCAGGCCTAGCAGCATGAAGGCAGGGCCAAACGATTCCATTTCCCAGCCAATTCCATTATCAGGACACACAGACTTTACTAATGCCTGAAAACAAACAATACACGAGCATCCTTCTAATTAAGCCCCTGAGTACCACTGCTTAGTGCACCGGCATATCTGTGTTGGATGCCTGCAAACAGCCTGATTGGATTCATCAGCACTTTTAATGTGCTCCTGTTTCCTCCCATAGGCCTCTAAAAGACTATTGGCTCTATTCAATGGCCCATCCAATACTCTGCATGTCTAAAGACCTGAGAGGCAGATTGGGGTATTGAGGTTGTCAGTTATTTCTTCAGGAGTAAACAATCTGACAACATCCCATGTTGACGACAATGCAGACTAGGGACAAACAAGTATGTCAAAAATGATTATCTCTATATTGTCATGCAAATATTGTAATTACGACTTTTTTTTCCATTAAACTCAGTTTTAGTGAACAAATATTCAGTGAATTTGTTTTTTTGTTTTTTTTAAAACAACGCACATATAAACATAATATACCTGACTTTGAAATGAACTTCAAACATGACTTTGGTAATTAATTAAAATATTTACTTGATCTAAAAAGTACAGTCTCTTTCTCTGTATATATGCATACAGATGTATATGCATGTTTATGTGTATGTTACACACTTTAATGGTTATCAAGCTTCAACAATGGGCAAGTTTTTGTTTC